>NC_066585.1:536817268-537139768 GCF_024323335.1 Lathyrus oleraceus | reverse complement strand
GAAACGTTTGACACACAGGGGGTTGTGTGTATCCGGTCTGGCACTGTTGTTGGGGGTTTGATGTTGAGGTGTCAGGTGTGTAAGTCATCTGGCGTGGGTCGTACATATCCTCGACGATGAACTGAAAACCAACCGATCTGTACCAAGCCATATAAGTACGACTTGGTTTTTCTTCAGTTGGCATGACTGCGTCAGTTAACACATGGTCATGACGGTGCTTCCATTTGCGACACTCCGATCTTGCGAAGCTTTGCCATGGATTGAAGTTCTATTGGTCGTTAACTTTGCGCAGATGCCATTCTCCTAGGCTAGCTGGGGGATCTGGGATATTTTGGAGCATACAGAACTGCAGCTTCACACGATCACTGTTGTGCATCTCCACAGTTGTGAATCGTATTATCGGCGTGCATGCAATCCATACGGCCGCGTCTTCAGCGTTTACTTGATGGTCATGATCCAAATTAAGGTATGTGTTAATACCTTAGGATTGGCATTAATTTTGTAAAACAAATAATGTAATCATCTCTGTTGTTTTAATATGTTGGGTTGAAGAAGTTCAACATCTGGACCAACATGTCATGTACGATGTCACGACATCATGCCTGTGACATCATACATGTGTAGAAAACTGAATTAATTAATTCAGTATATATTCTGGGATTAGTGAGGATATTTGGTGAATATCCTAACTCCCATGTGGAGGTCTTAAAGACTCAATCAGAATATATATAGGCTCAAAATAAGGAGATATATATGGAGAGATTTTAGGATTGAAGACCTTGTTTGTAGCAGAATTTTTCTGCTGTATTTGTAACAGCAAAGAACAAGTTGCTGCGATTTCTGAAGGCCCAAATCCAGTTGGGTGATTAGGTTATAAATAGCTTATTGTAACCTAGTGTTTTGTAAGCCTCTTAGAATGAAACTTTAGGGGTGTGTGTGAGGTAAACCTTCCAATCTGTGGGAAGGTTACCATGTGTTTCTCAGTGATTAAAGCTGAGAGTTTTTGTAACTCAAAGCCTGTAGGCAAGAGTGATTATGTTCTTGAATGAAGCTGTGAAGCAAGTTCAAGTTGGTTTAACATTACATTGTATTTGTAGTGATAGGAATGGAAACTGGAGGTTTCTATCTAGGAGTTCCTAGGTATAGATTGCATTGGGTAGGGATTAAGTGAAGAGTTGTAAACGGGGGAGTTTAACTCTGAATTAATACTGCTGATAGTGGATCTTCTTCCTGGCTTGGTAGCCCCCAGACGTAGGTCATGTTGGACTGAACTGGGTTAACAATTTCCTGTGTTTGTTTTCCTTCTGCATACGTTTTTCCTACTGCCATAACTCAGCTGGTATTCCAGTCTGTTTATCAAGATGATAACAGACCTGGTATATAGCCTTCTGTTTGAATGTCAATCAGAATGTTGTGACATTCATCAGTGACAGCACATACTGAATAATAGGCAGGTTGATTTCAGTTCAGTATTGATTTAAGTCTGGTCTCCATGAGGATAACAGACATGGCCAAAGGATCACTGTGACACTGTCAAACTGAATGTCTTGACAGTTGTTCTTGTTGGCTGATACTGAAGTAGAGACTGGTTGGTCTTTTCCCAGTACAGAAAATTTAGTACAGTTCGTTTTCAGGAACATAACAGAATCAGCATATGTTCTGGATGTCGAACTGAATGTTGGGACATTCATTCCTAACAGCATGTGCTAAAGTACTGGATGATTAGTTTTCTGTTTCAGTATTTTTCTCAGGCTAACTTTTAGTAATCCAACAACTGAGCTAAAATCCAGGAAACCAACTACTAACCTAAAATTAATTAACCTAACAATTATTCTAATTGTTAGCAATCTAAGAAGTGGAAATTAGATTAATGCGTTCAACCTTTATTTTAGGAAATACAAGTACATGGCCAACAAACTGGAACAATGTAACAGATGATGTCCAAATCACTATTGAGACATCGTGCTGATAACAGTGTAGGAAAACAACAGAAGTGAGTACTATGGCTGATCCCTACTGCACAAAACCAGGTGTTCCTCCATTCTAGGGTGACATAGAAGGAGAGGTCGTGACATCTGTAAACGTGTGCATATTAGTACAGGGGTTAATAACTGGCTTGCTGTATTAGTTACAATGTTGGATCAGATGTCATGACTTGGAGTAGAACATCTGAATTCTGACTACACCAGAATTTCAGTATGGACGCCAAATAAACTGAAATGTAAAAGAAGATTGAATTATAGTCAAGGTAGAAGAAGTTAACAAAATATAACGAAATAATTAAGTTATTTTCCTTACGTTTGTCGGTCGAAGGTGATCCAACAGGTTGCGATACTGAGTAATACAGTGTCTTGGACATCTGTTGTAACTCATACCACGTGCAAACCATCTACACGAAAAAGTCAAAAAATATTAGTTAGAGGTAATAATCTTTAAAGAAGTAAGTAAAGATATAGCAATTTAAACAACTTACTTTTGTGCATACGGAAATGTGAAAGGGTTGTTATTGACGGGTGCTAGAGACGGTAGTCTTGACCAACATCATGCTTGTAGCAAAACAGCACATCCAGAAAATGTAGATATGTCTTTGTGTGAGTTTTTGCACAAGGAGCTATAGAGATAGGCTAGACAAGCAGATCCCCAACTATAACTTCCTATTCTATCTACATGTCTAAGTAAAGGTAAATACATAATATGCATGCTAAAATCACAACCTTCGGGAAATAAAAAGGAGTCAATTAACAGCATAATGAAACACCTAGTTTTTATTATTCGAGCATCTTTGGTAGAATGTTCATCTAAGTATAAACTATTATAGTACGACTTAAGGTGTGAAAGTAATATACATTGACCTCTCGCGTTATCATCTAACAAATCTGTCTCCAAGAGATCCATGCAAATTGAATTCGCATAGTTGGTTTTACCATTAACAGCCTTACCTTCAATGGGTAGTCCCAAAAGCATGTAGACGTCTTCTAACGTCACGGTACATTCACCGGTTGGGAACCAAAATGTGTGTGTCTCTGGTCTCCATCTTTCGCATAAAGCTAGAATGAATTTGTTATCTATGGACTAAGAAAAAATCTTGCTTATATGACCAAAACCGGCGAGTTCAACATAAGGTTGAATCATCGGGTCCATATGGACATATTCGTGGACCCGAGTTCGGAACCTTGATACATCCTATAAAAGAAAGAACAAAAAACTTGACTAATTTGGTATGTTCAAATAAAAGTGGATTGGTGAAGATGAAACATAAAAAGTTAACAAAAGAAAAAACTTACATATGTTGCGATGTTTGCAACCGTTCCTCTATGTGATTCGCCCATTCTGAGGATATACATTTTGTCGGGGGGTTGGTGTAGATGAAACTACAAGAAGTTGTTGCAGATGAAATTGTAGAAGAAGTAGTGAGAGTGATGGTGTGGAAGAAGTGTTGATGGAGTGGATGTATTTATAGGCAAATGGATGAGAGCATGGAAAGTTATGTTTGCATGGTGTCTCCACTTGAATTGGCGACCATGTACAACCTTTAAGAGGGGTCGCCATTCAAATTGGCGCCTCCATAGGGACATGCATACAAGACCTAGGTCTGATTGCTTGGTTTCGTGGTCTGAATGCATGCTTTGACAAGGTGTCTCCACTTGAATTGGCGCCCATGTGCAAGGAATGAGTGGGGGTGCCAATTCATTTGGAGTGTGTGTCTGCATGTCTGACACGTGGTTGTCCTCTCTCTTGCATGCTGAACATGTCTCTTCTTAGTAGCTTGCATGGTTAACACATCATTTCGGAGTAACTTGCATGTGCAACACGTCACTTCGAACTAGCTAGCATGTGAGACACTTCACTCCTCTATTTAAGTGTCTTACTATCAACATCCAAGACACTTCACTCACATTCATCTACAGTAAGAAAATAGTTTTCATCTGCACAATGTCATCTTCATCATTATACAGTGTCAACGTTCACTGCAACGGTGAAACATACAGTCACACATGCAAGCTACTCCGAAGTGACGTGTCGCACATGCAAGCTACTCCAAAATGATGTGTCAACCATGCAAGCTACTAAGAAGTGACATGTTCAGCATGCAAGAGAGAGGACAATCACGTGTTAGACATGCAGACACACACTCCAAATGAATTGGCACCCCCACTCATTCCTTGCACATGGGCGCCAATTCAAGTGGAGACACCTTGTCAAAGCATGCATTCAGACCTCGAAACCAAGCAATCAGACCTAGGTCTTGCATGCATGTCCCTATGGAGGCGCCAATTTGAATGGCGACCCCTCTTAAAGGTTGTACATGGTCGCCAATTCAAGTGGAGACACCATGCAAACACAACTTTTCATGCTCTCATGCATTTGCCTATAAATACATCCACTCCATCAACACTTCTTCCACACCATCACTCCCACTACTTCTTCCACGATACTTCTTCTACAATTTCATCTGCAACAACTTCTTGTAGTTTCATCTACACCAACCCCCCGACAAAATGTATATCCTCAGAATGGGCGAATCACATAGAGGAACGGTTGCAAACATCGCAACATATGTAAGTTTTTTCTTTTGTTAACTTTTTATGTTTCATCTTCACCAATCCACTTTTATTTGAACATACCAAATTAGTCAAGTTTTTTGTTCTTTCTTTTATAGGATGTATCAAGGTTCCGAACTCGGGTCCACGAATATGTCCATATGGACCCGATGATTCAACCTTATGTTGAACTCGCCGGTTTTGGTCATATAAGCAAGATTTTTTCTTAGTCCATAGATAACAAATTCATTCTAGCTTTATGCGAAAGATGGAGACCAGAGACACACACATTTTGGTTCCCAACCGGTGAATGTACCGTGACGTTAGAAGACGTCTACATGCTTTTGGGACTACCCATTGAAGGTAAGGTTGTTAATGGTAAAACCAACTATGCGAATTCAATTTGCATGGATCTCTTGGAGACAGATTTGTTAGATGATAACGCGAGAGGTCAATGTATATTACTTTCACACCTTAAGTCGTACTATAATAGTTTATACTTAGATGAACATTCTACCAAAGATGCTCGAATAATAAAAACTAGGTGTTACATTATGCTGTTAATTGACTCCTTTTTATTTCCCGAAGGTTGTGATTTTAGCATGCATATTATGTATTTACCTTTACTTAGACATGTAGATAAAATAGGAAGTTACAGTTGGGGATCTGCTTGTCTAGCCTATCTCTATAGCTCCTTGTGCAAAAACTCACACAGAGACACATCTACATTTTCTAGATGTGCTGTTTTGCTACAAGCATGGGGTTGGTCAAGACTACCGTCCCTAACACCCGTCAACAACAACCCTTTCAAATTTCCGTATGCACAAAAGTAAGTTGTTTAAATTACTATATCTTTACTTACTTCTTTAAAGATTATTACCTCTAACTAATATTTTTCGACTTTTTCGTGTAGATGGTCTGCATGTGGTATGAGTTACAACAGATGTCCAAGACATTGTATTACTCAGTATCGCAACCTGTTGGATCACCTTCGACCGACAGACGTAAGGAAAATAACTTAACTATTTCGTTATATTTTGTTAAGTTCTTCTACCTTGACTATAATCCAATCTTCTTTTACATTTTAGTTTATTTGGCGTCCATACCTTAAGTTGGATCATGACCATCAAGTCAACGCTGAAGACGCGGCTGTATGGACTGCATGCACACCGATAATACAGTTCACAACTATGGAGATGCACAACAGTGATCGTGTGAAGCAGCAGTTTGGTATGCCCCAAAATTTCCCAAATCCCCCAGCTAGCCTAGGAGAATGGCATCTGCGCAAAGTTAACGACCAATGGAACTTCAGTCCATGGCAAAGCTTCGCAAGATCGAAGTGTTGAAAATGAAAGGATCGTCATGACCATGTGTTAACTGACGCAGTCATGCCAACTGAAGAAAAACCAAATCATAATTATATGGCTTGGTATAGATCGGTTGATTTTCAGTTCATCGCTGAGGATATGTACTTGTACGCCCCACGCCAGATGACTTACACACCTAACACCTCAACATCAAACCCTCAACAACAGTGTCAGACCGGATACACACAACCCCCTGTCCGTCAAATGTTCCGTTCAACCAACACACAAACATACAACCAAAACATTCCATACACCCAACCCCAATACCAAGAGCATACCCCATACCACCACCAACAAATTGACCATCAACCTGAGACTCAACATCGCTTAACACCCATCCAATCAACCTACCAAAGTCGCTTAAGCTAGAACACCCAACGATCATTCAACTTCAACCGTCTCTCCTCTTACCGTAGCCAAGAAGCCCAAACCTCACAAAACCAAAACATCCAACAACCCTATCTCTACCAAACACCCCAACAACTTTTCCTCGACGCATTATTCACACTTATGTCTCCCTTCAACCGTCTTAGTCGCCCATCAATGAGTCAACCACATCCCAACTTCTTTGGCATGAGTCATGAGCTCAGCTACGGCGGTACACCATCGATGCATAATGAAGACTATGCCGACTTGTCTGACTACCTCAACAGACCTTCTCCTGTAGTTGGTAGTGACACTCCTGGCCCCTCATATGCTCAAACACCGGTACCGAATCATCAACGTGGGTTAGGGCCACTGGTTAGGGTAGCTAAAGGATGTGAAACCGGAGGTCGGTTAGATGATACTGGTGATCATCATTAGGTTTCTTTGTGTAAACGCCATATTTTATTAATATCAATTGGTCTTATATTAAATTTATCTATCACGTATACCATTTACAAAAAAAAAATAACATTTTACACTGAGGCTCCAATTGAATTGGCGCCTCCTCTTAAGTCCTACACAAGGGCGCCAATTGGATTGGCTAGGACACATGCCCTAACCAATCCAATTTGCGCCTCTATTCAATTTTTAAGAGGAGTCTCCAATTCAATTGACAACTCCTCTTAAAAGTGGGGTAATTTGGGATTTTTTTTGTAACTAGAGGTATTTTGAGAATTTCCTTGAAAAAATGAGTTATTTTCGTAAAAAAATCGACAAATTATACTTTTTTTATAATTTTATTTTTAATTTTCAATAAATATCTTTTTTTTTTATAATTATAAATATTTTTTAATTTCCATTTTATTTTGTTTTTCCTCTCAATAATTCTTCTTCTTTTTATAAAAAAAACTTATTTATATAATTAAAGTAATTTATAAAGAAAACTGGTTATGAATCGATTTTAAATTGAATTAAAACTGTTTGATTTAAATGATTCAGTTTATTAACCATTCAAGTGATTCGATTATTTTATAGGATAATGCAATTCAGTTTAATAACATGCTACATAAATTTTGACCTAACCTATAATTAAAAGCTCAAATATTATTCTACTTTAACTCTGACCATCATATCGAAATCAGAGTTTGAAGAGCTAAACTCCTAACACACACAAACAAGAAAATAGCAAGAAACAAGGATCGTATAAGAAGAAAACAAAGCCGAAGTGGATTGAAAGAGAACCCAGAATCAGAGCATACCTGGAAAAAGCTTCATTTTCGTGTAGTGGTTTGTGTTGGATCTTTCCCTTTCACGCTTACATGCTTGTTGACTGTATTCTCGCTAAATGTAGGTGTATGCTCTGATATTGGGATGTATGTTTAATTCCTACTGAGCTTTTGTTTTGTCTAATTTATGTCGAGTGTGATGTTGTTCATATGTGTAGTGGTTTCTATGTGAGTTGTTAAGGTTAAGGTTTTCATGAGCAATCTGAAGGGAGGATCGATCCAGTCCCTTGAAGCTGCGTTCGGTGGAGGATTTTAGATAGGGTCGGTTCTTGTTTTTTATTATTTTTGGTTGGTTTTGTGGGGGGTCTTCCAGAGAAGGTGGTTGTAACCACCGCGAGCCACCGTGTTTTTTCTTTTTTCCGCGAGCGAATTTTAAGAGAAAGAGAGGGTAAAGAGAGAATGTTTCATTGAGGTTGGTAACTGAGTTCACCTTTTTCAATTTTCAATTAAAAAATTTGAATGCATTTATGGTTTCCCTTTCCCATGTTTTACCTGACTTCTTATTGGGCAATGTTGCCTCCAGCGCAAGATGTCACGCGTGCTGCTTTGGGAAGAGGCTAATCCAACCGCCTCCTTCACTCCTTTTACTTCTTCTCTATCTTCATTCGGTTTATGGAGGTAGCGCCCAAGGCTTTCTGGGCTTTGGTGGTTTACTCCTTTGGAGCTTTACCTCACTCTCTATTCCCACACCCCTAGTCTGTTCTTTTTGAATTCGCTTATTTCTTTTTATTATTTCCCTAAATGTTAAATAAATATTATAACAATAATAATATAGTAAAACCTATTATCTTCTGAAATTAATTTTGACCTTTGTTTTGCTTGGTTTTATTTATTTATTATTGTTAGGATAGTATAATTAATTAATTAAGTATATGTTTATTAAAATTGATAGGAGAATTAGATCCTTATGAACTAAATCTTGGTCCAATGCCAAGTATTTATTTTTTAATCCGATTAAATCATTCTCACTTTGATTCAAACCTCTCCTCTATCATATAACATGAAAATATGTTTTCTTAATCAAATACGAAAGAAATGGGTCCTTGGAGTCTCGCATTCCTTGAGTCCTTGAATGATTGTTCTTGAGGCACACGCCTTGGGTTAGATTTTCATTCGCTCTTTCGTTTCTAAAATACTTAACCCAATTACTTGGACGAAAAGAGGGGTCATTGGAATCTAGCATTCCGATGGAATCTTTGAACAATCTGTTGAAAGCTTATCGTCCGTCAAACACATTTAATAATTAACTGAATGAAAAAGATGTTGTTGGGGTCTAACATTCCGATAATATCCTGAACAATTGGTTTCAAGGCTCACGTCTTGTTATTACCTAATGTTCGTCATTCACCTTTAAAAAATACTCAACCTACCTTTAATTAATCAAGCATATCCTTTCTTGCCCCGTGAGATTGAAAGTTTTTCATAATTGTCTAATCCTTTCTAACGTGTACGAACTTGCGCTTAAGCCTCCCCCGCGAGTAAGCAAGCCATGTTTTACCGTTAGAATGCGATCTAAATACGTTTTCAAATCAACACACCATTGAAGCTAGCGGAAATATACTCGAATGTATCGCACGCTCGAACATACAACAGAGTCGACATCGAACTTTATTTATTCCAGAAGGAAAGGGAAAACATCGATAAAACCCAGGGGAAAGAGATATGCTGGGTAAGGAAGTCGGTTATGCAAGGGGAAGGTATTAACACCTCAAACATCCATGGTACTCCATGGGAACCGTTTTGATTCTTCTCACTCGAATAGGTGTGATATGTAACACCCCAATTAAAATAAGCTAATTATTTAATTTAAATTAATATTTTATTTATTAATTTAATTGAATAATTAGAAGTTTGGATTAATAATATTATTATTTTGGAATAATAATTATTGGGATTATTATTATTGGATTATTATTTTTATTATTGGAATAAAGTGGAAATCAGTAAAAAGGTCCCATTTAGTAAAAAGGTTATTGTTTTCACGTGAAAAGGAAAAAGAGACAGAACGTGGAAAAGGGCAAAAAGAGAACCAGAGAACAAGGGATTGAAGGGAGGAAAAGCTTGAAGCTGCAGAATTTGCCGGATTAACTCAGGTAAGGGGGGTTTATCGTTGATTAACGGGTATTGTATGATAATATGTCATGGGTAGTGATAGACCTTTAATTTACCTTTGAATTGGATGATTATGATGAATTTGTGGAAATAATTGATGAACGAAATTGGGTGATAACCGAAAGAAATTCGTAGGAAATTGCATGTGATAATGTCAGGAGTTGTGAAATCGAATAGGGAATGATTCGGGTTAGATGATATGAGTGATTTCTGTGTAAATTTGGACTGTGGAAGGTGAGATCGAATAGAACTCGTAGCAGGAAAAACCATAGCAGATCTGGAAATCTGGTTTCTGGTCATACGCGTATGGCACTAGGCAATACGCGTATGGGATGGCTGGTACGCGTATGGCGCTAGGCAATACGCGTATGGACGAGGAAGATGAAATTTTGAACGTAAAATGGTCTCTGGTGGTACGCGTATGGGGAAGTGATACGCGTAGCATACGCGTATGGAATTGGGCAATACGCGTATGGCTTGGTCAGGATTTAGGCAATACGCGTATGGCATGGGCAATACGCGTATGGGCAGGAGTGTGATTTCCTGTGCTGTTGTTGTGCAGTTTTTGACTGGTTAGGCTGAGTAGTGAGACTTAGCTGAGGTATGATGTAATAGGGATCATTTCCCGTTGTTTTGAGTAGTATAGGTATTAGTAGAGTGTGCTAATACTGTGTTTGATTTTATGGCATGTTGTGATATGCTTTTGTGATAAATGTATTGACAATATGTTGAGGATAGGTGTTGATATGCAGGATGCTGTGAATGTATCAGTTATGTATGCATCTGTGAATAGACTGTTTTGTGGCTTAGAGTGTGAGCATATGTCTATTTTGAGTTGTTGTTGTTGTTGTATTGCTAGGTAATTAGCATGCATGATTAGCCTGTGGGGCTGTAGCTAATTCCCATGGTGAGGAATTAGTGAGTGAATTCTTGTGGAATTGTTGCTGATGTTGGCATACTAGATGAGTAGTGTGCATAGTCTAGCCTTTGGGGCTGTAGCTAATTCCCATGGTGAGGAATTAGTGAGTGAGTCATTAGATCTCAATGAGTGGGACTAGTGAGCTCAGTAGCCGTATCCAGAGGGATCGGTGAGCTTGGACTATATGTTCAAGAAGAGTCGGTACCGCATTTCATGGAGTCTCATTACATAATGAATGCATGGCATAGCCTGTGGGGCTGTAGCTAATCCCCATTGTGAGGAATTAGTGAGTAAATCGTTGTGTTGTGTTGTTGGTGTTGAGCATGTTTTGAGATTTTACCTATGCTATTTGTTATTGTTGAGTATGAGGTTGCGTTGATACTGCTGTTATGGAGTGGGTAGTCTGGTTAGGGTGATTTGATGCGTTATTTACTTAACATTACATGTTGTTGTATAATGCTTGTTATATTGATTGAGGAACTCACCCTTACAACTATTTTTCAGGTAACGAGCAGTGAGTTGAGTAGAAGATAATGTTGGAGTCTAGTGTAGTCTCCTAGTGGGTCATGCTCTGGTAGATGTAACATCGGGATGGGATGTTTGAATATTTTATTGATTGGTTGTGAATCATTTTGCATGTAATATGTTACATGTTTGGAATAATTGAATTGATTTCTATCCGCTGCGTATTATGCAGATACTTTATATTTTGAATTGGATAAATGAGCATGACAGGACACTTTGATGATTAGTGTGTGATGTTTGTGTGACACCCTTCGGGGCATAATTACTCTGATTAATATGTTATTATTTTTTTATTTAAATAATTTGGGGTATTTTAGAAGGGTGTTACATTAGTGGTATCAGAGCATAGTCGGTCGTGTCGAGTCGTAGTTATTCTGTTTCCCCTGTACGGGATAGGTGTTGTGTAACCCTATCAGTACTTACTATTTTAGCTTGTTGGGTTTTCAGAATAGAGATGGCTGGAAGAGGTAGAGATGATGCTGCGATTGCTGAGGCTCTGGGTATGCTAGCTGGAGTACTTGGAGGAAATCTGAATGTGGTGGGAATGGGAGCTGCTCGTCAGTTGAGTGAGTTCCAAAAGAACAATCCTCCAATGTTCAAGGGAGCATACGATCCAGATGGTGCTCAGAAGTGGTTGAAGGAGATTGAGAGAATCTTCAGAGTAACTGAGTGTGCTGATAACCAGAAGGTCAGGTTCGGTACGCATATGCTGTCAGAAGAAGCTGACGATTGGTGGGTTGCTACCCGCACTGAGTTGGAAACTGCTGGAGATGCTGAGATTTCTTGGGCTGTGTTCAGAGAGAGATTTCTGAGGAAGTACTTTCCCGAGGATGTCAGAGGAAAGAAAGAAATTGAGTTCTTGGAATTGAAGCAGGGTAACAGGTCCGTTACGGAGTATGCTGCCAAGTTCACAGAGCTGTCGAAGTATTACACTCCCTATGCTGAGGCTGCTGGGGAATTTTCCAAGTGTGTGAAGTTTGAGAACGGGTTGCGTCCCGAGATCAAGCAAGCGATTGGATATCAGAGGATTAGAGTGTTTTCTGATCTGGTTGACTGTTGCAGGATTTTTGAACAGGATTCCAAGGCCAGAGCTGAGAGCTATCAGCAGAGGGTTGATAGGAAAGGCAAGAATCAGATTGATCGTGGAAAACCGTATACAGCTGGCAAAGGTTTTCAGAGGCAGAGTGGGATGAAAAGGCCTAGTGGGGGAGACTCTAGTGCTCCTGTTAAGTGTTACCGATGTGGTCGGGCTGGACATCGTGTTCATGAGTGTACCAGTGCTGAGATGAAGTGTTTCAAGTGTGGAAAAGGTGGTCATTTGGCTGCAGAGTGCCGGTTGAAGACTGTGACTTGTTTCAACTGTGGAGAGTTGGGTCATATCAGTCCACAGTGTCCAAAGCCAAAGAAAGAGAATCAGTCAGGAGGCAAGGTTTTTGCTTTATCGGGTTCTGAGACTTCTGCAGATGATCGTTTGATCCGAGGTACGTGTTATATTAATGGCTTTCCTCTTGTAGCTATTATTGACACAGGTGCGACTCATTCTTTTATATCTTTGGATTGTGCTGTGAAACTTAAGTTAGAGATATCTGAGATGCGTGGTAGTATGGTGATTGATACTCCTGCGAAGGGTTCAGTGACTACTACTTCTGTTTGTTTAAGTTGCCCCTTGAGTATTTTTGGTAGAGCCTTTGGGATAGATCTTGTGTGTCTTCCATTAGTGCAGATTGACGTTATTCTGGGTATGAACTGGTTGGTGTTCAACCGAGTTTCTATCAACTGTTTTGATAAGACTGTGATATTTCCTGAGATTGAAGAAGGAAAGAGTTTGTTTCTATCAGCCAGGCAGGTGAATGAGGAAGTGGCAGATGGGGCAGAGTTGTTTATGCTGTTAGCGACTTTGGAAGCTAAAGATAAACTGGTGATTGGCGATCTAGCTGTAGTGTGTGATTTTCCTGAGGTGTTTCCGGAAGAAGTGAATGAATTGCCACCAGAACGTGAAGTTGAGTTCTCGATTGATTTGGTACCTGGTACTAGACCAACATCGATGGCTCCGTACCGTATGTCTGCTGTTGAGTTAGCTGAATTGAAGAGTCAATTGGAAGATCTGTTGGATAAGAAATTTATTCGTCCGAGTGTGTCACCGTGGGGTGCACCAGTGTTGTTGGTTAAGAAGAAAGAAGGTACTATGAGGTTGTGTGTGGACTACAGGCAATTGAATAAAGTGACGATCAAGAATCGGTATCCTTTACCGAGGATTGATGATTTGATGGATCAATTGGTTGGTGCTAGTGTGTTCAGCAAGATAGACTTGAGATCTGGGTATCATCAGATACGTGTGAAAACTGAAGATATTCAGAAGACTGCTTTCAGAACGAGGTATGGACATTATGAGTATTCTGTAATGCCTTTTGGTGTGACTAATGCGCCGGGAGTATTCATGGAGTACATGAATAGAATTTTCCATCCGTATCTAGATCAGTTCGTTGTGGTATTTATTGATGACATTTTGGTGTATTCGAAATCTGAAGAAGAGCATGCTGAGCATTTGAGAGTGGTTTTAGGAGTGCTGCGAGAAAAGCAGTTATTTGCTAAACTCTCAAAGTGTGAATTTTGGTTAGAAGAGGTTAGTTTTCTTGGTCATGTGATTTCAAGAGGTGGTGTTGCTGTTGATCCTTCTAAGATAGAAGCGGTATCTAAGTGGGAAGCTCCGAAGTCAGTTTCTGAGATAAGAAGTTTTCTTGGACTTGCAGGTTACTATAGGAAGTTTATTGAGGGATTCTCTAAGTTGGCATTACCGTTGACAATGTTGACCAGAAAGGGGCAAGCGTTTGTTTGGGACTCAAAATGTGAAGAAGGTTTCCAAGAGTTAAAGAGAAGGTTGACTACTGCTCCTATTCTGATATTACCGAGTTCGTCGGAACCATTTGAGGTTTACTGTGATGCTTCATTGTTGGGTTTAGGTGGTGTGTTGATGCAGAATAAGCAGGTTATAGCTTATGCTTCGAGACAACTGAGGGTTCATGAGAGGAACTATCCGACACATGATTTAGAGTTGGCAGCTGTGGTATTTGTTCTGAAGTTATGGAGGCATTATTTGTACGGGTCAAGATTTGAGGTTTTCAGTGACCATAAGAGTTTAAAGTATTTGTTCGATCAGAAAGAGCTGAATATGAGACAGAGAAGATGGTTAGAGTTTCTGAAGGATTATGACTTTGGTTTGAATTACCATCCGGGTAAAGCAAATGTAGTGGCTGATGCATTGAGTCGGAAATCATTGCATATGTCTATGCTAATGGCTAAAGAGTTGGATTTAATTGAGCAGTTTAGAGATTTGAGTTTGGTGTGTGAGAGTACTCACAATAGTGTTAAATTGGGAATGTTGAAATTAACAAGTGGTATTCTGAACGAGATCAGAGAGGGTCAGAAATCCGATATGCTTTTGGTTGATAAGTTGACGTTAGTGAATCAAGGTCAAGGTGGTGAATTCAGAGTTGATGAGAATGGTGTTTTGAGATTTGGCAATCGGGTGTGTATTCCGAATGTTATTGAGCTTAAGAAGAGTATTCTTGAGGAGGGACATCGTAGTGGCTTAAGTATTCATCCTGGAGCTACGAAGATGTATCATGATTTGAAAAGGTTATTTTGGTGGCCGGGAATGAAAAGAGAAATTGCGAGTTTTGTTTATTCCTGTTTGACTTGTCAGAAGTCAAAGATTGAGCATCAGAAGCCGTCTGGGCTAATGCAACCGTTGGCTATTCCAGAGTGGAAGTGGGATAGTATCAGTATGGATTTTGTTGCTGGTTTGCCGAGGACAAATAAGAATTTTGAGGCTATTTGGGTGATTGTTGATAGATTGACGAAGTCGGCTCATTTCATTCCTATCAGAATGGATTATCCGTTAGAGAGGTTGGCTGAGTTGTATATTGAGAAGATTGTAAGTTTGCATGGTATTCCGTCGAGTATTGTTTCGGACAGAGATCCTAGATTTACATCAAAGTTTTGGGATGGGTTGCAGAGAGCTTTGGGAACTAAGCTGAGATTGAGTTCTGCATATCACCCGCAGACTGATGGTCAGACTGAGAGGACGATTCAGTCATTAGAAGATCTTTTGAGAGCTTGTGTTTTGGAAAAAGGAGGTGCTTGGGATTGTTATTTGCCTTTGATTGAATTTACCTACAACAATAGTTTTCATTCGAGCATTGGTATGGCACCGTTTGAAGCTTTGTATGGTAGGAGATGTCGGACACCTTTGTGTTGGTATGAGTCCGGTGAGAGTGCTGTGGTTGGACCGGAGATTGTTCAACAAACTACGGAAAAGATTAAGATGATTCAGGAGAAGATGAGAATTGCTCAGAGTCGTCAGAAGAGTTATCATGATAAGAGGAGGAAGTCACTTGAATTCCAAGAGGGAGATCACGTGTTTCTTCGTGTTACTCCGATAACTGGTGTTGGTCGAGCTTTGAAGTCGAAGAAGTTGACACCTCGATTTATTGGTCCTTATCAGATTTTGGAGAAGATAGGAGAGGTAGCCTATCGTATCGCCTTACCACCGTCGCTTGCGAATTTGCATGATGTTTTTCATGTGTCTCAGTTGAGGAGATACATTCATGATCCGTCGCATGTTGTCCAAGTAGATGATGTACAGGTGAGAGATAACCTGACTGTTGAAACATCACCTATGAGGATCGAGGATCGAGAGTTGAAGCAGTTGCGGGGTAAAGAGATTGCCTTGGTGAAGGTAGCTTGGGGAGGACCAGCAGGTGGCAATGTGACTTGGGAACTTGAGAGTCAGATGAAGGAGTCTTATCCGGAGTTGTTCGCTTGAGGTATGTTTTCGAGGACGAAAACTCTTTTAGTGGGGGAGAGTTGTAACACCCCAATTAAAATAAGCTAATTATTTAATTTAAATTAATATTTTATTTATTAATTTAATTGAATAATTAGAAGTTTGGATTAATAATATTATTATTTTGGAATAATAATTATTGGGATTATTATTATTGGATTATTATTTTTATTATTGGAATAAAGTGGAAATCAGTAAAAAGGTCCCATTTAGTAAAAAGGTTATTGTTTTCACGTGAAAAGGAAAAAGAGACAGAACGTGGAAAAGGGCAAAAAGAGAACCAGAGAACAAGGGATTGAAGGGAGGAAAAGCTTGAAGCTGCAGAATTTGCCGGATTAACTCAGGTAAGGGGGGTTTATCGTTGATTAACGGGTATTGTATGATAATATGTCATGGGTAGTGATAGACCTTTAATTTACCTTTGAATTGGATGATTATGATGAATTTGTGGAAATAATTGATGAACGAAATTGGGTGATAACCGAAAGAAATTCGTAGGAAATTGCATGTGATAATGTCAGGAGTTGTGAAATCGAATAGGGAATGATTCGGGTTAGATGATATGAGTGATTTCTGTGTAAATTTGGACTGTGGAAGGTGAGATCGAATAGAACTCGTAGCAGGAAAAACCATAGCAGATCTGGAAATCTGGTTTCTGGTCATACGCGTATGGCACTAGGCAATACGCGTATGGGATGGCTGGTACGCGTATGGCGCTAGGCAATACGCGTATGGACGAGGAAGATGAAATTTTGAACGTAAAATGGTCTCTGGTGGTACGCGTATGGGGAAGTGATACGCGTAGCATACGCGTATGGAATTGGGCAATACGCGTATGGCTTGGTCAGGATTTAGGCAATACGCGTATGGCATGGGCAATACGCGTATGGGCAGGAGTGTGATTTCCTGTGCTGTTGTTGTGCAGTTTTTGACTGGTTAGGCTGAGTAGTGAGACTTAGCTGAGGTATGATGTAATAGGGATCATTTCCCGTTGTTTTGAGTAGTATAGGTATTAGTAGAGTGTGCTAATACTGTGTTTGATTTTATGGCATGTTGTGATATGCTTTTGTGATAAATGTATTGACAATATGTTGAGGATAGGTGTTGATATGCAGGATGCTGTGAATGTATCAGTTATGTATGCATTTGTGAATAGACTGTTTTGTGGCTTAGAGTGTGAGCATATGTCTATTTTGAGTTGTTGTTGTTGTTGTATTGCTAGGTAATTAGCATGCATGATTAGCCTGTGGGGCTGTAGCTAATTCCCATGGTGAGGAATTAGTGAGTGAATTCTTGTGGAATTGTTGCTGATGTTGGCATACTAGATGAGTAGTGTGCATAGTCTAGCCTTTGGGGCTGTAGCTAATTCCCATGGTGAGGAATTAGTGAGTGAGTCATTAGATCTCAATGAGTGGGACTAGTGAGCTCAGTAGCCGTATCCAGAGGGATCGGTGAGCTTGGACTATATGTTCAAGAAGAGTCGGTACCGCATTTCATGGAGTCTCATTACATAATGAATGCATGGCATAGCCTGTGGGGCTGTAGCTAATCCCCATTGTGAGGAATTAGTGAGTAAATCGTTGTGTTGTGTTGTTGGTGTTGAGCATGTTTTGAGATTTTACCTATGCTATTTGTTATTGTTGAGTATGAGGTTGCGTTGATACTGCTGTTATGGAGTGGGTAGTCTGGTTAGGGTGATTTGATGCGTTATTTACTTAACATTACATGTTGTTGTATAATGCTTGTTATATTGATTGAGGAACTCACCCTTACAACTATTTTTCAGGTAACGAGCAGTGAGTTGAGTAGAAGATAATGTTGGAGTCTAGTGTAGTCTCCTAGTGGGTCATGCTCTGGTAGATGTAACATCGGGATGGGATGTTTGAATATTTTATTGATTGGTTGTGAATCATTTTGCATGTAATATGTTACATGTTTGGAATAATTGAATTGATTTCTATCCGCTGCGTATTATGCAGATACTTTATATTTTGAATTGGATAAATGAGCATGACAGGACACTTTGATGATTAGTGTGTGATGTTTGTGTGACACCCTTCGGGGCATAATTACTCTGATTAATATGTTATTATTTTTTTATTTAAATAATTTGGGGTATTTTAGAAGGGTGTTACATGATATCTGAAGATTACTTGCAAAAGAATGGGGAGGATTGGGGCCCTCATGCCTACGTACCCTCATAGTGCAATGAGGAATTCAGAGCTCCGTAGTTTAAAGAACTAATGGTGGGAGATGAAAAGAATTGTGATAAAGGTATGGTTTGAACCAAAGAATAATATGATTTGAACTCCAATAAGGGGTTAAAACATGAACCCAAGAGTAAAACTGGTATAGACCAACAAGTGAGGGCCTACAACACTGTATTGGAACAACCGAAAAAAGATTGAATTAAGTGTTTGGTTTCATAGCACAAACAACTCTTGGTTCACAAAGAGGTACAAGATGAAGCACAAAGGTATAATGTATTTGGCTCAAAGAATAGGTATATCACATGAAGTGAATGAGGGTAGTATATGGATGCATCATGGAGATGAATGGAGTGAAGTGACCAAAGTCGCATAAGTGAAGGATTTGGTAACAAGTGACTGAAAAGGTATAGTATGAAACCAAAAGTCAAGGTATATTGGAATCCATAAGAGAAATGGGATTCGTACCATAGAGGGAAACAGGCATCTGGGCCAAAAAGAAGGAATTAAATGTCTGGCAATAAGCCAAACAACTCTAGGTACGAAAGTGGGTTATTCATTAGGCGTCCTAAAAGGGTATATGTGGGTATCTAAAGAAAGTGTATTTCGATGTCACAGGAATAATATGTCATTGGGTGAACGGTTTACGATTGAAGGTAGGTGATGAGTCATGAAAGACATGAGTGGTGCCCTAAGGCGGCGGAGGAGTAATTAGAAGTATGCTCGCCAAGGATTCGCATCCTCGTGCCTACGTATTCCCATTGTGCAATGAGAAAATCAGAGCAATCGTAGTTCGGAACTACGAGGACAAAGAAAGAGATTGAGAGTGATGAAAATTATAACTTGCACCAACAGAATGGTATCAAGGGAACTTACAAAATAACTGGCTTCAGACTAAAGAGCAAAACTGGTATGAACCAATAAGTGAGGGCCTACAACACTGTATTGGAACAATCGAAAAAAGAATGAATTAAGGTGTTTGATTGCATAGCACAAACAACTCTTGGTTCACAGGGTGAGTTGTTCATTAAGCGTCCTAAAAGGATGAGTATGAGACCCACAAGAAAGTATTGTTGGGTGCAAGGAAGAATATATCACTTGTTGGGGTACAAACAATTCGAGATCAAATGAGAATAATATCTTGGATCCACGAAGGAGTAAACTCTGAACCGAAGAGCAAAAAAGTTATTGACTAGGATTTGGAGGAAACTAGGCATACACACTCGTGTCATAGCAAATTAAATGTTTGGGGACAATCCAAACAGCTATTGGTTCACAAGGCGGACTATTCATTATGCGTCCTAAAATGATGAACATGGAAACCAAGGAAAAGTGATATTTGATCTCAAAAAGATGGTATTGATTGAATGAGTGAATGAAGAGTGATTGATTAATAAATAGGGTAGCTCGCGAAAAATCTGAATTCTCCTACCTACGTATCCTTATAGTGCAATAAGGAAATCAGAGCTTTCGTAGTTCAGCCTACTAGGACTGAAAACAACAATGATTAAGTGTCGCATCTCGAAAAATACGATTCCTCGCGATGGTCGCGGAAAAGATTAACGTTCGAACAGAGTCGCCACCGAACTTTATTTATCCCAATGAAGGAATAGGAAAATATCGATAAAACCTTTAGGAAATGGAATAATGGTCGTCGCAACCATATTCGGGTTCGGGAGTGGATTACGTAAGGGGAAGGTATTAGCACCCCTTACGTCCGTTGTACTCAACGGGAACCTTTTAGTTCTAATGTGTGTTTCCAGTGTTAATTTATGTTTGTTTTTTATCTTTAGGTTATAAAATTATTAAAATAGAAATGGATGAGAACCTCAGAAAGGAAAATGGGAGGTTTTTTTATTAGTGTGCTCGCGAAGATATAACAATCTCCTGCCTACGTATCCTTATGGTATAATAAGGAAATCAGAGCATTCGTAGTTCGGGGACTACGGTTGGTTGGTGGTTTTTATGAACAACTGCGTAGTTCGCGTTCCAAAGGCTAAATGCTGGCTTGTCTACTCTCGGCGGAGGCTTAAGCACTAGTTTGTTGTGCGCATCAGAAAGAATTAACAGTTGTTCTTTTTGAAAGATGGGTTTTGGTCACACGGGGGTGAAAAGTTGAATTAATATGTTGGAAGTTTTGATTGGTTAAGATGTTTTGATCGCACGGGGGCACGGAAGATATATATTTAATGTGTTGAGACATTTTGTTGGATGACGATTACTCGGATATTCGAGTAAGATAACCTGCATCCTAATAATCGGGAAAAGGAATAGAAGACTCTAGACCGCTTTCTTTTTCATCCTTAATTGTAAAAGTATTTTAATGATGATTAAGGTGTTTTTGAATGGATGACGAATACTCGGATAATCGAGTAAGACAACTCGTATCCTAATAATCGGGAAAGGAAATAGAAGACTCTAGACCACTTTCTCTTTCATCTAAGTGATTATAAAAATAAGTTTATGTATGGTCAATGTATTTTTAGAATAAACGACAAGTGCTCGAATGACTGAGTAAGACAACTCATATCCAAGCATTTGAGAAGAGGAATTGAAAACTCAAGACCATCTCCCTTTTCGTACAGTTTGTTATGGAAATGATTTGATTAAGTTGTATGTTTGTAAAAATGACAATTGTTCGACTGACCGAGTAAGAGAACTTGTATTCAAATAAATCGAGGAGTGAAATTGAAAACTCAAAGTCAACCCCCTTTTCATTTAGCTTATTGTGAAAATAATTTGATTTAATCTTGATTTAGAAGTTTTTAGAGAAACGACAATTATTTGACTGACCAAGTAAGAGAACTTGTATTCAAATAAATCGAGGAGAAAAATTGAAGACTCAAAGTCATCTCCCTTTTCGTTTTGTTATTATGAAATAGTTTGATTTGTTTATGCTTAGGTGGATGGAAATGACGACTATTTGACTAACCGAGTAAGAAAACTCGTATTCAAATAATCGAGGAGAGGAGTTGAAAACTCAAAACCACCCCCCTTTTCATTTTCAAATGAAGTGTTGTTTAGATGTGATTAAATATTTTAATTTAACTTTCGATGTCGGATCGAGGTTTTAAAATTTGCATTCTTGTGAATGATTTGAATTTATTTGGTGAATAATCCATTTAATCGATTAATTAAAACCGAATAGGTCTCATTGTAAGAAAGCCCAAGAGTAAGCTATGTGAGGTTGATGGCGATGCTTATAGCAATCGACATACAAGGGTATTTGGAAAATAGGCTTGATATTGAATCGAGAATTGTTTGAATTTAATGGTTTAAACAATGGTTTTGAATTGAATGGGCTTGGTTTTGAAATGATTATGGATGGTAAAATAAATTGGTCAATACTTAATTACTGGAGTTAATTTATTAAAATTAGATTAAAATGATTAATTTCATTAATTAAAATTAATTGTCAAAATTATTTAATAAAATAATCCGGTTAATTAAAATCAATTAACCAAAATTAAAATAATTAAGCGATGACCCTAATCAATTGATTTAATTAAAAGAAATAAAATAAAAAAAAGTGACGACGTCAACTTAAAAAATCAAATTGAATAGGCTACAATATGCTCAAAACCGGTTAGAGCGAAATGACAATATGATTTGTGTCATACGCGAGATCGTAACACGGTGAAATGTTCCATTGATATGTTGATATTTTGTCGGCATATCGACATGAAATTTCCGAATCCGCGATAGAAATTAGATTTAATGCAATGAACTTAAAGAACAACAATCCAATAATATTTACATACACACATAATGCCTTTTTAGGCCAAAATATATTGGTTCAAATCAGGATGTAGCCTTACTTAATCTATATACCATACTAGTTATTTTACAATATAAACAAATATACAGAAAATAAAGTTTAATAAATAAAGCAAAATCAAAATAAGAATTATGTCATAATATGATCTTTTAATAATAAAATACATTAACTATTTATTTATGTACAAATGGGATACAGTGGGATCACGCTTAATCAACATTGAAAGAACTTTCAAAATTTAAGCAAACCAATAAGTTTTTGACACATGTTATGACTAATAAACCAAATAAACAAATAAAAAAGTAGTAATAAAAAGGAAGAAATTATATACCTCTCTCCTCTGCTACTGAGATCGTAACTTGGCTTTTGAAGAAAAGTAACATCAAAACTTCATCTTTATCTCACGCAAAAAAGCAAAGAAAATGGCCAAGAAGTCTTTTATCTCATTCGAAGTGATGGTGACTGGATCCATGGCTGATTCGTACACTGACGTTGATCCGTTTGCAGCGATGACGGTAGCAAGAGGTTACCGAAAAAAAATAGCGAGTTCATTTTTTACACCCAACGGTATTCGACGGAGAGTAACGAGTTCAACTGCTTCGATCTTTTCCTCTTTTCTTCTTCTTTTTATGAATATTTTTTATTCTGAGTGTTGTTTTCAATTGGTTTTTCGATGGTGAACCATGGAGATTAGCTGTAGGAATTTGGGTTTGGTGTAATGAAGTCGGTTCAGATCGGAGTGTAAGGGGTGGCCACGACATGAACAGTTGTGGTGTTGTAAAACGGCGGTTCACGACGGAAGCTGAAGGTTATTTTCGGTGGACGGCGAAAAGGTTGAAGAAGGAGAGAAGATCTAGGATTTGTTGGACAAGATGGTGGTGGTAGTTTGGATGTCGGAATCACGTAGAGATTCGGAGGTGTTTTATGAAGGAGGCGGAAGGTTCGTTAGTGGCGGTTTCCGACGTGGATCCGGGCGTGAAGAAGCGGAACAATGGTTTCTTTGGAATGGAAACATATGAGGTTGTTGCTTGGGTTTTTGTTTTGCTGTTTCAACAACGACATCTTTGATGTTTTGAACACTCATTTTACAACTCGTATTGTGTATTCTGTTTTTTTGTGTTTGGATTGTAAACATCTTCAAAAGCTTTAGATTTGTAATGCAATGATTTCACCCAACCACCAGCCATGAGAAAAGAATAAGAACCAAGAAAAAAAACAAGAGCTTAGGATTATTTTTAAGAAAGAGAAAAACTTTTTTGGGGGAGGTTGAGGATTTTTGGAGTGGTGGAAAACGGTGTTGGAAAGTTGTTGATGAAGTAATGATTTTGGTGTGGTTTGCGAAGGAAGAGGACGAAGGATACGGTGAGTGGAGGGTGTTGCGGTGAGCGGAGGGAGGAGGTTGTGTGTTGGAAGAAGAAAAAGAGAGTGTGTTGTATAGTGAGGTTGAGAGAGGTGAGAGTGAGTAGTTTTTTTTACTGTTAGAGAGAAAAAATGAATATATAAAGAATGTGTTATGGTGTTTTCAAAATAAAAGGTAACGTGTGAGTGTGAAAGAGAGGAAGCGTGAGGGAGAGAGGAAATGTGTTTCTGAAAAATGGGGCGGCCAAATAGCGATGGAAAATGAGTGTGCTAGGTAGTAAAACAAATAGGAATCCAATGCTAAAATATTTATTAAAAAATTCCTAAACAATAATTTTATTTAAATAATAATAACAATAAAACAAACTCTAATTTAGATATTAGAATAAAGAAATAAAAAGACTGATTATAAATAGGAGTCAGATGAAAATTCGCTCGAAAAAATTAAATCAGATACACTAAAATGATCAGAACAAAATATACTTATTGAAAAAATATAGTGTTTCTTCAAATTCTGAAATAAATTTGCATCGGTTAAAAGGCTCAGGCGGGTCAAAACACAGTTGAAATAGTTGCTGAAAAATGCGACGAGCACACCAGGTTAAACTACATGAACAGTAGATTAATAATGCTGGTGTCTGTAATTTTAATTCTGAAACTTTTTACCTGCTGATTTTACATGTTCTTGAGAAATGATTTAACCAATTTGTCTGTATTTTCAATAAATTTATTCTGAATGATATTTTAGGTTTTATTCATGATGAAATGCATGTCATGCTGTGCATATGATGCAAATTAAAAATGAAATCGATTTTACAAAAATTTAAATATGCCCGGACAAAATTGGGGTATGACTATTAAGGAGGCAAAAGAATATGATGGATTTAATGATTGAAAGAGATTAGAATTCACCTGGTCATTATTCGATAAGAATCACACTAAAGTCTATGAGTAAAGGTGGATACGATTAGCGACGAGCCAAACGTATCGCACCCAAAGATATCCAGAATGAGTGTAGGAAAGCTTCAGTCTCATTCCTTCTTTACTACTTAAGGCTCGTGGCATGTAACTCTCATCTTAACTTTCAAGTGGAGAGAGAAGAATATTTATTGTTTCTTGTATTTTAGACCTTATCAATCGTTCGATTCGAATTGCGCTAAAGTCTATGAGTAGAGGTGAATACGATGAGCGCTGGGTCATTCGTCCCATACCCAAAGATATCCATAATGGGGGTAGGAATTCTCCAGTCCCATTCCTTCTCCATTGCTTAAGGCTCGTGTCATACAACTTGATTCATGATTGATAAGTTGTTGATGTAGTCCTTGCTTGTTGCATGATACTTTATGAAGGGAGAGAGACTTGTCAATCGTATGATTAGAATTGTGCTAAAGTCTATGAATAGATGTGAATACGATGAGCACTGGGTCATTCGTCCCATACCCAAAGATATCCAGAATGGGGGTAGGAATTCTCCAGTCCCACTCCTTCTCTATTACTTAAGGCTCATGCCACACAATTCCAACTTTGATTGAACAATCTCTCGTAGTTTGCCACCTTTGGTTGCTTGTATTATCCATAACTTGGTATGACTGAGGATGCCTTGATCGAGAATTTGACTTGAGGCTTTGAGCTCCACATCTTGGAAGAAAAGTCTTATTAAGTGACCAAGGGTCCTCTGGTCACCCAATTTAGACTGTGGGATTATACAAGTTCAAAGAATTTAATTAATCAAAATTGCTTTTGATTAATGTGAATCATGGGTTTGATTTGGTTGGAGTAACGAGGTTAGCACCTAATCTAATGGTTAATGTTGAATTAGACTATCCTAAGGGATCATGTCATGGTTAATCAAAAATTCGATTAAAAGTCTATGTTAAAACTCCTAGGGGGACATGTTATTGTTAAGACTTTTGATGTACTTGTATAATCCACTACTTGGTATGACTGAGGATGTCTTGACTGAAGATCTAACTTGAGGCTTCGAGCTCCACGGCTTAGAGAAAAAGTCTTATTAAGTGACCAATAGTCTTTTGGTCACTCAATTTAGACTATGGGATTACACAAGTTCAAAAGAGTTAATTGATCAACATTGCTTTTGATCAATTCGAATCGGAGGGCTTGAAATGATTTGGAATTTTAGGTTAAAACCTAATCTAATGGTTATAAATGATCAATCTAGCCTAAGGGAGCATGTTATGGTTAGTCAAAACTTGATTTAAAACTAATTAAAATTCTAAGTCAAAATTAGTCCTAAACAAGCATGCATTTATACGGCTAAAATGACAAAATAAATCCTAAAGGGGAAAAATGGTCATTTTACATGAATATTCAATTTAAGGACAAAATTAAACCCTAATCAATATCCTAACGAAAAACTAAAAATTAATCAAGTTCTAAGAAAATTATTTTAATCAAATCAAAGAAACCTAATTATTTTTAGAAATCTAATTAAACTAAAAAAAATATATTCTAATTAATCCTAATTTTTATTCTAATTAAAACCATAATTCTAGTTAGTCCTAAAAATATAACTTAATTAAACTAATCCTAAAAAACTCTAAATGACCTAATTAATAAAAATAAAACTAAACAACAAAATGAATCAAGAACAAAAGGAATAATGAGCTCAGATTGGGGGTGTAAAGAGCAATAAAAATAAGGCCAAATGGCCCAAAAGACCCACATAATCAGTTTTGTCTTATTCTTGTTGTCTTATATTCCATGCTGAACCAGTCATGCTGCGACATGTGGCGCTCTCTAAAAAAGTGAAAAAAAGGAAAAAGAGGTAGGACACGTGTCACGATTTTGTGAGATATGAGTTTAATCAATAATTGTTCATTAATTAATTACACATAATCTTGAATTTTGAGCTACTAAAAATTAATAAATCAAAAAAATTAATATACAAATTATATATCACCAGACTCGATTTTTCATGAGGAATCCAAATATGTGATTGAATTTTGCAAATGAGCCACGAATTTTGAAGAATCAGACAAAAATGTGAAAAATAAAGTATGTAAAGAATCGATCGATTCACATTAGTTATAATGATTCATGAAAAAGTAATCACATATTCAGAATCGTGACGAAAAATCACTTCTAATGATATATTCGTACGTAATTAACGTTAAGAATTAAAAAATCACTATTTTAAAGTTTATGTGTTTTATGCAAAATAATTGTTTATTTAATAACCAACATTCAAAATAATATCTAAAATTGATCAACAAGCAAAAATTCAATAATTCATGGCAAATGTGTGGAAGAGATAAAAGATTACCAACGGAGCGGAAATTTGCTCCGGCTAGTGTTGAAAACCGAAGCGTTGAAAAGGAATCCGAAAAACTTCAAGAATAAGCTCCATTAATCCAATTAACTTTCAAGCTTTGATAATTATTATTGATGATGAATGAATGTAGAAGATGAATCATGAATGTAGAATATTGATGAATAAGCTTGAATTGATGAATCTTGGATGATGATTGTTGATAAATCTTGATAAACTTTTGATGATGATTGTTGTAGAAATTATTGATGAATGATTTTTGATGATAATGCTTGAATTGTTGATTGATAATTGTTGATGATAATATAGAAATTGTTGATGGCTAAGTTCCACCATTTTAGAACTTCAATATGAAGTTCTAAAGGGTGATGAAGATGAACTTTAGTAAGGGTGAATGAGAAGATAAATATTGAGAGAAATTGAGAAGAAAAAGTGGTAGAAAAATAATGATTAATTGTGAATTTTCTAAATTAGGTTAGTGATATTAACTAAAAACCAAAATTATGAGAAATAACATGCTTATATAGACTTGATAGGTGAATGATCACCCTTGGATTGTGATCCAAGTAATGGGTTTTATCAATGGTTAGAAATTAATTTAAGCTCAAGTTGCGGATCACCAATTTCAACCATAAGATTAATAGTTAAGAGTGACTAGGATTGAGTGAAAAAATAGAAGTTGAGATTTATGTTTGTTTGGAAGTTTTGTGTTAGTTTGGAAGTTATGGCAGTTAAGGGTAATTAGGTAAATGGATGGCTTGTGGAGAAATAGGTAGTTAAGGGTAGTTAAAGACCAATGGTGTTGGAGTTTAGCAAAAGTACCAAGTTAACATATAAGGCAAATAGTCACTAGTAATTGAACTTGAATTTTCATGCATTTGCCTTGATTTTTCTACCACTTTTGACTTGAATTTTATAGTGGCTTAACCCATGGATTTTAGTACTTTTGAGAAGTGATATTTTCCACTAAACAAATGAAATTTCCCTTTTATTCCAACTTTGCCATTTCCTTTGAATCCAAGCAAACCTCTGAATTAATTGATGATCGTTTCAATCTTTCATGATAACCATGAATCTCAAATAAAAAGACGATTCCCATCACAAGTAATACGGGAAATAAACCCGAATAATTACCGAATAATATCCACCTCAAAAATCCACCTAAACTGATTAAATCCATTATCATCGAACCTTTGGCCTAAATTTGTTACCATATGCAAATTCTGATGAGTGCATGATTAAAATAGAAAAACTATACAAATGAATAAAAACATAAGCCAGGCAAATTAAAAAAAAAATAAGGCAAATTTTGGGGTATGACAATCGTTAATGCATATATGAACTAGCTCTTAAGTCTCCACCGCGAGCATGCAAGGCCATGTTTATCGATTAGAGCACGATCTAAGTACTTGATCATTAAAAACAAACCATAACCTTCCCCCTAACTACAAAGCTTTGAGTTCCCTATTGCACATGAGGATACGTAGGAGCGAGAGTCGTAATCTCGTTAAGCACCCTAATAAAAACACTTTTGCGGCCCCTTTTATTTTCCTTTCAATAATTAAAAGAAAACAATTAACATAAGCTAACATTCAATTACAAGTTTTAACTAAAAGTTTTCCGTTGTGTACAACGGACGTGAGGGGTGTTAATACCTTCTCTTTGCATAATCGACTCCCGAACCTTGAATTTGGTTATGCCGAACATTTTCTTTTTTTAAAAGGTTTTATCGATATTTTCTCTTTCCTTCATTCAAATAAATAAAGTTCGGTGATGACTCTGTTCGAATCATTTTTTCCTCGACCATCACGAAGGATCGTATTTTTTGAGATACAATAAATAGTTTTTTATTACATTTTGAATTTGGTGTTGTTGAGTTAATCACAAAACTTTAGGTTGTGATTGGATTTTTAGATCAACAATACCACATAAAAGTCCAAACAATATTGATTGCACACTACATGTTCGACAAATTGCTTCAATTGATTTTTTTTGTGATATATCATTGGAACTAGACTTTCTTTATTATTTTGCACTCAACAGAGGTTGTTAACCTTAAAAATCATGTCTCCTTCACTATGCAAAACCATGGTTCGATGAAGCATGTTTTCTAAGCGATAAATGCTTCGCATATCGAATGTAGCAGACTGCAGAACTCAATTTTCTTTTAATAGAACAATGGTTGTTATGATTCTTTTAGGTATGGCTCCCAAAAAGAACATTGGATCAAAGAAAAAAAACCATTGGTGTTGGAACTTCCAGAGCACGACAACAGTTTGATAACACAAGGTTCTTATGACCTAAACAAGAGGCCAGATTTCACGAATTAGCGAACAAAAGAATTTGGGTTGAAAAGAGATTTGAAATCAACCCTCAATGAGACTACAGACACTTGGTCACCCAGTTAGAAAACATGAAATGACGGGGGGTGCTAATTAACCCTCCCAAGAATCTAATTATGATATGGTTCGTGAATTTTACACGAATGCTCTTCCGTATGAGGGAGATCCTTTAACATTTTCAACAATGATTAGGGGGAGAACTATTCATTTTAGCATGGATGCAATCAACGAGTACTTGGGAAACCCTATGGTCTTAAAATAGGACCAACCTTGTCATTATAACATATCTTTGAACAACGTCCCAAATGTCACATAGATTTATGCAAAAATATTACTTTAATGTCGTGTGTGCAACTGAATGCATCTGCTGTACCAATCAGAAATCAGAGAGAAGACTTAAAATCAAATTATCAGGTAATCCTCTTACTGATCTTACATAACATCAGGCCAAAGGAGTCACACGTCCACCTTCACCATGGATAATGCTCATTCCTTTATCTTATTGTGAAAGGGAAACTGGTTGATGTTGCTATAATTATTGTTGATGTAATCAAAATGGTTGCTAAAAGTTATAAGCAACCAGGGACATGGGCCAAATCCACTTGCCCTCTTGTCTTCACAGGCCTTATAATGGGGGTTGATTAGAGCTTCTTACATGCTGATCCCAAGTCAAGTACACGAAAAAATCACTAGACCAATTATAAACGCATACATATCTAGGTATTGTTCGGGTAGAAACACTAGACAACCTCCAATAGAAGCCTCATAAAACCCTAGCTTTAATAATTGGGACCCTAGAATCAGAGCAACGTTCACGCACACATGGGACCAAAATGAGTCTAATCATAGAGCATTATCTTCTCTACATGAATCTATGTATCGTCTCCAACTACAGATGGGGAGGCCAGAAGAGGAAGCTCAATAGGTATTAACTCCAGAAGCTTACCAAACTCATGTTATATAACCTACGGTCAGACCATTTTACCAAGGGGAGGCAACTGGTGAGGATGAAACTGGTGAGGATGAAGCTAGTGAGGAGGAAGCTGGTGAAGAGAAAGCTAATGAGGAAGAAGCTGCTTCTAAGGGAGAGACATAATCAGGATCAGGAGATGATAAGATGAAGGATAAGTAGAGAGGGATGATAACTGAGTGAATTTTTTTAAAAAACTTGCAGTCCTTTATATTTTAGTCAATTATATTTAGGCTTATATTTTGGATATGTATTAGTACTTTGGATCTTCTGTCGGTGTTTACATCATAAGTTGAATTTTTGAACGGTACTTTTGTATAATTATTATGTTTGTTTAAATTAGCATGTTTTAATTAGTTGGTGTATGCAACAACTTTTTTAAAATTTGTCTTCAACATTGGTCTAATTTTCTTGAAGAAGCAAAGAAGACTCAATCAAGTTTCAAGAAAATCAACAAAAATGTAGTGGTGATGATAATAAATTTGGATGATTTGCACACAAGTAATGTACATGTTTATTGCTTTGGATAATGTTAGCACGAATTTGAACTTTGTGCTTCATAAAAAATCATTTCATGCATCATTTTGCAAAAAACATATTCATACTTGAATCACTTAGGTCCAAACTAGAAAAGGTGAGGAAGCCATCTATTATTCACTTACATGCTTAGGATGATTGATAATCCTTATTCTAACTCATGTGATTCATGTTTAATCTTGCAATTGTTTTGAAATTTGTGAAGCTTAGAAAGGATCAAGGCATTCTTTTATGATTGAGCAACACCACCTAACCAAAAGTGGCCTCATCTTACCTTGTGAGTGAGGTAACATTTGTGAACCCCTTTGAGCCATAAAAAGTATGAATGCATAAATGTTAAACTTCAATAAATCACTAAGAAAACCACTTGATGAATTTGTTGTGTTTCATCAAACAAATAAAAAATGTTCATCATTGATTCATTCTAGTTCCTTGAAAATAAATCATTAATCAACCTCGATAAATCACCAAAGATGAATGAGCATCGGTTCTTGAAAAGAAAAGTGAGAATTATTTAATTTGGGGAATGGTTGTTCCTTGGGAAAGAAAAAGAAGAAATATGAAGGAAAAAAAGATGCAATGAAAGAAAAAGAAAAAGAATGAAAACCAAATAAGCACATGAATTGAGAAAGAAAATGAGAACTTGCATCAAAAGATTCTTGAGGGGTGGAAAAGAAAATGAGAAAAAGGAAAAGGGTGGATAGTATGCAAAAATTGAGGTTCTCTTCATTAACTTAGACCATTTTCGATTCAAATAATTTAGAAATGTCATTTTCTGGTGAAACCCAACCAAGTTACAACCATGGAAAAATCCTTAGGGATCTATGTTTCATAATTTCAAAATGGATTGCTCAGATGAATACATGAATTGATCATGATGTTAGCAAGGTTATTGGATGAGAGTTCATTTCTCGCATCATTTAATTCATAAGCTCTTTATCCATTTTATGAAGAAGAGTGTTAGGGTGATTCAATCAAAATTATGTTGTTGCTTTTGAAATTATGAACTAAATTTGTATGAAGAACTTGTTTCATATTCATGATGTGATTCTAACAAAGTGATAAACATGAACTTTGCATGTGGATTCCACATTTGAAACATGCATTTTCATATGTTGTTTGAAATTCATTGAAATAGAGAAATTTTGGTAGGCAAAGAGTGAAATTGAAAAGTTTTAGTAGACTTTAACATGTTCTAGCATTAAATCGGCAAATTATCACTCAGCATTGAGTTGTGATACACAACTGGTAGTGTTCTTTAATATTTTGGTTATTGTGTGGGAATAAATGCAATCTATTAAAATGGAGAAAAAAAGAAAAAATATGAGTTAAGCATGTTCGCTAGGCGAGCAAGAAGCGAGGACAAGGTAGGTTTGCTCAACGAGCCAAAAGCGAAACAGGGCAGAGAAAAATCAAAGTTTAGAATTTTGCATGTTTGCTTAACGAGAGAGAGGGAACTCCAAGCGAAGCAAAGCAGAAAGTTCCAAAGTCCAAATTTTAGCATCTTCGCTAAGCGAGCACTAGTGAGTAGACATCGAAGAAAAACAGAACCAAAACTTCCCAACTTTGCTTAGCGAGCAGTAGTGAAGTCTAAGCAAAGAAAAATAGTATGTTGGCAGATTAAAAAATCAGGACTTTTGCTTAGTGAGGCATAACGAGGAATAACAAGGAAGCAACAAGAGAGTTCACTTAGTGAGCCTCATATCGCTAAGCGAAGTTTGGCGGTTTTAGAAAGACAGTTTGAAATTGCTTATGGATGAAGAAAAGACAGTTCACTAAGCGAAAGTAGCAAAACATCATTGCTATAAATAGAGGTAGAAACTTGACATTAGGGCGTCTGTTTTTTTATTCATAAAACAACATAATAGTTAGAAGAGAGGAAGATTGTAGGATATGAGCTGGATACATACCAAATTGTCGGGAAATCAAATTTGATGCTCATTCATCTCATTTCCTCCATATTATATAATCCAATAATTTATGATTATCAAATGTTATCTTTGTTTTACCAATTAAATTCATGGATTAGAATTGTTATAAAATAATTTTGAATCTCGATCTAGGATAACATTCTATTAAAGTCTAATTTCTAGATATATGGTTAGAGTTCAATATTCGATCCAAGTATCAATTCTTCATACTACTTAATTGTTTAAGAGATTGAGAATAGGAATTTAGACATAACAATTAAACAATCTGGTAGAAATCTCGATAAGAATTTAGACATAAAACCTGTTGTGAGTGATACGTGATGATCAAAATAAACATCTAGGTTATATATGAAAGCGATCAATGAATACATATGCATTCAGTGGATGAAACTCAAACCCAACATGTTCGATTATCTGTGAAATTCATTTTATCATTTACCGTTTGTTACATCCTATTATACTTATGAGCAAAACACCTTTTAAATCTCACTTGAAACATTATTAACTATTAAAAGGTAGTAGTATCACATCAGTCCCTATGGATATGATATAACATACTTACTTTTGATTACTGAACATCATGAAGCTTAACCCAGTATCTAAAATCTTCACAGGTTCGAGATCAATCTGGTGTTAAAATCTCACAATTTTTGGTTAGCCCGGTTAAAACCAAGGTATTCAGCTTAATATTTATGGAATTTGAAGACTAAACTCTCCAAACTCAGTGTTTATGGAGATAAGACTAATCGCTTCAATCCATCATTTGGTAAGGAAGATTGACCCTTTCACTCTCAAGCTAACCAAGAAAAGACGCAAACGCACATATCCATCGTCTTGTATATTGTTATTGAAGATAAATCCCAATTTCCTTATATAAGGGGGTTCGTGAGTCTTTCCTACTAAAATATCTCAACGTTTAATGGAAACACTTAAGATCAATTCTTGGGGAGATGAGTATGTCCTTTTGTTTTTTACTGAATCTCTATAACTCTTGGTGTTTCTCTTTTTCCTTAACTCCTTTTATTTCCTCATTTTATTTTTAGATGCTTAGTTTTGTAAAATAGTTTTTAAACTCTGATTTTATTTCCCAAAATTTTTAAAAACCACGTTTTTCCAAACCACACAGTTCACTTCCCCCCCCCCCTCTTGTATGTGAAATCTCAAGTCTAACAAGTGATATCGTAGCCTAACTCCTGTTTAAGAAATAATCGTCTCAGAAGGAAGATGACTCATGTCAAGATATTTTTTAAAACACCACCATTTTTTGAAAAATAACAAGATTTTTTTGCAAACTAGGTTTAGAAATTGTGAGTTAAGGAAACTATTGTCAAAGGCCCATTTATCCTTACTCATCAAGTAAATGGTGAAATAGTAGATAAACCCAATTTTGTTTAGACCAAAGAGGAAAAGAGAACATTTGAAATATCCTTCAAAACCAAAAACATTTATGTTTTTAAATAACACAATTTCTTCACTATGTTCATCTTTGCAAAACCGCCAAGGAAATTTGGGATACTCTTAAACTGATATATGAAGATTCTCCAAGTATCAAACAAGAGAAGATGGACATACGAGGCAAAGAAGATAAACCTTTGATGCTCTATTTTAATCATGCAAGTATTGGAAATGTAGATGTTTTTGATTGGCTGCATTTTGTGTTAAAACACTTATTGTACTCTGATGTCTTGACTGATGTCATGACATGCTTAAGCAGTATGCTGCAGGATTAGCTAATACAAGATTTACTGGTTATCAAACTGAATGTTATGACATTCATCCCTAACAGCATATGCTAAAGTATAGGCTAGTTAGTTTTTCCTGCTATGTTTCAGTATTTATCTCAGGCTGATTTTCAGGAAACTAACAGATGTGCTAATGTCGCAACCTGAAAAATGGAATGCGAAAAAAAACAACCGGCGAAGAAAGACAGGAGAGTCGCCACCGTGCGTTATTTATCCCAAAGGAGGGAAAGGAAACGCTCTAAGTAAACCTGGAAAAAGGAAAGGACAAAACAGGGTCTCGCAACCAAATCTTGGGTTCGGGAGTCGATTATGCGAAGGGAAGGTATTAGCACCCCTACGCATCCGTAGTACTCTACGGGATCCACTTTTGTAGTTCTTGTCTAAAGGGTGTGGGTTTATCTAATGTGTTATTTACTAAAAAAAAAGGGGTCAAAAGAAAATGACTCGCACGGATGTCGCATCCACTGCATACGTATCTCATCTGAATATGAGAATCAGAGTCTTCGTAGCTCGGCTAACCTATGGGTTGGGGGGATGTGTGCTCGCTAAGACATCGCGTCTTATGCCTACGTATCTCATCTGGAATGAGAATCAGAGCAAGCCGTAGTTCGGCTAACTACGGGGTTATGGATTGGGTTTTGGACGAACGACGTTACTACGCAATCTACCGGATGCTCAACCTTTGGAGACTTACTCGCCTGCAGTAGAAGGAGTTAACGTGTTCTTAGGAGAAGAAAAATCAATGAGTTGGTAGGGTTAGGGATACTCATGCAAAAAGGCAGTCCTTGACGAAGGAACCTGCATAAAGTAAACACACAAAAACATTGCCTCCTATCGAGGTCTTCCAGCTAAGAAAGCGGTAAAATGCGGAAAAAATGTAAAAGTACCACACGGATGAAGATCCGAGGTAACTGCAATTAAAGGAACGAGAAACCCAGAGATCCTTCCAAGCTAACACCATCAAAGAAAGCGAGTCAGTACAGGTAATCAGAATAAGCCTTCAGGTGGTATCCCACAAATAAAGTGGAACACCAGGCAAGCCATATCTGCAAGAGTCATATGAGCCCTCACAAAACAAAACTCAACAAACAGGTTAGAGAAACAAGATAGGGTAATCAAGAGTTGCCCCCAAATCAAAATGTAACCACATGAATCATGCCCTTTCAATTCACAAAAAGCTCACAAAAAGCAACCAAGAGTAGGAGGCCTAAACCTCTTGTCAAACACATGCATCAAAAGGGTATCAAATTCACCCATAATACCTCATACATTCAGATGATTCAAATTAAGAGCATAAAGATGATGGATATAGGGCAAACCTGATTGGAGAGATCGAATGAAATTGAATTGCCCGGTTGGGTTTGCAGAACAATCTTAGGGTTTATATGAGAGGGAATTGGTTCTTTGCCGATGAGTTCCCTTCAGTCTCTGGAGGTTGCTCTGAACTCTGTTGGCTATTCTCTCACTTTCTTTTTCCTCAGCCAGGGTAATAGGAATAGAATGAAATTTTGTTTCACTGAAACTCTGAATTTATAACCTGGTTTTTGTGGACTTGTGGGCTCAAATGAGAGAGGCCCAAGTCCAAAAATTTTATATTTATTTATTTATTTAATTTAATTTAAATTTTTTTTCTTTTCGTTTTCCGTTTTTTTTTCAAAACACGTGGGCTTCGCCTAGCGAGCGTGACAGCTCATGAACAAACCTTTGCTCCTTCAAGATTAACATTTTAATTGACGAATAGACCCCTGTTGGAAGTAACTCAAGTCTTTCCCTTGTGTTGACTGATCATCTAAATAGAACCCACAAAGTGTCCTGGATGATATTCAAGCTTCTTGGAGCTAATCCCGATTGACATGATGAAATGCAATGTATCTAATGTTAAATGACCTAAAAATGAATGCGTGAATAAGGAGGGCAAATTTTGGGGTGTTACAGCTGCCACTATTCAGTCATCAGCTAACCCGAGCAGGATGAAAGCGAACAGCTTATCAGACAAATAGGGTGAGCTGTGATTGAATACCAAAGACAGACCGAAAATTTGCGCTCCGAGAACACCACAAAAATGCTGAAATACACCGCTGTTTATTTTTCTTCTAATCCTCTGGCTGAATCTGAATCAGTCTTCTGACTTAATCTGGAGTTTCGATCCTCTGGCTAAATCTATACTCAATTTAGTCCTCTGGTTGGATATTAATTTTGATCCTCGGGCTGGATACGATTTTGATCTTCTGGCTAGATCTTCTTGTTTCGATTCTCGGGCTGAATCTATTTCGATCTTCTGGCTAGATCTTCTTCGATCTTCTGGCTAGATCTTCTTCGATCTTCTGGCTAGATCTTCTTCTGTCGATTCTCTGGCTGAATCTATCTTCTCTGATTCTCTGGCTGAATCTATTTTCGATCTTCGGACTAGACCTGACTTTGATCTTCTGGCTAGATCTACTTCGATCTTCTGGCTGGATACGATTTTGATCCTTTGGCTGGATACGATTTCCGGTCTTCGGGCGACTTCACTGGGGATCGATTCTCTGGCTGAATCTATTCTCTTTGATTCTCTGGCTGAATCTATATTTGGTCTTCGGGCTAGACCTGGCTTCGATCTTCTGGCTAGATCTACTTTGTTTCGATTCTCTGGCTGAATCTGATCTTGGTCTTCGGGCTAGACCTGACTTCGATCTTTTGGCTAGATCTCCTTTATTTCGATTCTCTGGCTGAATCTATTTTCTTTGATTCTCTGGCTGAATCTACTTCGATCTTCTGGCTAGATCTGAATTGTTTCGATTCTCTGGCTGAATCTATTTCCGGTCTTCGGGCTAGACCCGACTTCGATCTTCTGGCTAGATCTCCTTTGTTTCGATTCTCTGGCTGAATCTATTTTCGGTCTTCGGGCTAGACCTGATTACGATCTTCGATCTTCTGGGTAGATCTTCTTCGGTCTTCTGGCTAGATCTCCTTTGTTTCGATTCTTTGGCTGAATCTATTTTCTTTGATTCTCTGGCTGAATCTACTTCGATCTTCTGGCTAGATCTGAATTGATTTGATGATAAATTCCCATCATCAGGATCTCGCATCTGAGGCATGTGCTGGTTGACTCTCTTTCGAAATCTGCGCCCAATCTTCATGTTAGATATGCAGCTTCGAGAATATCCCACTCTTGGGCTTCGTATATATTCTTCAGGCTAGAACATGTTATAACGACTCTTCGATTAGACTTTGTTTTTTTAAATGCGATCCGCGGGCTGGATCCTCTTGTAGGTTGGTTTTCTGTTGAGCTGTCAATCTATTCCTCTAGCCGGCTCGCTGGGGAAATAACGCTCGTAGTCGACTCTCTGGCTGAATCTTCAAATTGAACCTCAGGCTGGCTCATTGGAAAACGATTCTCAGGCTGAATCTTCGAATTGAACCTCAGGCTGGCTCATTGGAAAACGATTCTCAGGCTGAATCTTCAAAATGACCCTCAGGCTGGATCACTCACGCTTGATCCTCTGGCTGGATCTCATGACTTTGGTTGTAAAGTAATTCTTCAGTCTGCTTGGAAGAACCTGTTTATCAGCTTATGTGTATGCTTGATATGATATGCATGCAAATGCAAATGTTATGCATGGTGTAAAAAAGAAATCTGTTTGGGGAAGGAAACTTCGGTAGGTAACGGATCGCTGTATCAATCCTTGAATGCTCTGTGGGGAATGATCCGTCTTCCGGGACCAATGAGCCACCAAAAATAAATTGGCCTTTTGAAAAGTTGACCTTGCTGGGGGAGTATAAACTATGGAAACTTTTCTTGGCGAGGCTCTGCGAGGAGAGTCTGTGAGGAAAGCACTTCCTGGGGAAATGTCGTATGAATCGACCTTTGCTGGGGATATGAACTTGCTAATCGTCCTCAGGCTGGGGATTAGAACAAATCTGTTAGAAATAATCTGCTGGGGGAATGAGATGAACACTGGGAACACCACCCTCTTGTCTGTTGGGTATGCAACTACTCCGCTGTTGCTGGGAAGATACAGTCTGGCACTGTCGACTCCGCTGGGGATATACAGTTTGGATACTGTCAACTCTACTGGGGAACCTGCTCTGCTGAGGAGAGGCTTTGTCAACCGCTTGGGGATGGGGATTCACGGCTTGGCATCCGGTTCCTGTGACCTGTAACCAAAAAATACACGTATGCCCCGGGGGATTACTCGGTTTGAATTCACCGTCCGGGATTAAGCACATTCAAAGCAATTTTAAATATTTTCCTGTGCAAATCATCTGCAAAAGCCACCATTATATTCAGATGCAATATGTTTCCTCAAGAATTCAGACATCTTTTGCAAACAAACTGATAAATGAAAAATAAAGAGGCTTTTTAACTGAATTATTCGACTTTTGTTGGTTGAAAAATTTGTGCCAGGAATAGGCGAGTACATCAGGAAGCTGATCCCTGGAAAGAGGCGATCGCTATAAATTGAACAAGAGAAACTATCCTAATGGCAATGTGGAAACGAGGTCCCACTGAGTTTCGACTCTGCTATGGCTCGTATGACCTCAAGACGCTCTGCTCATCTTGCTTTCTGAAGTGGATGGTTAGACGATCTTTAACCTTCGAAGATTGCCGGATTGAATGAAACGGTGATATAACACAGGTGAACTTAGGTTGCAGTCATTCGCTTATTCCCTAACTTTTGCCTGGATCGCCCTTTTCGGGTTTTCAATCCACCGGGATACCCTTTTTTGCCTGAGCCTCCCTTTCGGGTTTTCGACTCACCGGGTGTACATTTTTTTTATTTTTTTATATCCCTAATTTTTGCCCGAACCTCTTTGTTCTTTTTTGGTTCGTCGGGATGCCCCTTTTTTTGCCTGGACTATTCTTTTTACTGTCCAGCGGGTCAATTATACGAAGTACTTTTTAACTGCGTCTGAGTTGACAGGGGATGGGAAGTCTTCGCCATCCATGGTTGTTAGCATCAAAGCTCCGTCAGAGAAAAAACTCTTTTAACCACGTATGGACCCTCATAGTTCGGTGTTCATTTTCCCCTATGACCTGTGTTGGGAGGAAGAATTCTTTTGAGTACCAATTCACCGACTTGATACTCCCGATGGCGCACTTTCTGATCAAATGCTCTCTTCATCCGTCTCCGATATAGTTGGCCATGGCATATAGCTGCTAGTCTCTTTTCCTCAACTAGGCTCAGCTGATTGTATCGAGAACGGACCCATTCTGCTTTGTCCGGCTTCATTGTTGGTGTAGGGAAAAGTTATTCTGGCGCAAAATGGCATATGAACCCCCTCCGGTGTGATCAACACTGCACCAACTCCGTGACCATTGACGTTGACCGCCCCATCAAACATCATAATCCATTTGGATTCAGGGTCAGGCCCCTCCTCCGGGAGTGGTTCCTCGCAATCTTTCGATTTGAGAAACATGATGTCCTCATCAGGAAAGTCGAACCTCATAGGTTGGTAATCATCAATCGGTTGCTCGGCAAGATAGTCTGACAAGACACTTCCTTTGATGGCTTTTTGTGAAGTGTATTGGATGTCATACTCTGTCAGCATCATTTGCCACCTAGCAACCCTTCCGGTAAACGCTGGCTCTTCAAAAATATACTTGACTTGATCCATCTTTGATATCAATAGAGTCGTGTGAGTCAACATATATTGTCTTAGTCGGCGAGCAGCCCATGCCAAAGCGCAACAAGTTTTCTCGAGTAGTGAGTATCTTTGTTCACAGTCGGTAAACTTTTTGCTAAGGTAGTATATTGCATGCTCTTTTCGACCTGACTCGTCATGCTGACCGAGCACACAACCCATTGACCTTTCTAACACAGTTAAGTACATGATCAACGGTCTTCTCTCTACTGGAGGCATTAGAATCGGAGGCTCCTGCAAATACTCTTTTATTCTTTCAAAGGCCTTCTGACGATCATCATTCCAACTGACCTCTTGCTCTTTTCTCAGCATTTTGAACAATGGCTCGCATGTGGCTGTAAGATTAGATATGAACCTTGAAATGTAGTTCAACCTGCCCAGGAAGCCACGAACCTCTCTTTCTGTCGTCTTCGGTACCAATGTTGATAGTCTCAATCACCTCCTGATAAGGTGTAAAAGCTCGGTCCTCCTGTTTCAACAACCTGGCTAACTCCTCAGGCAATTCACAATCTTCCTCAGCCCCTTCTTTGGCTTGATAGATAGGATTGTCGAAGTCATACTTGGCCATAGCAGTGTCGTTAGCAGTGAGATCCGGGTGATCAGTTTTACGAGGTGTTTTTTGGAAACAAAAACAAAAAAGAAACATGAAAAAGAAACATTGCCGTTTTTGTAAAAGTAAAAATAATTGAAAGAAAGAGAACACAAAATTGTTTGCAAAAGCTGTCCTTTATTGATGATTAAAATAATTGCAAAATGTAACTAAATGGATGGCCCTACAGATGAGTCATTACACCTTGGTCAAAGTGTAAGACTTTATTATGCATGTGATAAAAGGAAAACAATAAAAATTACTCCTTCAGTAGAGTACACCGGACGACTTTTTCAGACGACCAATTGTCGAGCTTTTCTCCTGGGACACACAGGCGAATCCAGCTATCTAAGTCACATTCGCTGTCAGCCTTGTCTTCATCTGCAGCATTGACGATGTGGGGAGAAACCAAACCCCCGCTGGAGAAAGTACCGACTTCATTCTTCTGAGACCCCGGAGTATACCCCAATCCAAACTTGTCTTCTTTGATGATTGGCTCCACAAATTTGCCCCAGCCTTGGGCATTACCAGTTTTAACCACTTCAACAGCTTGCTTGTATGAAGAAATAGAAGTCCCGACCTTCTCAGACTCGAGTGAAAAGACAGCTTCGGGCACGACCTCACTGATGTTTATAGTTTCGAAGCCCTGACACAGGATCTCATGCATCTCGCCATCCATCTCCACATACTTAAACGTAGAAAGGTGGCTAACAAAAATATCCTCTTCACCACAGACAGTGACGATCTGACCTTCTAGTCCATATTTGAGCTTCTGGTGGAGAGTAGAAGTAACAACACCGGCAACGTGAATCCAGGGCCGACCTAGCAAACAGCTATAGGCAGGCTGAATATCCATCACATAAAAGGTAATTTTGAATACCTGCGGTCCAATCTTAACTGGCAACTCAACTTCGCCACAGGCAGCTCACTTAGAGCCACCAAAGGCCCTCACAACCAAATTACTCGGCCTCAGGGTGGCGTCATCGCAATCCAACTTCATCAAGGCTTTCTTTGGAAGAACATTCAGAGAAGAGTCTGTATCAACCAAGACATGGGAAAGCACCGTCCCTTTGCATTCCATTGTGATATGCAAGGCTTTGTTGTGATTCCTGCCCTCAGACGTCAGGTCATAATCGGTGAAACCTAGCGCATGGCTAGTGTGTACATTCGAAACTACCGACTCCAGCTGGTCAACAATTATCTCTGGGGGAACATAAGCCATATTCAGTACTTTCAACAAGGCTGCTCTGTGTGCCTCAGAGCACATCAATAATGAGAGAATGGAGATCTTTGAGGGTGTCTGATTTAGCTGGTCGACTACCTTGTAGTCACTTTTCTTGATAATCCTCATAAACTTATCCACTTCCTTCTCGAATGCGGTCTTAGGAGGAGCTTCCTCGGTAGTAACCTCTTCGGTGGATACCTGTTTTCCTTTAGCCTTGGCAGCTGCCTCAACTTCAGCATTCGTGCGCAATGTTGATGGTGCAAATAGGCGTCCACTGCGAGTGAAGCCACCAATTCCTCCAACATTGTCTACAACGGAGCTACCAATGTCAATGTCTTCTTCGTTAACTTTCTGCCCCTGGCAATAGATATCAGCCCCCATAGTGCCACGGGATAGCACTGTCTTTCTCATACGGAACAGGTCCTGGTACCGTGATGGTGACCGGACCAATCAAAGTCGGTTGAGGGTTGTCAGAGTAAATTGGTGCTGGACTTTCTGGGAAATATATTGTCATCGGAGCGGGTCTCTCGGGAACATATATTTCTTCAAGAGTGAAATAAAACGTTACTGTCGACACATCATTCTTCACTGGACGAGTCTGATCGAACTGAAGACAACCTTCATCTATCAGTTGCTGAATACCCTTTCTCAAACTATCACATCCGTTCTCAGCAGCTTGACAATTTTCGCACTCTTCCCCACAGCCCGGGAAAATTTGTCCTTTCAAAAGTCGGTCTTTGACCACCGATAGCGAAGTCTTCACTTTAGCCACATCAGAAACCAAATTCAAAGTTTCCCCACTATCAACAACATTAATCCTCTGCCCGCCGTGAGCTGGCATCGGGTTTTGGATAACATTAGGCACCGGAGAAAAATTGATGGCCTGGGCATCTCTCAAATCTTGTACCTTTAGTTGGAGAGCCTTGCAATTATCTGTAGTACGGCCAGGTGCGTTGGAGTGAAAAGCACATCTGGCATTGACATCATAACCTCTAGGCAGATTGTTGGTATCGACCGGTGGGGCCAGAGTTCTCAACGTAACCAGATTCATGTCAATCAGCTTGGGAAGTAATACAGAATAAGGCATTGGGATTGGCTCAATGACCCGGTCCGCCTGCCTTGGACGTTGTTGATAGTGTCTCTGCTGACCCGGATTACCTCCTTGTTGTTGATTGTTGTACCTGGGTTGCTGTTGCGGATGATACTGCGGTTGAGGAACAGGTGTTGGAATAGTGACTACGGCCACTTGATCTTGATAATAATTAGGGCGTCCTCTGCCCCTGCCTCTGCCGGCATATACAACGCTCGTCTCACCTTATCTTCTTCGCTGACCGTTACCAGCAAACAGTTTCTTGGGAACTGATGAGTTGGAAGCACTGTTGTCTTGAATTCGACCCATCTTCAACAGACTCTCGATCCTTTCTCCAGCAATCACTATCTCTGCAAAGCTGATTGACGGGTAAGCAGCCAATCTCTCGATATAATTGCCTTGAAGAGTGTTCATGAACATGTCCGCCATCTCCCTTTCAGACATAGGGGGTTGGACGGACGCAACAATTTGTCTCCAACGCTGAGCATATTCTCTAAAGGTCTCCTTGGCAGTCTGAGACATTCCTTGCAACAAGGTCCGATTTGGAGCCATGTCCAAGTTGTATTGATATTGCTTGATAAAAGCCTCTGCCAAGTCTTTCTAGCTCTTGATGGTAGTGCGAGACAAATGAGAATACCATTCACGAGAAGCTCCAGTTAGACTGTCTTCAAAATAGTACATCCACAACTTTTCATCTTCAGTGTGAGCTCCCAACCTTCCCAGATAAGATTGGAGATGAGTGCGTGGGCAAGAAGCCCCGTTGTATTTCTCAAAAGTAAGGGGTTTGAACTTGTGAGGGATCCTTACTCCCTGAACCAGACCAAGATTGGTGACATCAAAACCTAAGGAATTTTGAGACTCCAAAGATTTGAGCTTCTCAACAAGCTCATCCATACGGCGAGTGGTCTCGAGGGCTTCGTCGTGCACAGAGAATTGATCATACTGATAATCTTCAGTAACAGGGAGGCCGTTAATCCGAATTCCTTGATTCACATTGTACCTTCCGCCAATACCATTCCCAACATTTCCCGTGTTGCCAACATTACCCGGGTTTCCATCAACATTTGCGTTACCCGCATTTCCAGTGTTCACAGGGTTATCAGCGTTCCCAGGGTTATCAGGGTTCCCCTTAGCACTTGGTATTTCCACCTCTGGATCGGGCCTCGGTTGCTCAACCAATTCCTTCAGCTTCGCCTGGCCTTCTGCCATACCAGTCATCAATATCATGAACTGATCCATCCTTTCACGCATATCGGCCAGTTCTTTCTGTATCTGGTCCATTGCTAGTCGTGGACGGTTTTCCTTTGTCGGGTACCTGTGAACTCGCTTGGGACCAATAACTGCCTGAAACAGGGAACAAACATTAGACAATGCGGTGACACTTGCAAAACAAACAAGGGTTAGCATGCATGGTATGCGATGCACTGCTTATTCGATTTTAAGGCCCTCCCTTAAAAAGGGAATACCCTGCAAATGAATAAGCATGAGATGTTGGATGCAAATATGCAGATGATGTTATGCAATGCAATGGCATGTCAATCAGAATTGCTGGATCCGCTTGAACATCTGTCAGGTTGCACTGCCTGGAGAGAAATTAAGAGGATCAAGCAAAGCACACCAAACAAAGGTCATGGGATGGATCATGTTATCCTTAATATCAACCATCCATTTTTGGTGGATTATTGTTTACACCTTATCAACACCCAAGTTTCATTGATATTAAGGATACCTGAACGGATCAACCATGAATCAAGGGTTTGTTGCAAGTCACGAGCATGGAGTTTAGGTTAAGAACCACCCAAAGGGAGTGTACTAAGGTTTAAACCTGCCAAACATGTTCTACAAAAAGGTTCCCATAGTCATAATCCCATCTTTCGGATATTATCGGAGGAACGACTACTCGTATTCCAAAAATATTCTCAAGAGAGACTCTTATGAGTGTAGTATCGCGTAACAATTGTATCAAATCTTACACTTGAACGACTTTCGCACTACGTCCTACGAATAGGCCAAGATGGGTTTGGTAAACTAAGATCCTTGGCTTCTAAGGTCTATATTAGAAAAAGTAATGTATAACCACAACTTACTTGTGTGACATTATTGATCCCAACATGACCTCCACCAAGTGAATGGGCTTACAAGTCAACTTGCTAAGGAATAACTCCACACAAGTCAACAAGACTATGCCATTCTCCTATCCTAAGTGCACTCGAGTTCGGGTATAGAACTCATCTCACAAACAGAACCAGCAGATACGGCAGTCATATGTACACAATGCAATAAAGCAGGTAAATGCTGAAAGATAAATAACTGTACAAAAGAATAAACACCCAATAAACAAACAACCTACAAAATCTAGGAGGGACTCGCTTAGGGAAAACGGGTCCCCAGCAGAGTCGCCAGCTGTCACAACCTGAAAAATGGAATGCGAAAAAAAACAACCGACGAAGAAAGACAGGAGAGTCGCCACCGTGCGTTATTTATCCCAAAGGAGGGAAAGGAAACGCTCGAAGTAAACCTGGAAAAAGGAAAGGACAAGACAGGGTCTCGCAACCAAATCTTGGGTTCGGGAGTCGATTATGCGAAGGGAAGGTATTAGCACCCCTACGCATCCGTAGTACTCTACGGGATCCACTTTTGTAGTTCTTGTCTAAAGGGTGTGGGTTTATCTAATGTGTTATTTAATAAAAAAAAAAGGGGTCAAAAGAAAATGACTCGCACGGATGTCGCATCCACTGCATACGTATCTCATATGAATATGAGAATTAGAGTCTTCGTAGCTCGGCTGACCTATGGGTTGGGGGGATGTGTGCTCGCTAAGACATCGCGTCTTATGCCTACGTATCTCATCTGGAATGAGAATCAGAGCAAGCCGTAGTTCGGCTAACTACGGGGTTATGGATTGGGTTTTGGACGAACGACGTTACTACGCAATCTACCGGATGCTCGACCTTTGGAGACTTACTCGCCTGTAGTAGAAGGAGTTAACATGTTCTTAGGAGAAGAAAAATCAATGAGTTGGTAGGGTTAGGGATACTCATGCAAAAAGGCAGTCCTTGACGAAGGAACCTGCATAAAGTAAACACACAAAAACATTTCCTCCTATCGAGGTCTTCCAGCTAAGAAAGCGGTAAAATGCGAAAAAAAATGTAAAAGTACCACATAGATGAAGATCCGAGGTAACTGCAATTAAAGGAACGAGAAACCCAGAGATCCTTCCAAGCTAACACCATCAAAGAAAGCGAGTCAGTACAGGTAATCAGAATAAACCTCCAGGTGGTATCCCCCATATAAAGTGGAACACCAGGCAAGCCATATCTGCAAGAGTCATATGAGCCCTCACAAAACAAAACTCAACAAACAGGTTAGAGAAACAAGATAGGGTAATCAAGAGTTGCCCCTAAATCAAAATGTAACCACATGAATCATGCCCTTTCAATTCACAAAAAGCAACCAAGGGTAGGAGGCCTAAACCTCTTGTCAAACACATGCATCAAAAGGGTATCAAATTCACCCATAATACCTCATACATTCAGATGATTCAAATTAAGAGCATAAAGATGATGGATATAGGGCAAACCTGATTGGAGAGATCGAATGAAATTGAATTGCCTGGTTGGGTTTGCAGAACAATCTTAGGGTTTATATGAGAGGGAATTGGTTCTTTGCCGATGAGTTCCCTTCAGTCTCTGGAGGTTGCTCTGAACTCTGTTGGCTCTTCTCTCACTTTCTTTTTCCTCAGCCAGGGTAATAGGAATAGAATGAAATTTTGTTTCACTGAAACTCTGAATTTATAACCTGGTTTTTGTGGACTTGTGGGCTCAAATGAGAGAGGCCCAAGTCCAAATTTTTTATATTTATTTAATTAAAAAAAAATCGTTTTTTTTTATTTTCCGTTTTTTTTTTCAAAACACGTGGGTTTCGCCTAGCGAGCGTGACAGCTCATGAACAAACCTTTGCTCCTTCAAGATTAACGTTTTAACTGACGAATAGACCCCTGTTGGAAGTAACTCAAGTCTTTCCCTTGTGTTGACTGATCATCTAAATAGAACCCACAAAGTGTCCTGGATGATGTTCAAGCTTCTTGGAGCTAATCCCGATTGACATGATGAAATGCAATGTATCTAATGTTAAATGACCTAAAAATGAATGCGTGAATAAGGAGGGAAAATTTTGGGGTGTTACAGCTAAAATTAAGAGACCTAGCATATAGCCTATTTTCTGGATGTCAAACTGAATGTTATGACATTCATTCCTGACAGCATATGCTAAAGTGTAGGCTAGTTAGTTTTTCTGTTATGCTTCAGTATTGATCTCAGGCTGTTTTTCAGGAATCTAACAGCTGTGCTAAAATCCAAGAAACTAACAATTGTGCTAAAATTAAGAGACCTAGCATATAGCCTATTTGTTAGCGCCCTAATGTGTGGAAATTAGGTTAACTTGCTTGACCTTAAGTTTAGGAAATTCAAATACAAGGCCCAAGTGCTGCATTATAAAAGGAGGACAATCCTACTTTCAGTAACTCAGGGGTTTGAAGCGTGAAGATTTAAATATATCAGTATAGATCCTTACTGTACTTTTATTGTGTCTTGTATTAGGTTTTACTTGTGAGCCAAGCAATTATCACCTAGATGATTGCATTGGCCTAGGGTGTTTATTGAGTTGTAATTGGTGTGTCACTCTAAGCTTTTAAGCGTGAGCGCTGTGTTTCTTGATTAAAGCTTTTAAGCACAATCAAGAGTTGTTTGAAGTATATCTTCACCACTGACTTTAAAATTATTAAAGGTTGTAATCACTGCTGTGATTGAGGGGGAGTGAGTAGGTACTCAGGTCTTAGTTTAGATTGAAATTGCATTGGGTAGGTCTTAAGTGATAGGATTAAACTGGTGGTTTAAGTCCTGAATTAATACCTCTTATAGTAGATTTCCTCCCTGGCTTGGTAGCCCCCAGACGTAGGTGTGTTTGTCACCGAACTGGGTAAACAATTCTCTGTGTCATTTACTGCATTTTACATTTACTTTCTGCATACATTACCTATCTGCGTAGAATTGGATGTCATAACATCCAGTGTGACATCGATAGTCTGTTACTAGAATTTCAATTGGCATCAGAGCAAGCACCCTGCCTGTTAATTTATGGGTGAGATCTAGGGACGTTACTTTCTAGTACCATGGACAATGATGTAGGATTCTCAAATAGACCACCCATGCTGGATGGTTCTAACTATGATGACTGGAAACCTCGTATGATAGCCTTCTTGAGGTCTCTGGATAGCAAGGTCTGGAGAGCTGTCAACAAAGGATGGGAACATCCAACGAATACAGGTAAAGATGGAATCATTATGCAAATTCCTGAAGAAGAGTGGGACAAAGAGCAAGAAGCATTAACCCTTGGAAACTCTAAGGCTTTGAATGCACTGTTCAATGGGATTAATAAGAACATTTTCAGACTGGTGCATCACTGTGAACTGGCTAAAGAAGTTTGGGATACTCTCAAAACAACTCATGAAGGTACCTCCAAGGTAAAAATGTCTAAACTCCAGATGCTGACTTCTAAGTTTGAAAATCTGAGGATGAAAGAGGATGAGACTATTCATGACTTCAACATGAATATTCTTGAAATTGCCAACACTTCTGGAGGCTTAAAAGAGAAAATCTCTGAAGAAAAACTTGTAAGAAAGATTCTCAGATCATTGCCCAAGAGATTTGCCATGAAGGTTACTGCTATAGGAGAGGCTTAAGATATCTGCAATATGAAGGTTGATGAGCTCATTGGTTCTCTCCAAACTTTTGAAATGGGCCTGTGTGAGAATGTTGAAAAGAAAAACAAAAGCATAGCTTTTGTATCAAATGCTGAAGAGGATTCAGAAGAAGGAAATATTAGAGGTGATGAAAGCATATCAGAAGCTATAGCCATGCTTGGAAGACAGTTCAACAAGTTCATAAAGAAGGTTGATCAAAAAGGTAGACCAAATGTCAAGAACACTTCATCTGACATCAGTAGAAGATCAAAATCTGAAGAAAAGTCCAACCAAGGCAAGGGAATCCAGTGTCATGGATGTGAAGGTTTTGGACACATTAGAGTTGAATGTATTACCTTTCTCAAGATGCAAAAGAAGGGACTATCTGTCACCTGGTCTGAGGGAGACTCTGAGAGTGAATCAGAAGGAGAATCTGCAAAACATGTCACTGCACTAACTAGTGCCTGTGCCTCTGATGATGACTCAAGTGGAGATGAACTTACATTTGATGAACTTGCTGCTTCATATAAAGAGTTATGTGTCAAAAGTGCAGAAGTGTGTATTCCAGGAGAAAAGCAGAAGAAACTCATCAAGGAGCTGGAAGCTGAGAAGAAGAAGCATCTGACAGTCATAGATGGTCTAAATGGTGAGATAACCTTGCTGACCTCTAAGCTGGATCAAATGACAAAATCCATCAGAATGCTGAATAAAGGAACTGACACTTTGGAAGAAATTCTAAAGGTGGGATAGAAATCAGGAACCATGTATGGTTTAGGCTTTGTTAGGAATCCTCATCTGAATTCAAAAGCTCAAAGGCTGAAGTTCAGAAAATCAAGCAGAAGTCACAACTAATGTCACAACATCATGGAAACAGGAGGATTAACCATCAAAAGAAGAAATTTCAAAGATGGAGATGCCACTACTGTGGTAGATTTGGTCACATAAAACCCTTCTGTTACAGGTTGCACGGTTATCCTAACCAGACCCCTCAAGTCAGACCTAAGCAGAAGGCATCTAAGCATAATGCCCCCATCAAGAAATAACAATGGGTTGCTAGATTAGCTCACACATGTCTAAGGGCATCTACCAGAGAAGACTGGTATTTTGATAGTGGTTGCTCAAGACATATGACTGGGATGAATAACTTATTGGTAGATATACAACTTCATACTACCAGTTATGTGACCTTTGGTGATGAAGCTAAAGGAAAAATCAAAGGTGTTGGTAAGCTGGACAGTCCTGGAGTTCTATAACTGAATAATGTGTTGTTAGTAAAAGGACTAACTGCTAATCTTATCAGCATAAGCCAGCTATGTGATCAAGGCTTCAATGTACAGTTCACTAAGGAAGAATATGTTGTGAAAAATGGAGAAAATAAGGAAGTTATGAGAGGATCCAGATCCAAAGATAACTGCTATCTATGGGAACCTAAAGTCTCAAACGACTCCTCAATGTGCTCCTTAGCCAAGGAAGAACAGGAAGTGAAGTTGTGGCATAGAAGACTTGGACATCTTCATTTAAGAGGAATGAAGAAGATCATATCCAAGGAAGCAGTTAGAGGAATCCCAAAGCTGCTTATTGATGAAGGAAAAGTCTGTGGAGAATGTCAGGTTGGCAAGCAAACCAAGATGTCACATCCTAAGCTTGGACATCCTACAACATCCAAAACTCTGGAACTTTTGCACATGGACTTAATGGGACCTATGCAGGTTGAAAGTCTTGGTGGGAAGAGATATGCTTATGTGGTTGTTGATGACCATTCCAGATACACATGGATAAGCTTCATCAGAGAAAAATCAGATGCATTTGATGTCTTCAAAGATCTATGCATAATACTCCAAAGAGAAAAGGATAGTAGTGTTATCAGAATAAGAAGTGACCATGGAAGGGAGTTTAAAAATTCCAAGTTTGAGGATTTCTGCTCATCTGAAGGAATAAGTCATGAGTTTTCCTCACCTATTACTCCTCAGCAAAATGGAGTAGTCGAAAGGAAGAACAGAATTATTCAAGAGTCTGCTAGAGCTATGATTCATGCAAAGAAGCTTCATATGCACTTTTGGGCTGAAGCTATGAATACAGCTTGCTATGTTCACAACAGAGTTACCTTGAGAAAGGGAACCTCTTCCACTCTGTATGAAATATGGAAAGGAAGAAAACCTACTGTGAAGTACTTTCATATATTTGGAAGCAAATGTTACATTCTTACAGATCGTGAACAGAGAAGAAAAGTGGACCCCAAAAGTGATGAGGGTATATTCCTGGGATACTCTACTAACAGCAGAGCATACAGAGTTTTCAACTCCAGAACTAATGTCCTGATGGAATCCATAAATGTTATTGTTGATGATAAAGATGAAGAATCCAATGTCATAGAGGATGTTGGAACATTCCTTGAGACTTCAACAGAAATACCAGTCAAGACTGAAGATGTACAGGATACTCCTCCTGGACTTGAGTTAGAGGCATCCAACAAGGTGCCTTCTATCAGGATTCAGAAAGACCACCCTAAGGATCTTATCATAGGAGATCCCAATAGTGGTGTGATTACCAGATCACGGGAGAATAGCTCAAATTCCTGCTTTGTATCCAAGGTTGAACCTAAAAATGTGAAAGAAGCTCTGACTGATGAATATTGGATCAATGCTATGCAAGATGAACTGGAGCAGTTTAAAAGGAATGAAGTATGGGAGTTAGTTCCAAGACCTGAAGAGACTAATATCATTGGTACCAAGTGGATTTACAAGAACAAGTCTGATGAGAAAGGATTAATCACTAGGAATAAAGCAAGACTAGTGGCACAAGGGTATACTCAAGTTGAAGGGGTTGATTTTGATGAGACTTTTGCACCTGTTGCAAGACTTGAGTCAATAAGGTTGTTGTTAGGTGTTGCCTACATTCTGAAGTTCAAATTGTTCCAAATGGATGTGAAGAGTGCCTTTTTAAATGGCTACTTGAATGAAGAAGTCTATGTGGAATAACCTAAAGGGTTTAGTGATCCTAATCTACCAAAACATGTGTACAAGTTAAGGAAAGCTCTGTATGGGTTGAAGCAAGCTCCTAGAGCTTGGTATGAGAGGCTGACTGAATTTCTGACTACTAATGGTTACAGAAAATGAGGGATAGATAAGACTTTGTTTCTGAAGGATGAAGATGGCAAAATCATGATTGCCCAAATATATGTGGATGATATTGTCTTTGGTGGAATGTCAGATAGAATGGTGAAACAGTTTGTTAACCAGATGCAATCTAAATTTGAAATGAGTTTGGTTGGGGAATTGACTTATTTTCTTGGACTGCAAGTTAAACAGATGGAAGAGTCTATGTTTATCTCCCAAAGCAAATATGCCAAGAACATAGTTAAGAAGTTTGGTATGGATAATGCTAGTCACAAAAGAACTCCTGCACCTACTCATTTAAAGTTAACTAAAGATGAAGGAGGTTCTAATGTGGATCAATGCTTGTATAGAAGCATGATAGGTAGCCTACTATATCTAATTGCTAGTAGACCTGATATTGCATATGCAGTTGGTGTGTGTGCTAGATACCAAGCAGAACCCAAAGTGAGTCACTTAAATCAAGTCAAGAGGATTCTCAAGTATATTAATGGGACTTGTGATTATGGTATGATATACTCTCATGGCTCTGAGCCTATCTTATCTGGGTATTGTGATGCTGATTGGGCTGGGAGTGCTGATGATAGAAAAAGCACATCAGGAGGATGTTTCTTCTTGGGAAACAATCTCATATCTTGGTTTAGCAAGAAACATAACTGTGTATCATTATCCACTGCAGAAGCTGAGTACATAGCAGCCGGAAGCAGTTGTTCCCAACTGGTATGGATGAAACAGATGCTGACTGAGTACAATGTCACTCAGAATGTCATGACATTGTTCTGTGACAATCTCAGTGCCATCAACATTTCAAAGAATCCCATCCAACACAGCAGGACCAAACATATTGACATTAGACATCACTTCATAAGAGATCTGATAGAAGACAAAGTGACTACCTTGGAACATGTAGCAACTGAACTACAACTTGCTGACATATTTACAAAGGCTTTGGATGCTACTCAGTTTGAAAATTTAAGGGGCAAGTTGGGAATATGTCTTTTTGAGGAATTATAGCAACTAAGGATGTTAGGAATGTACTGTTTAATAATTCAAATTATTAAACAATTGAAAGTGTGCTTTGATATGGTTGTACCTGCTGGAGTTCAAGAACATGTTCATGCAGGAGTGTTTCAAGATGTCATACACAAAGTCATGGCATCTGATATGGTTGTACCTGTTGGAAGTTATAAAAGGAATTATGGAATTATGCAGGATTTTTCCAGGATGTCAGACCCGATGTGATGACAACCTGTACACAGAACATTCAATGTGAATGTCTGGTGTTTTGTGATTGCACACTTAATGACAATCTGTGTATGATTGAATATCTGATTTGTGACTGTAATTCGTCACTCTAAAGCTGTTAAGCAAGAGTGTGTGTCTACTTGATCAAAGCTGTGAAGCAAGATCAAGAGTTTGTCTTCTTGATTGAAATTATGAAGTAAAATCAAGATTGTGTTTCTGATGATTGTTTAGGTCTGTAATATTAAGTGTTGCTTTGGCAACATTTTTGACAAAAAGGGGGAGTAACACCTGTACCCCAGGACAACAGATTACTTGAAGTTGAAGGTCCCCTAAACAAGAGGTTATGTTGTTGTTTGCTATCTACTTGTGCTGCTGTTGTTTGAAGTTTAACTTCTATGTTTGCTGAGTGTATTAGCTAATTTGATTCTCTGCTTGGATGTGTGCTTTCTGCTGCTGTGAACTTTGTTGTGATGCCAAGTTGTTTTAGCCAAAAATTTGCCAAAGGGGGAGTTTGTAGATGTTTTTGATTGGCTGCATTTTGGGTTAAAACACTTACTGTACTATGATGTATTGATTAATGTCATGACATGCTTAAGCAGTATGCTGCAGGATTAGCTAATACATGATTTACTGGTTGTCAAACTGAATGTTATGACATTCATCCCTGACAACAGATGCTAAAGTATAGGCTAGTTAGTTTTTCCTGTTATGTTTCAGTATTTATCTCAGGCTGATTTTCAGGAAACTAACAGATGTGCTAAAATTAAGAGACCTAGCATATAGCCTATTTTATGGATGTCAAACTGAATGTTATGACATTCACTCCTGACAGCATATGCTAAAGTGTAGGCTAGTTAGTTTTTCTGTTATACTTCAGTATTTATCTCAGGTTGTTTTTCAGGAATCTAACAGTTGTCCTAAAATCCAGGAAACTAACAACTGTGCTAAAATTAAGAGACCTAGCATATAGCCTATTTGTTAGCGCCCTAATGTGTGGAAATTAGGTTAACTTGCTTGACCTTAAGTATAGGGAATTCAAGTACAAGGCCCAAGTGCTGCATTATAAAAGGAGGACAATCCTACTTTCATTAACTCAGGGGTTTGAAGCGTGAAGATTTAAATATATCAGTATAGATCCTTATTGTACTTTTATTGTGTCTTGTATTAGGTTTTACTTGTGAGCCAAGCAATTATCACCTAGATGATTGCATTGGCCTAGGGTGTTTATTGAGTTGTAATTGGTGTGTCACTCTAAGCTTTTAAGCGTGAGCGCTGTGTTTCTTGATTAAAGCTTTTAAGCACAATCAAGAGTTGTTTGAAGTATATCTTCACCACTGACTTTAAAATTATTAAAGGTTGTAATCACTGCTGTGATTGAGGGGGAGTGAGTAGGTACTCAGGTCTTAGTTTAGATTGAAATTGCATTGGGTAGGTCTTAAGTGATAGGATTAAACTTGTGGTTTAAGTCCTGAATTAATACCTCTTATAGTGGATTTCCTCCTTGGCTTGGTAGCCCCCAAACGTAGGTGTGTTTGTCACCAAACTGGGTAAATAATTCTCTGTGTCATTTACTGCATTTTACATTTACTTTCTACATACATTACCTGTCTGCGCAGAATTGGATGTTATAACATCCAGTGTGACATCGATAGTCTGTTACTAGAATTTCAGGAAAGTTTGTTCAAAACTGTGTTACAAATAATATCTTAGAATTAAGAATTTGAGGTTTAATCCAACTCTTAAATCAATATATGGTAGTCTTCATGAATTTCAGGAAAAATCAAGAATGAAGAAAATTGTAGAGAGGATAAGCGAACAAGTTCAACAACTAAAAAAAATGAGGGAATCCAAATTGTAAAATCATCACCCTCATCTTACTCTTATCATTACAAACCTTCTAAAGAACGCATTCAATAGTTTAACGATCTTCGAAAGATTCAACATAAAATGAAGGATTCTCTTGCTCAAAAATGATAAAGAAGATGAAGAAATTTCTTCAATACTGAAACAAATAGGAGGATGGTTGACCTTTTGTCTTGCACATTTGTCCTCTAATATTTATCCAGACTTCTTAAGGAATTGTTGAACTTCCTCCAATATAAGATATATCATCTGATAAGCCTTTTTTAGTATGAATTTCACTCTCTTGAGACTTAGATACAAAAGCTACACCTTTGTCTTTCTTTTTCGATCTTCCATTTATAAACACTTAAAAGGTTTGAAGAAAGCCAATGAGTTCATCAACCTCCAATGTGCTTAAGTCTTGGACTTCTTCAATAATTGTTACCTTCATGTCAAACTTTTTAGGCAAATATCTGAGGATTTTTCTGAATAGATTTATTTCTGACATCTTCTCAGCCAAGGAAAATGAATTGTTGGCAATGTCTCTAAATATGATGTTGAAATCAGAGATAGATTCATCTTAATCGACTCTCATATTCTCACAATTTGTAGTGAGGAGCTGCAGGCTTAACATCCTAACCTTGGATGTGCCTTCATGGGAAATTTTGAGAATCTCTCAAGCATCTTTGGCTTCAGTACATGTGTTGATAAATCTAAACATGTTATTATCAATGTAACACCCTAAACCCAAACACTTAATTTATAAAAACATGCGGATAATTTACTCAAAAAAAGGGTGTCACATTTTCTGAGTTAAAACATCTTTCTCAATTATCATATCATAGAAGCAGAAATAAATAATAACAACTCAACTTTAATAGTCTCGTAAATAGAAATGAAATTCTTTGCAAATCCTAAAAGAAATAGTTCAATAAACTCTCAAAACACAAAATAAAAAGGTAATCTGTCCCAGTGTTACAATTAATATCAATCATCAATCATATAAATCATCCACAACAACAATCAATTTACAAATATGTTTGTGTATGCAATGTATTCATCTCCTCTACTCCAATGCATGTTGTCGTACCCCTAATTTTGACCATTGTTCTTAGCTAACTTAGAGTTTAGATTACTGACATGTCCAGAACTCCTTACAGGTTACCTAGTCAACCCAAAGACTTAAAAAGTTAAAAGGAGACCCTTTTGACTTTTTATTCTCCCCTAAGGAGTTTGATCTTACATTAGGGTTTAATTGCTATTTTAGAAAGAAAAAAATCAGGGTATAATTTAATTTGTCAAGCTAACATATAATTGAATTAACTACTTAGAAAAATATATAGTTTGCAATCTATTAGAAACATACCGGTTAAAGTCATTTGGTCATTTGTTTAGTTAAGTAATTAGGCTAGACAAATTATTAATTATTATTGACTAGGATGATATTTAATTAGTCAACTATCTAAGTTTAAAATAATTATTAAGATTGTTTCATGGTTATTAAGATATTTAAATCGTTATCATATATGATTGCCAAATATATGAACAAATGTGTCGCACTCGTATCAATGATACAACCAAAGAGACACCATTAATAAAACACACACCTCAAATCAAATTATCTGATCTCGATACCTCCATACCACTAAGGGAAAACACATTCCCACTAGATCGTGTGACATCTAGAGCTTTCCTCTTCTTCTGGCACTAGGTACTGATGTGACCTGGTTCTCCATAGTCAAAACAAGTCAAAACTGCAATATTGCAATCAACGGTGTGATGTCCCTGCTTCCCACACTTGAAACATGACTTGTTTGTTCTCTTGCACTCAACAACACAATGACTTAACTTTCCACACTTGAAACATCTTAGAGAAGCATAAACTACTCCCTCACTCGTTTCACTCCCACCTACATCCTTCTTTTAGAACTTCTTATTTCCCTTAGAAATCGAAGTCATATATGGCTTACCACGATTATGACTCTCACTCTTCTTCTCATTCACACTCTTTTAGTGAATAGATATGGCTCTACTATCAGCATCATAAATTTTGCACTAGTTCACCAATACTGTGAAACAACAAACCTCTTAAAAGCCTATGATATATTTGATCTCAGGACGTAAACCACTCTCAAACTTCACGCACATAGAACCTCCAGCTTCCACGCTATTATAGTGAGGAAAAAAATCTTGTCAGCTCCTCAAACTTAGCTGCATAGTCAGCCACAATCATATTCCCTAGGTTCAGTTCCAAGAGATCTATCTATTTGCGGATAAAAACATTTGTTGGAAAATACTTGACCAGAAACTCATTACTGAAATTAGCCCATGTAATAGTTGCATTAGTAGCTTCCATCCTCTAACAGGTATTCTCCCACCAATACTTAGCTTCCTCAGATAGCATATGCGTTTCGAACAACACCTTATGCACATTAGTGCATGTCATAACTCTAAAAATCTTCTCAATCTCATGAAGTCAAGCATGAGCACCTTTAGGATTGTACCTTCCATTGAAAGTAGGCGGATTGTTCTTCTGGAACTTTCCCATCCCAAGAAACTCATCAACTTCACCATTCTTATTATTATTAGCGTGTAACACTTCATTTGCTTGCGTCATCTCATGAACCATCACCTCAAGATCATCAACAACTTCATGATCAGCCATTTATTTCTGCACAAAAAGCCTAAACAAGTTAACCAATTGTAAACAGTATAGTAAATAATTGTTACAGGAACCAACAACACCAACAATGTTTAACGCACATGTTTCTTACAAGGGCATTGATCGGAAAAATAGCAATTGTACTATTTTTCTTGTTATAGTAATAAAGGGGAAATTCCCCGAATGTCGATCTCAAGGACTGCAACTTAATATTGAGTTCAGTTCATTGTTCAATTAAACAAAAATTATAATTGGGGGTTTTAAATTCAAAATTATAAAAATAAAGGCAAAGGAAAATAATAATTACAGTAAGGGTTTGCAAGGTATGAGGAACAATGCCAGGGAAGGTGTATGATTTATCCCTGTAATAACTCTGAGTCACTACTGCATCAACAAATATCAATTACTACCAGTTCTCAAGGGTATCTTCTCCCAAGTCCTTGGTGATAAAATCTTTAATCAATCTACCCTAATTTCTATATCCATAGGTAATTAGGGTGAAGTTAAGCTTTATTATATCAAGAATGCTCTGATTCATACAGAGTATCCCTAGTCCTAGGTGATATCTACTGTAGTGTAACCTTATGAAAACCTTACCAATGGCGGTCCAGCCTAATTGACAACCACAAAACAATCTCGATTGGTCCAAAAGAGAAATCATTAAACACATCAAAAGGTTACCGTAAGAATAATATTATAAATGCAATTGTAAACTCATAGTCATTACAATTCTAAATCAGGTACACCCCTTTAGCATTGAGGGGTTTAGCTACTCATTTTGTCCAAAAGGAATGCAAGATAAAAATTACACATTACAAGTAATTGGATGACTTGGATCTTCAATCGCTTCCGCTCATGAAAACCTTCCGCTCTCCGAATTCCTTGATCTCTGTAATACTTGATTGCTTGACAATTATGGTGTTTGCCTCGTTCCAAGATGATTTTTTCTTTGGTAGAAGGTTCTCTTATATAGTGAAAATTCCAAGCAACAGGTGGACAACTCCAAAAATATCTCCACAATCCCGATGATCAAAAGCCTGATGAAAAATGGAAATTTTGGGCCTGGGCTGACACGGGTGGCCGTGTCAGCTCACTACTTCAGTTGACACGCCCATGGGGCTCAACACGGCTGAGGAAAAGGTCTGACACGGGCTGTGTCAGCTGACACGAACGACTGTGTCAGGCTACTGTTTTGGCTTTCATCCTCCTTCTGCCTGACACGACCCGTGTCAGGTGACATGGGTGGCCATGTCAGCCCTCTTATGCTAAAGTTTTTTCCATTCCTTTGCTTGTCGGAATTCCGCATTGTCTCGCTCCGAGTTCCTCGGTTCTTCCACCTGGACCTGATGGACAAAACACCGACATCCTACGCGTAAAATCACGAAAATATAAAGTAAAACATGACAATGAATGGAAATGCTCAAATATTATACGGGAAGTAAAATTTCCTTGAAAAGTACCAAAATGCTTGCACATTGTCTCAAAGTCCTTGGTTTCTTGTCGGATAAGCAACGAAAATATAGTGAAAATGGTGACTGATCACAACCCCAAACTTAGCTCATTGCTTGTCCTCAAGTAATGTCCTATACGACAAAGTGTCACTTCCCAAAATTTGTATTCTTACCATGATACTGTTGAGATCCTTTGTAACACCCCGATAAAATAAGATAATTATTTAATTTAAGTTAATATTATATTTATTAATTTAATTAAATAATTGGAATTATTGGATTATTATTATTATTATTATTATTGGAATAATAATTATTGGAAAGTATATAAGTGGGAAATAAGAAAAAAGTTTCATTTTTTTTTGGTAAAGAGGGTTTTACGTGAAAACAGAGAAGCGGCTCAAAAAGAGGAAAAAGGGCAAAGAGGCAGAGCAAGAGGAAGAAGGTTGGAGAAGAGAAAAGCTTGAAGCTTAAAGATTCGCCGGATTAACTCAGGTAAGGGGGGTTTATCGTCGTTTAATGGGTATTATGGGTTAACATGTAATGGGTAGTGATGAACCGTTGAATTGACCCTAATTGGGATGTTGAATGCTGAAAAATTGTGTTGGATAAGTTGTGTTAAAACTGAAATTGAATCTGTAATTGGATGGGTTGTGATTTTTCGAACGTATAACTTTTTACGGAATCGGAATCGGAGGTTCGGAAGTCCTCCAACGGCGGAAAATGCGGAGAATTCTGCGTTCTGCTTCGTGTTAGCGCAGGAACAGCTTTCTGTCTTGCGTTAACCGGTTAACCCAGGGTGTTAACCGGTTAACACTGTTAGGAATTGTGAGGTATTGTTGTTTTGCTTGCGTTAACCGGTTAACCCAGGGCGTTAACCGGTTAACACTGTTGTGAGTTGGGAAAATATTGCTGTTCTGTCTGCGTTAACCGGTTAACCCAGGGCGTTAACCGGTTAACACTGTTAAGTTTTGCCAGGAAGCGTGTTCTGTGTTGCGTTAACCGGTTAACCCAGGGTGTTAACCGGTTAACACTGTGTGAAAAGTGAAAAAATTAATATTTGAATGTTGTGTACCTATTTGATGGTTGCCTATATCAGTGTGTGATATAGTAGGGATCATTTCCCGTTATTTTGAGTAGTATAGGTATTAGTAGAGTGTGCTAATACTGTGATTGATTAATTGGCATGACATGATATGATTATGTGATAAATATGCTGATGATGTGTGAAAATATGCATAATGTTGTGAATGTATATATTATGCATGTGTTGGTGAATGAACTGTTTTATGGCTTAGAGTGTGAGCATATGTCCATTGTGGATTGTTGTTGATGATGTTGCATTGCTAGGTGAATTAGCATGCATATTGTGGCCTTTATGGTGGTAGCTAATTCCCATGGTGAGGAATTAGTGAGTAAATCATTGTGGATTGTTGTTGATGTTTGCATGCTAGGTGATTAGCGTGCATAGCATAGCCCTTGGGGTGGTAGCTAATTCCCATGGTGAGGAATTAGTGAGTGAGTCACTAGGTCTCAAATGAGTGGGACTAGTGGGCTTGGTAGCCGTATCTGGATTTGATCGGTGAGGTGAACTATATGTTCACGAATAGTCGGTGCCGCATGCATGGAGTCTCATTGCATAATGTATGTATGGCGTATAATATGAATGGATGTATTCCAATATTATACGTGTGTTTGTGTTGGCATTGAGTATGAGTATGAATTGTGTTGGTATTGAGTATGATAATTGAGTTGATGTGCCGTTACTGAATGTGTGATATGATTAGGGTGATTAACGTGTTATTTACTTAGCATTTCATGATATTCTATAATGCTTTTTATATCGATTGAGGAACTCACCCTTACAACTATTTTTCAGGTAACGAGTAGTGATTGAGTAGGAGCTAGTACTTGAAGTCTAGTGTAGTTCCTTAGTGGGTCATGCTCTGGTAGATGTAACATCGGGATGGGATGTTTTAAATGTTTTGTTGTTGGTTGTGAACCAGTTTACATGTAATATGCTACATGTTTTGCATGATTGATTTAATCTCTATCCGCTGCGTATTGTGCAAATGCTTTATGTTTTGAATTAATAAAAGAGCATGACAGTTATTATGGTGAATGGTGTGAAGTGTTTGTGTGACACCCTTATTTGCACCTTTACTCTGATGTATATATTTGTTGTTTTAATTAAATATTTGGGGTAATTTAGAAGGGTGTTACATTAGTGGTATCAGAGCATAGTCGGTCGAGTCGAGTCGTAATTATTTTGTTTTCCCTGTACGTGATAGGTGTTGTGTAACCCTATCAGTACTTATTGTTTTAGCTTGTTGGGTTTTCAGAATAGAGATGGCTGGAAGAGGTAGAGATGATGCTGCGATTGCTAAGGCTCTGGGTATGCTAGCTGGAGTACTTGGAGGGAATCCGAATGTTGTGGGAATGGGAGCTGCTCGTCAACTGAGTGAGTTCCAGAAGAACAATCCTCCAATGTTCAAGGGAGTATACGATCCAGATGGCGCTCAGAAGTGGTTGAAGGAGATCGAGAGGATCTTCCGAGTGACTGAGTGTGCCGATAACCAGAAGGTCAGGTTCGGTACGCATATGCTGTCAGAGGAAGCAGATGATTGGTGGGTTGCTACCCGCACTGAGTTGGAATCTGCTGGGAATGCTGAGATCACTTGGGCTGTGTTCAGAGAGAGATTCCTGAGGAAGTACTTTCCAGAGGATGTCAGAGGAAAGAAAGAGATAGAGTTCTTAGAATTGAAGCAGGGCAACCGGTCTGTTACGGAGTATGCTGCTAAGTTCACAGAGCTGTCGAAGTATTACACTCCCTATGATGAGGCTACTGGGGAATTTTCAAAATGTGTGAAGTTTGAGAACGGGTTACGTCCCGAGATCAAGCAGGCTATTGGGTATCAACGGATTAGAGTGTTTTCTGATTTGGTTGACTGTTGCAGGATTTTTGAACAGGATACCAAAGCCAGAGCGGAGAGCTATCAGCAGAGGGTTGATAGGAAAGGCAAGAATCAGAATGATCGTGGGAAGCCGTATGCAGTTGGCAAAGGTTTCCAGAGACAGAGTGGAATGAAGAGGCCTAGTGGGGGAGACTCTAGTGCCCCTGCTAAGTGTTTCAGATGTGGTTAGGCTGGACATCGTATCCATGAGTGTACCAGTAATGAGAAGAAGTGTTTCAAGTGTGGAAAAGGTGGTCATTTGGCTGCAGAGTGCCAGTTGAAGACTGTGACTTGTTTCAACTGTGGAGAAGTGGGTCATATCAGTCCACAGTGTCCTAAGCCGAAGAGAGAGAACCAGTCGGGAGGCAAGGTCTTTGCTTTATCGGGTTCTGAGACTTCTGCAGATGATCGTTTGATCCGAGGTACGTGTTATATTAATGGCTTTCCTCTTGTAGCTATTATTGACACCGGTGCTACTCATTCCTTTATATCTTTGGATTGTGCTGTGAAACTTAAGTTAGAGATATCTGAGATGCATGGTAGTATGGTGATTGATACTCCTGCGAAGGGTTCGGTGACTACTACTTCAGTTTGTTTAAATTGTCCTTTGCGTATTTTTGGTAGAGACTTTGGGATGGACCTAGTGTGTCTTCCACTAGTGCAGATTGATGTTATTCTGGGTATGAACTGGTTGGTGTGTAACCGAGTTTATATCAACTGTTTTGATAAGACTGTGATCTTTCCTGAGATTGAGGAAGGAAAGGATTTGTTTCTATCAGCGAGGCAGGTGAATGAGGCAGTAGCAGATGGGGCAGAGTTGTTTATGTTGTTAGCGACTTTGGAGGCTAAAGATAAACTTGTGATTCGCGATCTAGCTGTGGTGTGTGATTTTCCTGATGTGTTTCCGGAAGAAGTGAATGAATTACCGCCAGAGCGTGAAGTGGAGTTCTCGATTGATTTGGTACCTGGTACTAGGCCGGTGTCGATGGCTCCGTACCGTATGTCTGCTGTTGAGTTAGCTGAATTGAAGAGTCAGCTGGAAGATCTGTTGGATAAGAAATTTATTCGTCCGAGTGTGTCACCGTGGGGTGCACCAGTGTTATTGGTTAAGAAGAAAGAAGGTACTATGAGGTTGTGTGTGGACTACAGGCAACTGAATAAAGTGACGATCAAGAATCGGTATCCTTTGCCGAGGATTGATGATTTGATGGATCAGTTGGTTGGTGCGAGTGTGTTCAGCAAAATAGATTTGAGATCGGGGTATCATCAGATACGTGTGAAAACTGAGGATATTCAGAAGACTGCTTTCAGAACAAGGTATGGACATTATGAGTATTTTGTAATGCCTTTTGGTGTGACTAATGCGCCTGGAGTGTTTATGGAGTATATGAATAGGATTTTCCATCCGTACCTAGATCAGTTTGTTGTGGTGTTTATTGACGATATTTTGGTGTATTCGAAATCTGAAGAAGAGCATGCTGAGCATTTGAGAGTGGTTTTAGGAGTTCTACGAGAAAAGAAGTTATTTGCTAAACTGTCCAAGTGTGAATTTTGGTTAGAAGAGGTTAGTTTTCTTGGTCATGTGATTTCAAGAGGTGGTGTTGCTGTTGATCCTTCTAAGATAGAAGCGGTATCTAAGTGGGAAGCTCCGAAGTCAGTTTCTGAGATAAGGAGTTTTCTTGGACTTGCAGGATATTATAGGAAGTTCATTGAGGGATTTTCTAAGTTGGCGTTACCGTTAACGATGTTGACTAGAAAGGGGCAAGCGTTTGTTTGGGACTCAAAGTGTGAAGAAGGTTTCCAAGAGTTAAAGAGAAGGTTAACTACTGCTCCTATTCTGATATTACCGAGTCCATCGGAACTATTTGAGGTTTACTGTGATGCTTCATTGTTGGGTTTGGGTGGTGTGTTGATGCAGAATAAGCAGGTTATAGCTTATGCTTCGAGACAGCTGAGGGTTCATGAGAGGAACTATCCGACACACGATTTAGAGTTGGCAGCTGTGGTATTTGTTCTGAAGTTATGGAGGCATTACTTGTACGGGTCAAGATTTGAGGTTTCAGTGACCATAAAAGTTTAAAGTATTTGTTTGATCAGAAAGAGCTGAATATGAGACAGAGGAGATGGTTAGAGTTTCTGAAGGATTATGACTTTGGTTTGAATTACCATCCGGGTAAAGCAAACGTAGTGGCTGATGCATTGAGTCGGAAATCATTGCATATGTCTATGTTAATGGTTAAGGAATTGGATTTAATTGAGCAGTTTAGAGACTTGAGTTTGGTGTGTGAGAGTACTCACAATAGTGTTAAATTGGGAATGTTGAAGTTAACGAGTGGTATTCTGGATGAGATTAGAGAGGGTCAGAAATCCGATGTACTTTTGGTTGATAAGTTGACTCTAGTGAATCAAGGTCAAGGTGGTGAATTCAGAGTTGATGAGAATGGTGTTTTGAAATTTGGTAATCGGGTGTGTATTCCGGATGTTATCGAACTTAAGAAGAGTATTCTTGAGGAAGGACATCGTAGTGGCCTGAGTATTCATCCTGGAGCTACGAAGATGTATCATGATTTGAAAAAGTTATTTTGGTGGCCGGGAATGAAAAGAGAAATTGCGAGTTTTGTTTATTCTTGTTTGACTTGTCAGAAGTCGAAGATTGAGCATCAGAAGCCGTCTGGGCTAATGCAACCGTTGGCTATTCCAGAGTGGAAGTGGGATAGTATCAGTATGGATTTTGTTTCTGGTTTACCGAGGACAAGTAAGAATTTTGAAGCTATTTGGGTGATTGTTGACAGATTGACAAAATCGGCTCATTTCATTCCGATCAGAATGGATTATCCATTAGAGAGATTAGCTGAGTTGTATATTGAGAAGATTGTAAGTTTGCATGGTATTCCGTCGAGTATTGTTTCGGACAGAGATCCTAGATTTACATCGAAGTTCTGGGAAGGTTTGCAGAGGGCTTTGGGAACTAAGCTGAGATTGAGTTCTGCATATCATCCGCAGACTGATGGTCAGACTGAGAGGACGATTCAGTCACTGGAGGATCTTTTGAGGGCTTGTGTTTTGGAAAAGGGAGGTGCTTGGGATTGTTATTTACCTTTGATTGAGTTTACCTACAACAATAGTTTTCATTCGAGCATTGGTATGGCACCGTTTGAAGCTTTGTATGGTAGGAGATGTCGGACACCTTTATGTTGGTATGAGTCCGGTGAGAGTACTGTGGTTGGACCGGAGATTGTTCAACAAACTACGGAAAAGATTAAGATGATTCAGGAGAAGATGAGGATTGCTCAGAGTCGTCAGAAGAGTTATCACGACAAGAGGAGGAAGTCACTTGAGTTTCAAGAGGGGGATCATGTGTTTCTTAGTGTCACTCCGATAACTGGGGTTGGTCGAGCTTTGAAGTCGAAGAAGTTGACACCTCGATTTATTGGTCCTTACCAGATTTTGGAGAGGATAGGGGAGGTAGCCTATCGTATCGCTTTACCGCCGTCACTTGCGAATTTGCATGAGGTTTTTCATGTGTCTCAGTTGAGGAGGTACATTCCTGATCCGTCGCATGTTGTCCAAGTAGATGATGTACAGGTGAGAGATAACCTGACTGTTGAAACATCACCTATGAGGATCGAGGATCGAGAGTTGAAGCAGTTGCGGGGTAAAGAGATTGCCTTGGTGAAGGTAGCTTGGGGAGGACCAGCAGGTGGCAATGTGACTTGGGAACTTGAGAGTCAGATGAAGGAGTCTTATCCGGAGTTATTCGCTTGAGGTATGTTTTCGAGGACGAAAACTCTTTTAGTGGGGGAGAGTTGTAACACCCCGATAAAATAAGATAATTATTTAATTTAAGTTAATATTATATTTATTAATTTAATTAAATAATTGGAATTATTGGATTATTATTATTATTATTATTATTGGAATAATAATTATTGGAAAGTATATAAGTGGGAAATAAGAAAAGAGTTTCATTTTTTTTTTGGTAAAGAGGGTTTTACGTGAAAACAGAGAAGCGGCTCAAAAAGAGGAAAAAGGGCAAAGAGGCAGAGCAAGAGGAAGAAGGTTGGAGAAGAGAAAAGCTTGAAGCTTAAAGATTCGCCGGATTAACTCAGGTAAGGGGGGTTTATCGTCGTTTAATGGGTATTATGGGTTAACATGTAATGGGTAGTGATGAACCGTTGAATTGACCCTAATTGGGATGTTGAATGCTGAAAAATTGTGTTGGATAAGTTGTGTTAAAACTGAAATTGAATCTGTAATTGGATGGGTTATGATTTTCCGAACGTATAGCTTTTTACGGAATCGGAATCGGATGTCCGGAAGTCCTCCAACGGCGGAAAATGCGGAGAATTCTGCGTTCTGCTTCGTGTTAGCGCAGGAACAGCTTTCTGTCTTGCGTTAACCGGTTAACCCAGGGTGTTAACCGGTTAACACTGTTAGGAATTGTGAGGTATTGCTGTTTTGCTTGCGTTAACCGGTTAACCCAGGGCGTTAACCGGTTAACACTGTTGTGAGTTGGGAAAATATTGCTGTTCTGTCTGCGTTAACCGGTTAACCCAGGGCGTTAACCGGTTAACACTGTTAAGTTTTGCCAGGAAGCGTGTTCTGTGTTGCGTTAACCGGTTAACCCAGGGTGTTAACCGGTTAACACTGTGTGAAAAGTGAAAAAATTAATATTTGAATGTTGTGTACCTATTTGATGGTTGCCTATATCAGTGTGTGATATAGTAGGGATCATTTCCCGTTGTTTTGAGTAGTATAGGTATTAGTAGAGTGTGCTAATACTGTGATTGATTAATTGGCATGACATGATATGATTATGTGATAAATATGCTGATGATGTGTGAAAATATGCATAATGTTGTGAATGTATATATTATGCATGTGTTGGTGAATGGACTGTTTTATGGCTTAGAGTGTGAGCATATGTCCATTGTGGATTGTTGTTGATGATGTTGCATTGCTAGGTGAATTAGCATGCATATTGTGGCCTTTATGGTAGTAGCTAATTACCATGGTGAGGAATTAGTGAGTAAATCATTGTGGATTGTTGTTGATGTTTGCATGCTAGGTGATTAGCGTGCATAGCATAGCCCTTGGGGTGGTAGCTAATTCCCATGGTGAGGAATTAGTGAGTGAGTCACTAGGTCTCAAATGAGTGGGACTAGTGGGCTTGGTAGCCGTATCTGGATTTGATCGGTGAGGTGAACTATATGTTCACGAATAGTCGGTGCCACATGCATGGAGTCTCATTGCATAATGTATGTATGGCGTATAATATGAATGGATGTATTCCAATATTATACGTGTGTTTGTGTTGGCATTGAGTATGAGTATGAATTGTGTTGGTATTGAGTATGATAATTGAGTTGATGTGCCGTTACTGAATGTGTGATATGATTAGGGTGATTAACGTGTTATTTACTTAGCATTTCATGATATTCTATAATGCTTTTTATATCGATTGAGGAACTCACCCTTACAACTATTTTTCAGGTAACGAGTAGTGATTGAGTAGGAGCTAGTACTTGAAGTCTAGTGTAGTTCCTTAGTGGGTCATGCTCTGGTAGATGTAACATCGGGATGGGATGTTTTAAATGTTTTGTTGTTGGTTGTGAACCAGTTTACATGTAATATGCTACATGTTTTGCATGATTGATTTAATCTCTATCCGCTGCGTATTGTGCAAATGCTTTATGTTTTGAATTAATAAAAGAGCATGACAGTTATTATGGTGAATGGTGTGAAGTGTTTGTGTGACACCCTTATTTGCACCTTTACTCTGATGTATATATTTGTTGTTTTAATTAAATATTTGGGGTAATTTAGAAGGGTGTTACATCCTTCGCCAATGCCTTCACTCTCCCTTTTATAGTTCCTGCTTTTCCTAATGAGTTTTCTGTCGCACTTCCTCATCGAGGTATCGCTTCATCTGTCAGCTTACATTATATTCTCACCAAGTCTCTCGGGGTTAAAGTGTTTTCACTTCCAATTCAGAATATGCAATATCAACTCATAAGTTTGAATAGTTTCTCTTTTCATATCAACTACATACAACACACACTTTTTGAGGTCTTTTGGGTTGTAACGAGGCTTGGGTTATGGTGTGGTAAATACCAACAAAAAGGAAAACAAGTGGTTTTGGGTTCGGAGCCAATGTTCATATTCTTTTCACTGTGTTTTATTATTTTCTTTTTCAATTGCTCAGTTTTTCTCTGATATTCTCTCTTTTTTTTTTTCAACTGAGTGCTCTTCCTTCGGTGAGTGATTCTTTCGAACCATCGACTATATTCCGTTTTCTCAAATTTTTTATGGTCGTTTTTCTTCTTCTTATGTTTTTTTCGTACTCACCTTGGTTTTTGATACTTATGGGGTTTACCCCAAACTTAGAATTTAACACAGCTTAATAACATCACATTGACTCTAAACAGGGTAAGGAAGTGTTTTAGGCCACATGTTACATTTATGTGGTTAGACAAACAAAGGGTACATGCTCAATTGTGGTTAACAAAGGATAACATTAGCGGGAGGGCTAGAAAGGAAAAAAGCATAGGAAAAAACAAAGGGTACATGCTCAAAGGATATCATTACAAAATCAACAGGAAAAATCAAGTCCTCTATTGTTACCAGTACGTCTTCTTCTATACCATATGCATCCTTTCTTGAGTGATCCACAAACTTCAGATTGGTCTTTGTATCACTGATATTTTTAATACCCAACTTGTGATAGATTGATAATGGCATCAGACTCACACTAGCTCTAGAATCTATTAGTACCTTTTTGAAGGTTCTTTCTTTAATTGTGCATGGTACTGTTCCCGTTCCCGGATCCTTTTGTTTGTTAGGAATTTTCTGCCCTAGTGAGTTTGCATTATACTTTTCCTTCTAGGTTACCTGTTCTCTGCTGTTGGTTTCTTTTCAGCCCTTACCTCTTCCATGAATTTCTTGTACATGGGCATTCTTTCGAGTGCTTCAAACAAATACATATGACCCTCAACCTTTTTAAACATTGTCATGAATTTCTCCAAGTTTGACTCACCGATTTAGTCTCCTTTGTAATTTCCTCTTCAGTCGGCTCGCCTGGTGATATAACTTTTTTCTTTTTAGAAACCTTTTTCTTTTTTGTCGTGGAAATACTAATATTCTCTTGACCTCTCGGATTTTGAACTGTTTCACTTGGTAAGGAACCTGGTGTTCGAGAACTTGCTAGTTGTTGTGCTAGCTGAACTTCAAGATTCTTTAGAGAGGCGGTGGTGTTTTTCTGATTGTTTCTCGTCTCTTCTTCAAATTTCCTATTTTGAGCTGCCATGTTTTTAATGGAAATCTCCCAGCCTGCTTTCCTTGGAGCTTGCTGTTGTTGATATTGAGTCTAATATTGACCTTGACCCTGTTGTGGAACATTCCCTTTCTGATCTTTCCAGGAGAAGTTTGGATGATTCTTCCAACCTGGATTGTAAGTGTTAAAGTAGGGGTTATTCTGCTTTAAGAATTTTATCTCTTCAATTTGTTGAGGAGTTGCAAAGCAATACATAGTGTGGTGAGGCCCATTACAAATTTCACAAGTGATGGTCTGAGCAGGTTGAATTTGAGCTACCTGTTAAGTACCTATATTCATCGCTTTTAATTTCTTCTCCACTTCAGCAGCGACTGTATCTTCCAAACAAACTTTATTTGCTTTTACTTTTAGGTCAGTGACTCCTTCAGGTTTGCTTGTACACCTATCATATAATTCCAGATGCTCATTTACGGCTATCGCTTCAATGATCCTTTTAATACCGGTGGCTGTTGAGAAATTTGTTGAGCCACCGGCTGCTGTATCAATTAATTATTTTGTCTTTATTTTCATCCCATTCACAAACATCTGCATTTGTTCAGTCTGATCCATATTATGAGTTGGACACGCTACCAGCAACCTTTTGAATCTTTTGTAGGTATCTCCCAAAGAATCACCATCTTTATGTTTGAAGTTCAAGATTTCATACCTTTTTCTCAGAGATAATGATGCGGGAAAATACTCATTTAAGAAAGTTGTTTCCATCTCTTCCCATGATGTAATACTGCCAGCTGGAAGAGAGTAGACCCACTCTTCCGCCTCTTCAGATAAAGTGAACGAGAACATTCTTAACTTCTTTGCTTCATCAGTATGACCATCAATTTTCAAAGTAGTACTCATGGTCAAGAATCTATGCAGGTGCTTGTTGGCATCTTCATTAACCTTTCGGGTGAAAGATTTTCTCTCAAGTTGATTGATTGTGCTAGGATGCAGTTGAAAGTTTGTCACATTCACCGGTTGATTGACAATGGTCAATCTACCACCCGACGCATTTGCACCTCCATAGTCACCTAGGAGTCTTTCTGGAGGTGGAAGTGGTGGAATTGGAGGAATTTCAGCCATAGTTTCTTTTTATGAATCTGAGTGATCAGAGGGAACTTCTTCTTTGGAATCTAATCTATCATTTCTTTGTCTTCGATGAAGGGTTCTCTCGATTTCTGCATCAAAAAGAAATTCTGCTGAGGGCTCTCCTCGCATACACAAATTAGTGAATTAAATTATATAAATGACAGAAAAATAATTTTATTGCAGAGCAACAAAATTTTAAATGAACTAAAAATTAAACTCTATATTTTGGCAGTCCCCAACAACGGCGCCAAAAACTTGATCGGAAAAATAGCAAGTGTACTATTTTGTTTGTTATAGTAATAAAAGGGAAATTCCCCGAATGTCGATCTCAAGGACTGCAAGTTAATATTGAGTTCAGTTCATCGTTCAATTAAACAAAAATTATAATTGGGGTTTTTAAATTCAAAATTATAAAAATAAAGGCAAAGGAAAATAATAATAACAATAAGGGTTTGCAAGGTATGAAGAGCAATGCCAGGGAAGGTGTATGATTTATCCCTGTAATAACTCTGAGTCACTATTGCATCAACAAATATCAATTACTACCAGTTCTCAAGGGTATTTTCTCCCAAGTTCTTGGTGAGAAAACCTTTAATCAATCTACCCTAATTTCTATGTCCATATGCAATTAGGGTGAAGTTAAGCTTTATTATATCAAGAATGCTCTGATTCATACAGGGTATCCCTAGTCCTAGGTGATATCTACTGCAGAGTAACCTTATGAAAACCTTACCAATGGCGGTCCAACCTAATTGATAACCACAAAATAATCTTGATTGGTCCGAAAGAGAAAGCATTAAACACATCAAAAGGTTACCGTAAGAATAATATTATAAATGCAATCGTAAACTCATAATCATTACAATTCTAAATTAGGGACACCCCATAGCATTGGGGGGGTTTATCTACTCATATTGTTCAAAACGAATGCAAGATAAAAATTACACATTACAAGTAATTGGATGACTTGGATCTTCAATCACTTTTGCTCATGAAAACTTCCGCTCTTCGAATTCCTTGATCTCTGTAATACTTGATTGCTTGACAATTCTGGTGTTTGCCTCGCTCCAAGATGATATTTTCTTTGGTAGAAGGTTATCTTATATAGTGAAAATTCCAAGCAACAGGTGGACAACTCCAAAAATATCTCCACAAGCCCGATTATCAAAAGCCCGATGAAAAAGGGAAATTTTGGGCCAGGGTTGACACGGCCTGTGTTAGATGACACGGGTGGCCGTGTCAGCTCACTACTTCACTTGACACGCCCATGGGGCTCAACACGACTGAGGAAAAGGTCTGACACGGGCCGTTTCAGGCTACTGTTTTGGATTTCATCCTCCTTCTGCCTGACACGGCCTGTGTCAAGTGACACGGGTGGTCGTGTCAGGCCTCCTGTGCTGAAGTTTTTTCCATTCTTTTTCTTGCCGAAATTCCATACTGTCTCACTCCGAGTTCCTCGGTTCTTCCACTTGGACCTGTTGGACAAAACACCAACATCCTACGCTTAAAATCACGAAAATATAAAGTAAAACATGACAATGAATGGAAATGCTCAAATATTATACGGGAAGTAAAATTGCCTTGAAAAGTACCAAAATGCTTGCACAGTGTCTCAAAGTCCTCAGTTTCTTGACCCTAAGATCCCTCATGGCATCATATCATTGCACATTGCATTTACCTCAAGGATCATAACATCTTGGCTCCTTAACCCTAGGGATGGGACTTGTGTGAGTTGGTTTGAGGCTACCAAGCATGCTTGAATTGTATATTATTGCTTTTCTTATTTTTGTTTACTAACCAAAAGCACAAAAATATGTCACTAACTTTATTTGTTTTGAAGCTTGAGCAATCATGTGATCCAAGGCTCCTATGAGGCCCCTATACTCATTGATGTGGCCAGATGAAGTTGAAAGCAAGCATGACAATGGTTACCAAATCTCTCAATCATCATATATGCCTCCCAAGCATCTCAATTTGTCAATTTGATCAAATCAAATCAAAGGGTTTGAGAATTGTTTCCCAAGGAAACCCTAATTCATTTGTGCATTGACTGTGCCTTGCTCATGAAGCAACCTCAACCTATGATCAAATGCACCCAAGGGGAAGTTCTTTAATTCATCATTTTATGCATATATGAGCTTATGTGAGTGACCTCAATCATTAATTCATCAAGATTTGAAGTTTGGACTTGGAAAGTTGGTCAGTCAATTCATGTGATTATTTTAAAATCCACTGAGACATAACGTTTGATGTGTTTGTCAAATGAAGATAACCCCAAGAGAAAAAATGTTCTTAAGGACCATATGAACAACTTAAATGTTCATAAAAAATTGATTTGAAGCTTGTAAGGTCATAATTCATTTCAAAACATTATAGGTCATTTTGACTGAAACCCTAATTTTGGGTCAACTTCCCAAGGACCTAACACCTTCATTTTTCATGCTTTTGAGGTGGGACCAAGTGAACTGGAAAGTTTAAGATGTCTAATTCAATTGTTATGTTGGAAAAAATTTCATAATCCTAAAATAAACACATGTGATAATACAAAACATTATAGGTCACTTTGGACCAAAGTCATTGAAATGTGAAAAAGTCCAACTTCAAGTGCCCATAACTTTCTCATCAAAAATCCAAATGATGCAAACTTTAAGTCCAAATTGATTTTTTTGAAAATATCTACAACTTTTATGTTGGAGGTTTTGTCATTTGATTCTTGCATCATTGAAACAGAAGGGCTTGAAGTTGGTCCATTTTGGCTAAATTTCCACATACATGTTTTGCACATTGAACTTCAAGGCCTGTTTTCAATATTTTCCCAATTCCAAATGGATTTTTGTTCAACATAACATTTGTTCCTCATGTCAAGGCCTTTCCAACCATTACCCACATGGCTATGTTTCATTTTTTCAATTAGCATTTTCGAAGAGGTGAAGATTTGTGTTCATTTATGGAAACCATGTTGAATCTTTGTGAACAAGCTAATACCATGAAATCTGCATGTCCAAAACACCTCACTTGCATCTCAGCTTGCATTTGCAATTGCATTTGGGCCTCCCATGCGCCTGTACAGGCCCATGCATGGAGGACCCAACTTCACATGCACATGAGTTTTCTCCTTGCTTGCATCAGCCTTGCCTATAAATAGAGTGCTTCATTCTCTTCAAAATTCAACCTAAAGGCGCCTGAAGTTCTACACAAGTGAAATCCCAATCTCCATTAAAAGGAATTCTGAGTTTTCTTTTTCAATTTTCAAGTTCAATTTTCAACTACATTGGTTGATCTTTGAACTTCAATTCCTGAACCTCGCTTCCTTGCTATCTCAAGATCAAACTGCATCAAAGAATTGGAGTAGATCAGGCATTGTAAAGCTGCACTTCAAAGGTTCTTGTTCAAACTGTTTTCACTCGAAACTCCTTGGATATTGATCATTTCTTGCATTGCTTGGTACCTCTGAAGTCCTCATGTGAGAGGAAATTGATTTGAGCTTTTAATTTCATGAATTGAATAAGTTCAGTTTGAACACCACAAATTTCCATCTCAGATTTCTCTCTCTATAGAGATCTTGAGTGGAAACCAAGGGTACAGGGGTGATGTACATCACCCTAGCTTTCCATTGATGTATAGATCGTGCATTTTGATGAAGGTTTGAAAACCTGCAAATTTGGCCGGAACTGTGAGTCTCGCCGGAGAAGACGGTGGTTTCCACCACCGTCCCCACGTGGAAGAGTTCCTAGCCCTTGGATCTGGACCCCAGGATCTACTCTTGGCCGTGTTTTATGTTGACTTATTTTAATGCTTTGTGTGATGCTGTTGACTGGAGCCTACCATGCGTGTGCATCTCCCAGCCTTGTGATCAGCCACGTCAATTAATGAAGTGGGATCCAAGCGCTGTGGATTTTTGTCATTTTTAATTTCTGATTTTATTTCAAAAATTCATAACTTCTTCATTTTTAATCATAAAAATATGGGACCAATTGCAAAATTTTCCTTTTAAATTCTAGTTTCTAAAAATGATTTTTAATATTTTTTATGATTCCATTTAATATTTTTTGTGAATTTTCTCTTTTCTGGTTATTTTTAATTCATTTAAAATACTTTCCAATATTCAAAAATGCCAAAAATACTTACTTAACGTCTTTGAATGATGATGAATCCAAGAAAAATATTCTCATAAATTTATTAATTGATTTGAGATTTATTTGAGATTTTAGTTCAATTATGTTATTTTTCTTCATTTTTTAATTGTTTAAAATTAGTTTCTGTTTTCAAAAAATGATGAAATTTTTTGTCAAACTTTGTTTGACCATGTTGAACTTAGGATGATCGAATTAGACTTTTCCAAGTTGATTTGAATTGGATTTGAAGTTTGACCTTTATTTGTTTATTTTAATTCAAGTATTATTTTAATTCCAAAAAATACAAAAAATATTTTTATTGTTTCTTGACTTCTAAGCTTCATCTCACTTCTGTTTACCATTGATTGATGTTGATTCCATTCATATTTGGTTAATGTGTGTTGCTTATGTCATTTGAATTTCAATTATGTACGTTATATTTCTTCTTCTTCTTCTTCTTCTTTTTTGATCAATGAGTTAAAGATTGGTGGTTAGCCTTGATATATGAGGGGCCTAACCTTCCTTGATTCAAATCAAATTCATCTTGGTCAAAGATCAAGTGAATTGCTTTACATTAAGGATAGGTTGCTTCTTGATCAAGCAAAAAACCTAAATCCATACAAGATCATTCTTCTTTTCTTTTGGCATGGCAAGTTGTAGGAGCTTGGCTTATTAGTCATGGTCTCTAACTTGTGTTTATTGCCTATAGTTTTATTGACTGGCCTCAGATAGGTGTGACTACTACATTAGTCCATTTACGATTGCTTAACATAGCGCTAAATTGCCTTATGGCACACTAACACTAACTACTAATTACTAACTTTTAATTCAAGCATTTAATTCTTGCAATTTACTTTAATGCAATTTAATTTCTTGCTCATTAGTTCATTTGTCTTTGCCCTTTGCTCACTTGAGCTCATGTTTATGTTAATGCAATTTGCCTTTTGCTCACTTGAGCACATTATTGTGTATATACTATTGCCTTGTGTTTGTTTTGTTTGTTCGTGTGAACCCGATGCAAATGGAGAAAGGACTTAGATTTAGGACCTTACCTATGCTAATGGAGTTTCAAGAGCAACTAGGCCTCATGCCTTTAGAATGCTAAATATGTTAAAGAGCAACTAGGCCTCATGCCTTTAGAATGCTTAATCTTGAAGATGAATTGAAAGGACCCCTAATTCTAAACTCACTCTTGTCCATTCTTTTATTGCATTGTGGAACTTTTTGATTTGTGTGTTCTTGTGTGATAGGGATCCTAAACTTGAGCCAATTAGAAGAACCATTGTCATGGACATCCAAGATAAGAGATACAAAATCCAATTGGAAGATTCCTAGGAGCTTGATTGATTATTTGCTTGATTGCTTGAGTTAATTGCTTATTGCTTGCTAAGTCCAAAGGAATGGAGCAACTTGGATCATCTTTATGATCTCAAGAAGGGAACTCCAAGTGGTTTTATTTCTCTTCCCTCATCTTTGCATGTTTAGGACCTAGCCCTTCTCTTCTTCTCTCCACTCTAACCTAAGCCAAACTTTTTGTGCAAACATTAACAGTGTTTTCAAAATTTAGAAACCTAGGCATAATGCCTTTGATTTTTTCAAACTCTTTTCATAACACTTATTTTGAATTGAATCTTAAGTCAACTTTGACCTTATTTTGTGAATACTTTTCATTTGTAAATATAAATCACTCAATTGTTTTTTATGGTTCCTATGACCATTTGAGTTAAAGCTTTTCAAAAACATTATCTATTAGGTTTGAGTTATCCTAGAGGTTGATATAATACTCACCTGTATCTTTAGTGATGGACTATAAGTCTTCCATGCTTATTATAGGGTTAACCCCTCACTAGCATGTTGAAGCTCTCCTCACATGGTGGATTTGTGGTTCTAGGTTGAGTTTTCTCCCTTTGATGACAAAAGACCTTAAGGATTTTGACCAATAAATTCACCAACTTCTTTTGAGATTTTTACCCCGAACTACGAGGTTTTAATCCTACCTTTTTAAGATGGTACGTAGGCAATGGGTTATCCATTCAAACACAAAATTGTAAATAACTTGTATATTCTTTTCTCATCTCCTCAATCATGTTTGCACAAATATTTTCACAAATACCAACCTACCTTACAACATTTGTAAAAAGGGCTCCCTTAGAGTACTAAGGATGTTTTGGATGCTTAAAACCTTCCTATTGCATAACCAACCCCCTTACTCAGATCTCTGACATTTTTATTAGTTTTTGATTTGATAAAACTTCTTGGTTTTTGTTCGCTTTCTAACCTTTCCTTTGGATAAATAGAAGTGCGGTGGCGACTCGAATTGTATGATTTACTTTTGATTTAGTCAATAAATCTAAAGGTAACGAATACTCCGCTACAGAAAAGTGGCGACTCTGCCGGGGACCCATTTGCCTAGTGGGTTTTGCCTACTTTTTACCTTTGTTGTATTGTATGTTTATATTTATCTTGTGACATATTTTTATGCAAATTTGGGATGACTGTATTGTTTGTAATGTATGAATTGCTTGATATATCAATTGCTTGTGTGGTTGGTGGTCTCTTGTGAGATGAGTTTTATACCCGAACTCGAGTGCACTTATGATAGGAGAATGGCATAGTCTTGTTGACTTGTGTGGAGTTATTCCTTAGCAAGTTGACTTACAAGCCCATTCACTTGGTGGAGGTTATGTTGGGATCAATAATGTCACACGAGTAGTCGTGGTTAGGCATTACTCTTTCCAATATAAACCTTAGAAACCAAGGACTTTAGATTACCTAGCCCATCTTGGCCTATTTTATGACGTAGTCCGAAGGTCGTTCAAGTGTAAGATTTGATACGACTGTTACGCGATACTACACTCATAAGAGTCTCTCTTGAGAATATTTTTGGAATACGAGTAGTCGTTTATCCGATAATATCCGAAAGATGGGATGATGACTATGGGAACCTCTTGTAGAACATGATCGTCAGGTTTAACCATAGTACACTCCCTTTGGGTGGTTCTTAACCGAGACTCCATGCTCGTGACTTGCAACAAACCCTTGATTCATGGTTGATCTGTTCTTGTATATCCTTAATATCAATGGAACTTGGGTGTTGATAAGGTGTAAACCATAATCCACCAAAATGGATGATTGATATTAAGGATGACTTGATCCATCCCGTGACCTTTGTGTGGTGTGGTTTGCTTAATCCTTGAGTGTGATTGTTGCATCCATGCATTCATGCATTCATACACATCCATATCATCAACAATGAGAAAATTTTCAAGGAACTTAAGAGGTCTATTTGCAAATTTTCAGACATGGATAAGCAAAGAAGGAATACGAAGAAGTACAGTTTCAGACAACCCGACTTGAAAGAGTTAAGGAGTTTGACATCCTATGTATTAGATCCCTTGGAGTTCAAGGCTCGTCATGGGAAGCTTCTGTCTATTCTTGCTACTCAGGTGGATGAAGGTCTGATGAGTGTGTTGGTGCAGTTCTATGATCCTCTGTACCGTTGCTTCACATTTCTTGATTTCCAGCTGTTGCCTACGCTTGAGGAGTATGCCTATCTTGTGGGTATACCTATCCTAGATCAGTTGTCGTTCAGTGGCTTGGAGAGGGTTCCTTCTTCCCAAGAGATTGTTGATTTGTTGCATATAGATGAATCTATTGTTGGTGCTCATATGACTACCAAAGGTGGAATTCGAGGTCTCCCATCTGAGTTCCTCATTGCTCAAGCTACTATGTATGGGAAGGCCATGAGTGAGGACGCCTTTGAGGCCATATTTGTACTTCTCATCTATGGGCTAGTGTTATTCCCCAACATCGACAACTTTGTGGATGTGAATGCTATTAGGATTTTCTCTACTCTTAATCTCGTTCCTACTATGTTGGGTGACACTTATTTCTCTTTGCATATGAGGAATGCAAAGGGTGGTGGTACCATTGTGTGATGTTTGCCTCTATTGTACAAGTGGTTTATTTCGCACTTGCCACAGACGCTCACCTTCAAGGAGAACAAAGGATGTCTACGGTGGTCCACGAGACTTATGTCTCTCACTAATGATGATATCTTTTGGTATAACCGTGTATATGATGGTGTGCAGATTATTGACTTTTGTGGTGAATTCTCCAATGTGCCTCTTCTTGGTACATGTGGTGGGATTAACTACAACCCTATTTTGGCACGTCGTCAGCTTGGGTTCCCCTTAAAGGATAAACCTAATAACATTTTGTTAGAAGGTGTGTTCTTTCAAGAGGGTAAAGACCCCCAAAACTTGAAGGGCAGGATGGTCCACGCTTGGCGCAAGATTCATAGGAAGGGAAGGAAAGAGCTTGGTCTGAAGAATTGTATTGCTTTGGAACCCTATATCTCGTGGGTGAGGAGGAGAGCTTATGAGTACCGCATGCCCTATGATTACCCGAGACCTACACCTATGGTTATGGTTGGGCCTTCAACCCTCCCTAACCAAGGAGTAGAGGAGTTGAGAGATGAAGATCGTTCGCGTGCTTGGGTCTGTGAGCGAGAGGAGCTACTTCAGCAGCTTAGAGATAAGGATGCGTTGATAGAGTTTCTGGAGCATCAGGTTATCAACGAGCCTGATGATGTGGTTACTTCTCTTCTTCCTCAGTCTTCCAGGTTTTGGAAGAGGAAGTACGATCGACTCGCCAAGGAGAAGGCAGATATGGAGGCAGCCTATGAGAGAGAGGTGAAAAGGCTTCGTGCAACTTATCTTCCGGTCTCAAGAGCTTTGGATGATTGTTTCTAGGGCTCCATAGGATGTTCATTTTCCTTATCTCTTGTATTATATTTGGTTACCAAGACTGTACTTCTTTGGTGTAAATTTTTTTCCAGATATTATTGATATGATTATTCCATTATATGTCTAAATGATTAATATTTCCAAATGTTTGCAAATAGATCTCTAAAAGTTCCTCTGATAAAAATAAAAGCATATGCACAAGCATTGCATGCATCATGTGCATAAGCAGGTTTTTTTCAGGGCTTCTTGTTCAGTGGTCTAACTCTGTGTTCTTCATTTATTTTGAAGACAAGCTGACGCACCGGTACTATACCAGAGCCAACTCATCAAAGCTAATGGATCACCTCGAGCAAGAGAACAGGGAACTCAAGGAGGAAGTGGCAAGATTGACTGCCCTGATGGAGTCATTCTTGGCCGCCCAAAGCCAGTCTTCTCCAACGCCTTCAACTCCTCCCCAGAGGACGGTCATTTCAGAGGTTGCTTCCTCTACCGTGCCTGCTGCCAGTGCTCACTTCGCTCCATCAGCTATGCCAGCCGGGTTTCCCTGGGGGATGCCCGCTAACTTTGTTCCAGAGGGTCCCGCCCCTACATTTGCTTCTCTGTCGGAATCTATCCCAGTCCTTGTTGTGCCACCTCCAGTCGTGGATACTTTGTCGAAAGTTGATGACATCATTTATCACTCTGAGCTATCTGAGGGCCCAGATGTGTACGAGAAAATGGACGCTATGAATGATCAATTCCTTGAGATACGCAAGGAACTTAAAACTCTCAGAGGGAAGGACCTCTTTGGCAAATCTGCTGCTGAGCTATGCCTTGTGCCTAATGTCAAGATTCCAGTCAAATTCAAAGTTCCTGACTTTGAAAAGTACAAGGGAAACACTTGCCCGCTCAGCCATCTTGTGATGTATGCACGCAAGATATCGACCCAGACCGACAATGATCAACTCCTGATCCACTACTTCCAGGACAGCATGTCCAGTGCCGCTTTGAGATTGTACATGGGTCTGGATAGTGTGAACATCCGCTCCTTCAACGACCTTGGCGAAGCCTTCGTTAAACAGTACAAGTACAACGTTGATATGGCTCCCGATAGGGACCAACTGAGGGCTATGTCCCAGAAGGAGAAAGAAACATTCAAGGAGTACGCCCAGAGGTGGCTTGAATTGGCTGCACAAATTGTGCCCCCGCTCGAAGAGAAAGAAATGACAAAGATCTTTCTCAAGACTTTAAGCTCTTTCTACTACGAGCGGATGATTGCTAGCGCTCATTCTGATTTCACCGAGATGGTGAACATGGGGATGTGTTTAGAAGAGGGAGTCAGGGAAGGGCGCCTGACCAGAGAAGAAGACTCTTCTGCCAAACGTTATGGGGCGTTTGCCAAGAAGAAAGATGGAGAGGCACATGCTGTGTCCTCCCATGTTAAACAACGAAGACCCTTTGTGAAGAGGAAGACTGTGCGTCCCGCCAGTAACCAGCACCAGGTGGCTCATATAGCACCTTCTTTCAGAGAGAATCAGCATTATCAACATCAGAACTAGCAATAGCAACATCAATAGTATTAGCAACAACAACACCGTCATCAACAGCAGGCCTACCAACCTCGAAACAACAATCAAACCAACACTAGCTATGATAGGAAGAGGGTCAGTTTTGATCCTATTCTAATGACTTATGCCGAGCTATATCCTTCACTGATTGAAAGGAAGTTGATTACTCCACGTGACCCACCTGCTATACCAACCAACCCTCAGTGGTGGTATAAGCCCGAGCTTCACTGTGTTTATCCTTCCGATGCTCCCAGACATGATGTGGAGAACTGTTACCCTCTCAAGACCAAGGTTCAAGACCTTGTTAGAAGCGGTATTTTGTTTTTCGAGGACGTAGGTCCTAATGTCAAGAAGAACCCATTGCCCGAGCATGGGAAATCTGCTATTAATATGGTTCAGGGTTGCCTTGGCAAGTACAAGGTCAGATATGTCAGCCATATCAGACAATCACTGGTCGAGATGCATAGATTGTTATGTGGATACAGTCACTATGAGCATGACCATGATAGTTGTCGTGTATGCCCTGTCAATGAGAGAGGATGTCGTCAAGTCAGGAAAGACATCCAAGAAATGCTGGATCAGGGTGTGATCGAGATACTTCAGAATCGTGATGAGGACGAAGTTAATGTGATATCCCTTGTCTTCAGGATACATGAGCCTGTTGTTGTTAGATACGATGGCAGCAAGCAAAAGGCTTCTCCTACTCTCATTATCAAGCCAGCTGGCCCTGTTCCATATTCTTTCGACAAGGTTGTTCCTTATCGATATAATACAGTTGCATTAGAAGATGGGAAGGAGGTGCCCTTACCCTCCACTTTTGTGACCAATATTGCTGATGTCAGTGGTTTGACTTGTAGTGGTCATGTTTTTTCGGCACCGCCGAAACCCCAGGCTGACACCAGAAGAGTTGATGCTGCTGTTGATAGTGCTGCCCGTCCTTTGAATCCGGAACTTGCTGTTGACAGACCTGCCGCTGTTGTTAGAGCTTTTGTCCCTGCTGGCTAGAATGGCATGTTAAGAGATGACTGTGATGAGATGATGAGGCTCATCAAAAGGAGCGAGTATAATGTTGTAGATCAGCTGCTACAAACACCTTCAAAGATATCAGTGTTGTCTTTGTTGATGAACTCTGAGCCACACCGTGAAGCTTTGCAGAAGGTGTTGGATGTGGCGTATGTGGATCACGATGTCACCATAGAACAGTTTGATAACATTGTTGCAAACATTACTACTTGTAACAACCTGAGCTTCTGCGATGTTGATCTTCCCGAGGAGGGAAAAAACCACAATTTGGCACTTCACATCTCTATGAATTGCAAGGATGATGCCTTGTCTAATGTGCTGGTAGACACAGGATCATCGCTGAATGTGTTGCCAAAATCCACTATGGCGAAACTTTCTTACCAGGGGCCTCCCATGAGGCAGAGTGGAGTGGTCATGAAAGCTTTTGATGGATCCCAAAAGACAGTGATTGGCGAGGTTGAGCTCCCAATCAAGATAGGATCTAGTGATTTCCAGATCACTTTTCAGGTCATGGATATCCATCCATCATATAGCTGTTTGTTAGGCAGACCATGGATTCACGAGGCAGGCGCCGTGACATCCACCCTACACCAAAAGTTGAAGTTCGTGAAGAACAAGAAGTTGGTGGTGGTAGGGGGAGAGAAGGCTCTCTTGGTAAGTCATATGTCTTCCTTTTCTTATATTGATGCTAAGGATGAGGTTGGGACGCCGTTCCAAGCCTTGTCTATTGCTGAGCCTTCTAATAAAGGAACTTCTTCATTTGCGTCCTACAATGATGCGAAGTTGGCCATTGAGTATGGCGCAACTATTGGTTTAGAACAAATGATCAAGCTGGAAGACAATAAATCCCGGGCTGGCATAGGGTACTCTTCAGGCACTTTCAACAAGCATGGGCTGTTTCAGAGTGGTGGTTTCATCCACACGATCAAAGACCAAGAGACAGCTGCTATTGTGGAAGATGATGCAGAGGAAGATTCTGGCAACTTTGTCATCCCTGGAGGAGTCTACAATAATTGAGTCGTTGTTGATGTTCCAACAGTTGTCCATAAGTCCACGTAATGTTCATTTTTGTTCAAAAAACCCTTCTCCCATGCCAAAAGGAGAAGTGATGACATTGTTGGCACATAAATACAATGATATTCATTCAATAATTACATGTTAAATGTTTGTTTTTCCAAATTATTTTTCACTTTTTTCTTTTTGCATGAAATTGGTGATCACATAAAACCCTAAAAATAGAATAAAATCAATCTTTTCATCTGCATAATGATTTGCTTTGCTTGAATTCTAGAATCTCTTTTATATCCAAACTCATTATGCAGGTTGATCAAACCCATTGAACATAATGATCCAACACCATCTCCCAACTTTGAGTTCCCTGTATTTGAGGCCGAAAAAGATGATGTTGAAGAGATTCCTGATGAGATTACCCGTCTGCTTGAGCACGAAGAGAAGATCATTCAGCCACATCTCGAGAATCTGGAAATAGTCAACTTGGGGTTTGAGGATTGCGTTCGTGAGGTGAAGATTGGGGCACTCCTGGAAGAGTCTGTAAAGAAGGGGTTGATTGAGTTGCTACGAGAATATGTCGACGTCTTTGCCTGGTCATATGAAGACATGCCCGGTCTGGATACTGATATCGTGCAACATTTCCTGCCTTTGAAGCCTGAGTGTGTGCTTGTAAATCAGAAGCTCAGAAGAACAACATTCATCACACCTTGGGGAACATTCTGTTATCGAGTGATGCCCTTCGGTTTGAAGAACGCCGGAGTCACGTATCAACGATCTATGACTACCTTGTTTCATGATATGATGCACAAGGAGATCGATGTATATATTGATGATATGATTGCAAAGTCGAGAACGGAAGTTGAACATGTAGAGCACTTGTTGAAGCTTTTTCAGCGTCTGAGGAAGTACAAACTCCGTCTGAGTCCGAACAAGTGTACATTTGGAGTCCGTTCCGGCAAGTTATTGGGCTTTATTGTCAGTGAAAGAGGTATTGAGGTTGATCCTGCCAAGGTCAAAGCAATACAAGAGATGCCTGCGCCCAAAACTGAGAAGCAAGTCCGAGGTTTTCTTGGCCGCTTGAATTATATCTCCCGATTTATATCCCACATGACTGCCACATGTGCGCCAATATTCAAGCTCCTCCGGAAAGATCAGCGTCATGATTGGATCGAGGATTTCCAGAAGGCCTTTGATAGTATCAAAGAGTATCTGTCTGAGCCACCGATTCTGTCTCCGCCTGTGGAAGGGAGACCCTTAATTATGTATTTGACAGTTCTTGAAGACTCTATGGGTTGTGTACTGGGTCAGCAAGATGAACCAGGGAAGAAAGAGTATGTTATCTACTATCTGAGTAAGAAGTTCACTGATTGTGAGTCTCGATACTCAATGCTTGAGAAAATATGATGTGTTTTGGCTTGGGCTGCTAAGCGCTTACGCCAGTATATGTTAAATTATACGACTTGGTTGATATCCAAAATGGATCCAATCAAGTATATCTTCGAGAAGCCTGCTTTAACTGGGAGGATTGCCCATTGGCAGATGTTGTTGTTTGAGTATGATATTGAGTATCGAGCTCAGAAAGCTATTAAAGGTAGTATCTTGGCTGACCACTTGGCACATCAACCAATTGAGGATTATCAGTTAGTTCAGTACGACTTCCCAGATGAGGAGATTTTGTATTTGAAAATGAAAGATTGCGATGAGCCTACGCTCGAAGAAGGGCCAGAGTCTGGTTCCCGATGGAGCATGGTGTTTGATGGCGCTGTAAAAACTCCAAGCACTATATTATATACGTAAGCCCCAAAATGTCAATATGGATGAATATATATAACTAAGAAACAACTGAGTAAATATATTATAAAACTAAATTAAGAGATCATATACATATATATATATATATATATATATATATATATATATATATATATATATATATATATATATATATATATATATATATATATATATATATATATATATATATATATATATATATATATATATATATATATATATATATATATATATATATATATATATATATATATATATATATATATTATAATGGTACATATACAAAGTTCAACTTGAAGAAAAAATATATACATAAAAAAAATTAAAAACAAAATGAGTATAATATGTAAAGTTTTATGTCGATAGATGATATATACATGGGAACTAACTGTATCACAATAGCAAACAATGCAAAAAATGGAAATAAAAGAAAGTTAGTTTGAATATTGTTCACTATCTTCTTAACAACACAAAAGCAGGATGACCAAGACTAACTTCAAAGCAGATCCGACAGTAACACATCCCATTCACTCAAACCAACAATATCATTCATAGTTCTTATGTGAAAATAGTGCTAAACAACAAAACACGGAAGATTCAAAAAGAAATCATGAGATTAGAGTGATACCTTCACGTTCGATTTCCAGTGGATAAAGTAGCGGCGATGCAACTCGTATATGATGTTGTTGTTCTGAGTTAATGTCGTGTATGATAGTGGTGGTCTGTTATAACTATGAGGGAGTTTTCCTGAGATATATGGTTTTGTCTAAGGAGGTCGACATAGAGAGTTTTACAGAGGATAAATTTTGGAGATTTTCAGAGGAAAATGAGTTTTCTCAATGAAAAAATATGGAGGAGAAAACATGAAGTATGTGATAGTATGTCAAATGAGATGGAGATCTTGGAAAGTGAACGACGCATTGTAGTTGTTATTGGTCCAATCCTTTATTTTTTTCAATTTTTGTTTGATCCGAAGAAAAAAAAATGCCGCAGATTGCAAATTGGAGATCCTCTTGTTTCAACACTTACTAACTTATATACTAGGGTGTTCTATTTTTATTAAATGTCCAATATACCCTTAATGAGTGGAAATAGTGTAAAAATAGTTACAAACAAATTAAATCAAATAAAACTAAATAATCAAAATTAACTCGAAACAAAAACATAGAAAATTCTATTTACTTATTTCGAACATTTTGACAAATAAACAAAAAATAAACGAACTCAAAATTTATAAAAGTTGGACGCAAAAATGCTAGGAAAAAAACTGAATGTATCAAAATAATCAGCACGAAATAAACGACTCAGAAACATACAGGTTTTTGTCAAATTTTGAAATAGAAAACTCCCGATAAAAACGCTCAGACGGATCAAAATGTGACCAAAAAATTAGCAAAAAATAAATCGAGCACACCCGATTAAACTACGTGAAACGTAGATTAATAAAACTGATGTCTGCAAGCTTAATTTTGAAATTTTTCGCCCGCTGATTTGACATACTTTTGAAAATTGATTCAACCGGTTTTCCTGTAGATCCAAAAATTTATTTCGACTGATATTATTGGCATTATGCGGTATGGAATGTGTGTTATATTATGCAGAGATGCAACGACTATGATGAATGTATTGAATAAGTGATTCATGGTCAAAATCGGGGTGTGACACAATGTGCCACATTTTCTCAACCAAAATATCTTTCTCAATCATCATATCATAGCAGCATAAATAAATAATAATAACTCAACTTTAATAGTGTCGTAAATAGAAATCAACTTCATTGCAAATCATAAAAGAAATAGATCAATAACTTTCTAAACATAAAACAAAAGGGTAATCCATCACAGTGTTACACTTGTCATACCCTAATTTTGTCCAGGCATATTTAAATTTTCATACAATTGATTTCATTTTTATTTTGCATCATATGCATAGCATGACATACACTTCATCACGAGAATACCTCACCTTAGTTTCATATCACTATTGTATCATTTCTGTACTACCTAGAAACATGCACTTCATGATTTCAATTTCGTCCGAAAGTATGGTTTATTACACGAATATGAGGAAAAGGACATAATGAAAGGATACTATCTTAGTTGGAATACTAGTTTGGATCAAGGTCATGGGTGAGTCTTGTCATGTAAGCATCATGTCGATGAATCCGTAAGCTTAGCCTTAAACTTGGTTTGTTACAAGCTAGACTCGTTAATATATCAGATGGACCATAATAGCACTACATCTTGTGTAGAATAATTCTTGCATTAAATTTACATATTTTTCACCTTATGAATTCAAGGTCAACAAGCAGGTGGTGAGTGACTTAAGATGAAGTCATGGGTTGCCATTTATGATCGTCATTTTTGGGTCGTGAATGGAGAAGTTTCATTTGGACTGAGTTTAAGTGTGTGACTATAAGAAATAGACAGGCCTTTGTCTAAGGATTTCATGCATAACGTCATCTGGTGAGGGTATTAGCTTTGATTTATGATTTTTGAACCACAAGTTTCAATTTACAAACAAAGTTGTTTCAAATACATTAATAAAACCATACCACAAGACCGTTCATAACAACCCTGTGACTTAAGTTACATTACAGTCAAGCCAAGTGAAAGAATTAAAAACTAAATGTATGCATCCGCTGGCCACATCAGTTTCTCAGGCCATTCCTTGCATTAGTTTCCCCAAGACAGTAAAAGATTCTCTCCCGTATCATGCGGTGACATATAGATCCAAGAGCTAGCAGCGCTACATCGACAATGTGAATGTGAATACACGTGCGCCAGGATAAAAGTGCGAAGAAGCATATGGAAAGCTACAAGTTTTAGAAGAACCTGCAACAAAGTGGCCTTGGTCAAATCATAACTCACAGCAGTTCCAAGTACGAACAAGAAACATACATTGCTAAACTATGTTACCTGTGGTATGTACTACCTTACCGATTGTTCTGAAAGGGTAAATCACAACCGACTGATAACCTGCAACTGTGTCTTTAACTTGAGCCAACTACCCTGTTAACCAACATTGCCGTTGATGCATCAACACTCCTTCAAAAAACTCTAAAGTGGCAGCCGCGAATAACCGACCGCATTGCAGGAGGAACTTACTACAAAACCATTTTTGTTTACACCAGAACCATATTCAAAAGAGCAGGCACACCACAAATGAGTCGAGGAACACGCAGGACATAAGTCTTGCAATACCTGCATAATTCCACAACAGTTTGATCAGAAGTAAAACCATGAATGAGTGAGAGCAAGGTTATAGTAATAAGCATGTTATACAGGATTCCATGCAGGATAATTAGATCAAGGTCATCGATTACACCAAGCTAAAATGTCAATGGCACATTGAAGCAGGTCGCAAGAAATCGCAAGCAGAAGTTGGTCCTTAATTCCCAAGCTTCAAATTCTGAAATTACAAGAAAAGAATCAATTACGATCCAGGTGCGCAGAGAGTGAAAAAAAGAAAATTAGAAGGGGCATAGTTGATCCATCTTACTCTGCTTGAAGGAAACCGGTTCACTGGTAGCAAAACAAGTTGTAATCAAGTAGAGACATCGTTGTCGTGCGAACAGGCATAACCAACGATAAGGAACAACTCCATTATGAATAAACCTGCCGAGATGGAGTTACGGGTCAGAAGGCAAACCACCTCAAAATACAGGTCCAGCAGGTTGTGTTGCAAATCACAATGTCTTTCTACCTTGAAAATATATGCCTGTTAATAACACCTTTGGGTCCACAACATTCCGTGCCGCCATGGTTCATGTCTTCTTCATTAACCGTGAACCTGCAGACCAGTGAATAAATAACTCATAAAAAACCTGCACAAGAGTGATTTAACCAATTAATGTTAGAGCCGATTGCAATGGTGCAATATTGAACAAGGAGAGTATTGGCATCACTGCACAGGTATCAGACCGAGAAATTTAACATCACAAATCAGTTTGTTTTCTTAAAGAAATTCGCATATCAAGTGGAGAAGCAGAGTTATACATTAGTCGAATTTTACCGTGGTAAGTAATTAATCCATTTGTTTTACGACAGTGAAATCATGGAGATAACACCAGGTCTGTGGGACCACTTAAAAGAATCACCCACCACAGACGCCAAGGAATTTAGGCTCTCAAGCAAAATCCGGAGTTGGTCCCCACAAATCTAAGGGAGATCTTTCCCTAACGGATTGTGGATTTCACCAGCGCATCATTTGCACACAATCAAAAGGCCACACCTGATGCTATAAAAGGAGGCGTCGAATCATTGGCAGAAAGGAGATTTTCCGGCACCGTTACCCTGCCAAAACACAAACCCAAACCCTTCATTAAAAGTTCATGCGATTGAAAGCTACCCAGATTTCCTCATTGGAAAGTTGGGTTAGTTGAACTAAACCAACATTCAAAACCCGTGTCGAGGAATCTAGAACGTGGAGAACAGACGCAGAAACAAAGAAGAGATAAATACCTGAAGTCGCTGCCTCCGCCAAAGCTTTCACCGGACTCCCGAGGTTCTTCGAGACATCTTCGCCTTCGCTTCAAGAGTTCGTTCTTTTTGTTCCTCTGTTTCTATTATGTTGTATGTTTATTATACCTAGATAACTGTTGATATCTGCGTATATTATGGTAGATCTACGAACATTTGAGGTTCGCTGCTCCGAGTTTGATACGGGATCTAGATCCCACACCTCTATTGGAACTCATTAGTGAAGATTGTTCATAGATTTGCAGTTGACTCTCTGGTTTCAGTGGACGAACACCGACGGATGTTCGTCAAGCTTTCTTGTTAAATGTCGTTAGATCCGTCGGCTTTTGGACTTTGTTGAGCTTGTATGTGAGGTAGAGAAAGAGAGAGGCATATGCGTTCGTTCCGTTTCAGCCTTCAAGGAGAACCTTTAAAAATCCTTGTTTTCTTAGCATTTTAATTAAAATAAAATTGTTTGGTATTAATAAGGATGAGCTGTCTTTAAACCAGTGCGCTTCCAAGTGCTACCTTTTTGGTGTGATTTGTTCAAGAAATCTATAAATGCTGCATCTAGCCTATCATCTTCCTTTCCACGTGTTATGTTGTTGGGAAGGCCAAAGGCCAATTATGAACATGCGCAAGGCAGCTATACAGCTGCTTGCGATCCTGCTGAATGAGAGAGTACGTAGGGTTCGGGCTTAAGGCCCACTCCAACCCTTGTTGATTTTTGAATTACTCTTTGTTGAAGATAAGTGTTGGGCCTTAGGGCCCATTATGATTTATTGTCTGTTTGAGGCTCTCTTTTGCTTTTTTAGAATGATTATTTTGGGAGCTTCATCTCTTTTTTATTTCCCATACATCTTGATTTATTACTTTAATTAAAATATTAAGATAACACTAATATTAGAAATATTTATTAGTTCGGTTTCGATTATTATTTTCAACTCATTTTTTATCTTGTTAGAATATTACAATTAATTAAATGGTGGATTAAACGGTTAATATCAACGAACAATTTACTTTATTTTTAAAAAAAATAATAAATTTGATTTTGGTCCAATACCAAAATAGTCTTTCTTAAAGTATATTAATTCTAAATAAATTCAAATTCACCGTATTTAGATAATATCCTCTTTAAAATTATTTAATTAGATTTTTGGATGAAAAGGAGAATAGCAAGCATCCGCTTTATTATCTCTCGATCATTCGAATAATTGGCGTTCGCCATATTGCTCTAATTTTCGTCGTTCAAATAAAACCTTAAAAAACTTGCAAATTGCTTCTCCAAATTAATTAAATTTTTTAGCAACTTTAGATCTAAATTAATTCCTTGATGGAAAAGAGGGTAGGAGGCGCTCGCCTCACTATCTTTCGATTATTCGAATAATTGGCGTACGCCATATTGATCGAATTCTCGTCGTCTAATTAAAACTTCAACCACAATAATCAAGTTATTTCTTGCAAATTAATACAAATTCTACAACCATTTAATTCTAAATTTCCGATAATAAAAGGATAGGAGGCGTTCGCCTCACTATCTTTCGATCATTCGAATAATTGGCATACGCCACATTGCTCGAATCTTCGTCATCAAATTAAACCGCAATCGAATAAACTCAAATCACCTTTAATATCAAACACAATTTCAAAATCAACTTTATAACTTAAACTTCAATTAATTAAGAATGGCAGGCGTTCGCCTCACCATCCTTTGATTATTTGAATGATTGGCGTTGTAAGACCCCAATTTTGGCCCTAAGATCCCTCATGGCATCATATCATATCATATCATTACCTCAAGGATCATTGTGCACCTTGCCTCCTTCCCTGTGGGTGGGTTACCTTTTGAGAGTGTTTCTTGATCACCAAGCATGTTTGGCATATGTATATCATTGCTTTTCATTTGTTTACTAACCAAAAGTACAAAAATATGTCATTTAACCTTGTTACTTGCAGATGAAGCAATCTTAAGTCAAAGCAGTCAAAGGCATTCATTGAGCAATGGATGGTGGCCATTCTTGAGAATTTGGGCACCATTGATCATTCACAAGAGTTCATATGAGTTATGACATCATTTTAAATCAAGATCCCAAGTGGTAGAGGCTTGGATTTCATCTGAGCATAGCCAGGTCAACTGAAACCCTAGAAAAGTCAACACAAGTCAACTGTGCATTCAATCATGGATTTGAAGGTGGGAGATGGTTAGAGAGACCTCATTCATGTCCATACAAGTCTCATTTGACATTTCAAACATCAACATTGAAGAATTTGAGGTCAGATGAAAAGTTTCCAAAAATAGTAAGTGACCTGTAATTTGAAATTGCCAAAAATGGAAAGGTCTTCTCCTCAAGTTTACATCATCAAGCAAGCTTCAAATGAAATTTTGTCCAACATGAAAGTTGAAGATCTTGTTCTCACCTTTCCAAAAAGTCCAAGAACATGAATTTCTCATGAATGGTTGAAACGATATGGATCAATCATTGTCAAGTGAATTTGAACTTCAAGAAGGCATAACTTTCAAACCATAAGACCAATTGAAGTGGTTCTTTTTGTAACATTTCTCTCTTGATCTCTACTATCCAATTCATGCATCATAAGCCATGAATTTTGACCACAAAAATATTTGCATTTTCATTTGAATTTTGGAGGGAAATTTCCAATTTGAAAACTATGCATTGTCTTCACATTGTATCACTTGCATTTGGCTAAAAACAACATTTCAAGGGAAATTCAAACAGAATTCGAGCACTGTAGCATTGCATTTCCACACATAAGGGTGAATTGACAAATTGGCATTGCACTTGGTTTTCCTTAATCCCTTATCATTTGGCTAATTGTGATTAACAAACATGATTAGTACACCATATATAAGCTAAAGCATAACAGAAAATGGGATTAACAACACCAGAATTCAGATCTAGATCCAATCTTCACAATTTTCTCTCTCACTTTTCTTCAATTTTCTTCATATCCATTGCTTTGTTCTTGATCAAATCATCATCCACAAGCATAATTGAGCACTTTGGAAGCAAGATCCATCAAGTTTTCATGCAAATTCGAAGCTGTTAAAGCTCACATCCATCAATGGCAGTTGGATTTTCTGGCCAAATCGTGCAAGGTTAAGCATCAAGCATTCATCCATTCCATCATACAAGAGTATTAGAGCATCTGTTTGTGCATTACCAAGCCTGAAAGCATCCATTCCAGTTCTGTAGCTTCAACAAGGTTAGAATTTGAGTTCATTGATTCATGCAATTATCATGTGCTTATGGTAGATCCTTCCATGCTGAATATGCTGAGCTTTGTTTCATTAATTTTCATGAAGAAATGTGTTAGTTATGATAGATCTAAGTTTGATGCATGAATATTCTCCTGCTCGATTTTTTGAACATGTGTAGAATTAGGTCAAATTGGATATGGTTTAGTGATGTGTGATGGAAGACGAACATAATGATATGTTTATTGTTAATTTCTGTGGACATATGTTCTTGAGGATGATGAGTACGATGAATGTGGATGAAGCTGTTAGGTTTTAGGTTTCCAGATCGTGTTTGATCTTCATGAGCGCCTTCTTGCATGTGTTTTGGTGTTAGCGAGCATGTATTGGTACGCGTGGCCTTGATGTGGCAAATTGATTGGTCCAAATTATTTCCCGTTGCCACATATGCATAAGTGAAACGGTGCGTTTCACATAAAACGCGCCACATTCAAATGTGTTCTCAGTTTGATCCCTGGCTTGGACAGTTTCAATTATGCCTTTGCATTTTCTTCCATACCATTTCATGCTATGTGCTTCATGTTTTTATTTTTATTTTTTCATCCACTTAGAAAATTCATAACTCCATAAATAATGATCCAAATGATGTGTGGTTTTTTGCATTATTATCCTCATGATGTCTAGTTTTTTATGGCTATTTTTCCACAATTTGTTCCTAGATGGAATTAAATTGGACCTAGGGTTTGTGTATGCATGTGCTATCTTGAATCTTGCTTGCCATTTGCTTTGTGAAATGATGAATTTTAATCCAATGCTTTTGAAACTTTGCATGCTTAAACTAGACATCTTTAGGGACCTTTTGGTGTTGAGTTTGCATTTTTAGCATTTCTGGTTGTTGAGATATGATCTGGTTAATGTAGGTGTGACAATGTGTGTCACACCTTTGCTTGCTCAACTTGTGAATTTTCTTTGCCTTGCCAAATGAACTCCAAATAATTTGATTTTTAGTATGATGCTTCCTCTGCATGTTGACATTGATCATGAATTTTTGTAGAATTTTTGGATTCATTTCTGATTTGTTTGAGATTTTCCTTGCTGGTTGACCATTTTTGAACTTTGGAAGAGTGTTGAACTTCAAAGATTTGGGAAATGCTTATGCTTTATCATATGAACTTGAAATTTTACACATTGTTTCTAGACACTTTGAAGTTTATTGTGGCTTTGGTTTGAGTCATTTATCACTTATCATTTCTGTTTTAGGATTGCCTTAAGTTGATGTACCAATTTGTGCCTCCTTTGAGCTTGTTTGTGCCTACCTTGCCTTATGGAATTTCTTTGCCATGCTTAAACTTGTCCAAATGCCTTGATTTTTGGTGTGTTGATCATGTTGTGTGTTCTGTTTATCCATGATGTTTCTTGGAATTAATTGAATCATCTTTGAATTAATGTGGATTTGTTCATTCTGTTGCTCCAATGTGCTTCCAACTTGCATACTTTGCCTTATTGGATTTATGAAATGAATTTGGTTGATGCTATTGACATGAGACCTTTTGGATTGTGTTCTTATTTGATTGAAGTTGATTCATGTTAATTTTTAGCTTCTGTTTTAAATTTTTTCTCCATCTTTGACCCTAGGCTTTGACCTAGTGGTCTGCCTCTCATGTTTGAAGCTTTGTTTCAGGTTACACATTCAAGTTACACAATTGATGATGCCTCATCTTGAGAGCATTTGATATTTGATTTTGATTACTAATGTGTGTTTTGTAGGTTGATGTTGCCTCTCTTGATTTTGACTTGTGGCTTATGCCTTTGCCTATGTTGGTTGTCTGTTGCATTACTGTTGGTTGTTTGTCTGTATAGTTGTACTGATTTGTTTGATGTTTCCACAGGTACTTAGTTGCTTAAGTTCATTTTGAACTTGATTTTGCTTGGTTGCTTAACCAATTAGGTATAATCTCTCTTCTTCATGTAGTCTGGAAGACCTACTGTTACTTGGTAGGCACCTGTCTGAAGCCCTCCTTAAGAGGCCATGTTCTTGTGTGTTTATGTTTGTGCTAAGCAGGAAAAGTCCTTTGATAAGGCAATTGGCAGATAAAAGAGATGTGTAATCCATCTCCTGCTATTCAGTGTGTCATCCCTTTGCTCACATTACATGTTGATGCATTGTGGATATTAACCCAAGATCTATAGAGTCTATAACTTGTGGAGAAGAGTTCCAACTTTCTGAACTCCCACACTTTCTATCATCCGAAGCTCTCCCTGACCAGGGATAAGAGCTATGAGGCACACCCCTCATCTCCATTTCATCTGGCTTCACCTTAACTCTCAATGTTAAGGTTAAGAGCTCTTATTACCCTATTCCAGTTGGCTTTAATGCCTAACCTTGCTTGAGCCTAATTGCTTGTATATAGTGTGTGCTAACTGATTGTTTGTCTGATTGCTTGATTCATCTGTGTATACTTGCTTATGTGTGCCTCTCTGCATTTATCATCATTAATTGTACATCATTGCATGATCATTGTTCATTGCTTTGTGACATCTTTGCTTTGTCCCTTGAGGAGTCAATCATAAGTCCATTTATTGGCAGTTGTTTCCTATGACCATTGAGGAGTCAATCATAAGTCCATTTATTGGCAATTGTTTCCTGTGATTTGGTAGGAGTTAAGTGTAAGACCATTTATTGGCAACTTGTTTCCTCTTTCTTTTTGTGTTTTTCTTGTTGTATGTGAGGAGTCAATTGTAAGTCCATTTATTGGCAGTTGTTTCCCATGATCATTCCTTTGGAGATTGGTATAAGCCCATATTGATTGGCATCCGGTATCCATGTTTTGTTTTGTTTCAGGAGATTAGAATAAGTCCAGTTGATTGGCATCTGATATCCATGTTTGTTCTGGGAGATTGGTGTAAATCCATTGATTGGTATCCGGTATCCACCTCTGTTTGTGAGATTGGTGTAAGTCCATTGATTGGCATCCGGTATCCATTTGCTTTGATTATTTGTTATTGCTCATTTTTCTATTCCTAAGGAATCACTTGGATCATCTTCCATATGATCTCAAGAGGTGAACATCTAAGAAGTTTTACACTCCCTTAACTCATCCTTTTGTTTCTTCAAACCTCTTTATGCTTGTTGACTTTAAAAAAAAAACTTTGAAAGTATTATTGTGCAAACTTTTCATCTGCTTTTAAAATTAGAAACCTGGGCCTTAAGCCCTTGATTTTCAAACTCCATTTCTTATAACACTTCTTTTTGAATTGAATCCTAATCATACTTTGACCATATTTTGTAAACACTCATAATCAGTTAATCCAACTCATTCAATTGTTTTGTGGCTCTGTCCATTCTTGATATGTTTTCATACATTAGCCATAGGTTTCAATTATCATAGTGGTTGATGTAAATCTCACCACATCCTTAGTGAGTTGATGGTAAGTCTTCCATACTTATTATAGGGTTAACCCCTCACTAGTATGTTGAAGCTATCCTCGCATGGTGGATTGTTGGTATTGGTTGAGTTTTCTCCCGTTGATAATGAAAATCCTTAGTGCTCTTGTTTTAAAATCAATTCACTTACATTTTGGAAATCTTTTAGCTGAACTACGACGTTTTGATCCTTTACCTTTTCATGGAAAGGTACATAGGCAACGGGTTCATCCGTTCAAACACAAAAATAATAACTTGTATATTCTTTTCTCATCTTCCCAATCATGTTTGCACAATAATATTTTCATAACAAATAACATTTTCATTCAACAAGTGTGAAAAGGGCTCCCTAGGAGTACCTAGGACGTTTTGGGTGCCTAACACCTTCCCATTGCGTAATTTACCCCTTACCCAGACTCTCTAATCTTTTTCATTAGTTTTCTATGTGTAAAACTTCTTAGGCTTTTGTTCGCTTTTTAGCCATTCCTTAGGATAAATAAAAGTGCGGTGGCGACTCGATTTCTTTGTATGCTTTGCTTTTGATTTAATCAATAAATCATAAAGCGACGAATACACCGCTACAGAAAAGTGGCGACTCTGCTGGGGACTAGTTTAAATCCTTGGTGGTATTGCCTACTTTTCACCCTTGTTGTGTGATATATTGTTTATTTGTTATTTGACATATTTTTGTACAATTTGGGATAACTGTATTGATTGTAATGTTTGAATTGCTTGATATACAATTGTTGTCTGCTTTGGTGATCTCTGTGAGATAAGTTCTGTTGATTCCTTAGGATTGGCAGTAATTTTAGAAAACAAATAATGTAATCATCTCTGTTGTTTTAATATGTTGGGTTGAAGAAATTCAACATCTGGACCAACATGTCATGTACGATGTCACGACATCAGGTCTGTGACATCGCACATGTGTAGGAAACTGAATTAATTAATTCAGTATATGTCATGGGATCAGCAAGGATATCTGGTGAATATCCTAACTCCCATGTGGAGGTCTTGAAGACTAAATCAGAATATATATAGGCTCTAAACATGGAGATATATATGGAGAGAGTTTAGGAACTTGAAGACCTTGTTTGTAGCAGAATTTTTCTGCTGAAGTTGCAACAGCAAAGAACCAGTCTGCTGCAATTTTCTGAAGGCCCAAATCCAGTTGGGTGATTAGGTTATAAATAGCTGATTGTAATCTAGTTTTTGTAAGCCTCCTAGAATGAAAATTTAGGGGTGTGTGTGAGGTAAACCTCCCAATCTGTGGGAAGGTTACCATATGTTTCTCAGTGGTAAAAGCTGAGAATTTTGTAACTCGAAGCCTGTAGGCAAGAGTGATTTTGTTCTTGAATGAAGCTGTGAAGCAAGTTCAAGGTGTGGTAACATTACATTGTATTTGTAGTGATAGGAATGGAAACTGGAGGTTTCTATCTAGGAGTTCCTAGGTATAGATTGCATTGGGTAGGGATTAAGTGATGAGTTGTAAACGGGTGAGTTTAACTCTGAATTGATACTACTAATAGTGGATCTTCTTCCTGGCTTGGTAGCCCCCAGATGTAGGTCATGTTGGACTGAACTGGGTTAACAATTTCCTGTGTTTGTTTTCCTTCTGTATGATATAATCATGTCTGCCATAACTAAGCATGTATTCCAGTCTGTTCATCAAGATAATAGCAGACCTGATACATAGCCTTCTGTTGGAATGTCAATCAGAATGTTTTGACATTCATCAACAACAGCACATACTGTTTAATAAGCTGATGATTTCAGTTCAGTATGTAATGAAGTCTGGAGTTCAAAAGCACAACAGACCTGGCCAAAAGATCATTGTGAAACTGTCAAACTGGATGTCTTGACAGTTCTTCCAGAGACTGGTTGGTCTTTTACAGTACAGCAAATTTAGCACAGTCTGTTTTCAGGAACCAAGCAGACTTAGCATATGGTTCTGGACTTGGGTGTCAAACGGAATGTCGTGACATTCACTCCTGACTGCATATGCTAAATTGTTGGATGGTTAGTTTTCTGTTTCAGGATTTTTCTCAGGCTATTCTTCAGGAATCCACCAGCTGATCTAAAATCCAGGAAACTAACAACTAAGCTACAATTAATGAACCTGGCAAATAATCTATTTGTTAGCTTCTTAATAAGTGGAGATTAGTTTAACTTGTTACAACCTTTAATTTAGGAAATACAAGTACATGACCAACAAACTGGAACAATGTAACAGATAATGTCCAAAACAGGATTGAGACATCTTGCTGATATCTGTGTAGGAAAACAACAGAAGTGAATGATAAGGTGCACATAACTAGGTGTTCCTCCATTCTAGGATGACATAGAAGGAGAGGTCGTGACACTGTGAAAAGGTGCACATTAGTACAGAGTGTAATAACTGTCTTGCTGTAATAGGTACAATGTTAGATCAGATGTCATGACTTGACGTAGAACATCTGAATACTGACTACACCAGAATTTCAATTGGTATCAGAGCAGGCATCCTGTTCTGTTTCTGGATGAGATCCATGGGTGATACTTTCTGGTATCTTGCAAGGAGTTATGTTAGTACTGAAGCTGGAACCTGTGTAAGGTTCTGTAATTCCCTGAATGGTCCCTTGAAGTAGGTGGATGGACTGTTCATGACAGGAATGGTGTGTACCTGTCTCTGGAGGTTGGCAATTGGCCTATGTGTGAGACAGCTGCGCCAGTACTAAATCACATTCAAACCTGGTATGGTCTTAGAGGCCAATCTGGTGAAGTGTGTGTTCATAGGTTGAGTTGTATTATGATTTCCGCTGCATAATACATGGCAAAACTCAAACTCTGATGTAGTTTTCCTTCATGTGGATGAAAGGCTGCTGTGTTCAAGATCTCATCATAATCTACTGAAGATGTCAAAGATACTTGAGTCTCCTCAAGTCCACTCATCATGACGTTCTCACTTCAGGATGGGAAGAGTCACTTAATCACTGATTCTCTTACTCTCTTGAGTAGTGTATATGAAGACCTTGAAGACCTTCAAGGAAGGGTTGTTCCAAGGAGGTGGAACCAATGTTCTATGTGATGTTAGAACATGGTGTTCAACAAGTATGCAGCTACTGGTTGAAGAGCAGATGTTTTTAGGGTTCAAACAAAGGGATAATTCTGTTTGGAACCTACTCCTGACCTGGAAGAGGAGACATCTGTGTGTGCTAAGTTGACAAGAGCAGGGTCAACTGTGTGTGTGCTCAAGAAGGTCATCCCTATAAGTTGAGCTGGTTGAGATGTGACATTGTGCAATCTCCTGCTGTTAGGCATCTTCCTGCAGTTTGATCAGGATTGGATAGTTGTTCCCTGAAGTACTATGGTGTGTTGGAAGACAAGTCTCCTGGATGTTAGCAGTCAATAATGGGGTAACCTGATTGTGATATCATTTAAGGGGGTTGGAACCATGAATCTTGATATTCAAACACCACGTTCAGAAGTGGCAGTTCTTACTAGGAGTGAGAATATGAAGATTCAGAGGTTGGTTGAGGTAATATGCTCTGACAATGCATATCTACTATCGACTGGTGTTGTGTGTCTCACTAGTACTTATGGTAAGCTGAAGTCTGATTGGTGTGATTGGAGGAGTTAGTTGCCACTGGTAAGGGATGGTGGATGTCATGTTGAGACATTTGTGTACAATGCATGGATATTGGTGTGGAGTTTCCATGATTGTTAATTTGAGGGGGAGTTTTGGTTAACCTCCTCACGTTTGGTCAGCCTAGGGTCTGGTTGGCTGTAGACCTGTGTCACATGGGTTCTGGTTGTTGTGTGACACATTTGCAAGGAAGGATTCATCTCTCTCATTCCTAAGGGTGAATCTAACCTGGAAAGAGTCTCAAGACTGTTGAGGTGCTTGCAAGCAGAAGATGTTGACACAAGAAGAGTACTTTCAACGTATTCTTATGGTGGAAGTATCTGAAAGGAAAATTGGGAAAGGATTTAAGATCAATGTCTACTTGTGCCAAGTACAAGTGTGTAATTGATTATCCTTGGAGCTCAAGATAACGGATGTTCTTAAAGATGTTGGAACATCACTTCTTCAAGACCCTGTGCAGAATCACAGGAAGGATAGTACATTGGCGTAGGATCTATCTCTTTGGTGGCAGCAAAAGCATATGATCTCTGAAAAGGTTTCCTGGCAAGAAACTTGATTCAGCCTTGGTATGTACAAGAAGAAGAAGACATCATAGTCTTGATGGTGGTTACTTGGATCAGTTTATTTCTGATCTAGGTAAGGAAGTGCATTAGCTTATGCACACTGTGGAGTCAAGAACAAGTGGCAGCAATCTTGACATCATGGAAACAGCCTTGCCTTAGGATGTGAAATCCTTGGTAGAGCTGAAGGGTTAGTGTCTAACTGGTCCTTCTGAAGACTCATACATCAGAGTGTTTGATGTCTTTGGAGAAGAAGCAGGGATTCATCAAGGTGTGAGCTTGGATGACTTAACTGCAAACCAGCATGATGGAGGTTGTTTACTCAAACTTGGTTCCACAATCAAGTCTATGAGAACATTGAACTCTTGTTCTGTGAAGGGAGGAAGTTCTTTCAAGTGGCAGAAGAAGGAGCTGAATTCAACAGCTAGATGTCAAAACACAATGTTGTGACATTTGGTTCAACATCAGACCCTTAGTTGGTGATGTGGCACATCAACTTGAGATAGAAAGGTCTACAGGGTTGTAGATTGGATACTTCAAAATCTTGAAGTTCTAGTCTCACTTGAGAGGTCAGAATATCTTAGGGAGAAGTCTGATAAACTTGGGGAGGTCAAAAAGTAGCATTTGACCTTTTCATATGAGAATTCATGAAGGAGGTAATCAACCAGTGGCAGTTGGTCTATCTCAGAAGTGAGTTCGAAGAATCAAGATAATCAACATAAGGCAGCTGATTATTCTTGAGGAAAGTCTGAGACAAATTACTTTTGAGCAGAAAAGTATTAAGTTGAAGACAAAAGGAGGTGTTTTCTATTCATCCCTTGGAGCTTGTGGTAGGAGTTCTGAGCCATCTATGGAAGATCATCTCATGTAATGGGATGAAAAGGTATATGTCCCAATTTATGTCTGGATTCTTCTTGATCAAGCTGGTGACTCAGTGATATCTGAAGACTATCAGATGGTGTTCCCTGTTATGTGTGATGGATGTCCTAACGAATGTTAGAACATTTTGTGAAGTGGCCGTCTGTTCTGGTTAGAAGAGAGATTGACACTGGGTGTGGATGTGTTCAACCAAGAGGGTTGATCAGAGGGTGCGCTCTTGAAGACATGAAGATGAGTCTTATGTTTTCCATTCATCAAGTGGGTTGAGTTCTTTTTGAATCAGGAAGAAGGTGAAGGTCCAACCACGTTGGATATGTGTGACCTCCAAGAGAGTAGGTGGTCCATGACAGGGGGAGTTGTGCCTTTGTGCTGCAAGCAATCACCAAGCTTGTGGTCTATGTGTTCTCAGATGACTAGGTAGTTATCAGGATGCTGTGATGTATGTCAAGGCTGAGTGAGCAGAAGAATGTCTGACCGGATGTCATGACATTGCCCTGGACATTGCTGTTAATTCCTTCTGAATCTAAAAGTCATTAGGAATTATGAGGGTGATGTGGCTAAGTCTGATAAACCAGAATAAGCCTGATGGCTACAGCTGTGTGGTACAGGGGGAGTAACCATCAACTGAAGTGTGAAAAGTTGGCTGTAGCAGTGCTAGGTGTCAAGTATCTACTGGAGGTATGACAGAAGTTTTGTTGAATACTGGCTGAATGCAGGAATGTTAAGACATCGCGTGCAACGTGTCTGACTGCATATATGGAATGGTCTCCATGCACTGGAACGGCTGTTTTGGAAAAGAAACAGTCAAGAGCTATAAAAGGTATTCAAAGATAGTCTGAGATTTTGTTGGTGATTCTCTGACTGTTTCTCAGCAAAAATAAATGCATCTTGACCAAGCATTTATTGCTACCGGAAATTCCTAGGCACAGGCTGGACTATTTAAAGGATGCAATAGCCCTCTTCCTCTCTCACGAAAAACACTCCATTCTCAGAATCATGGGGTATGTTAAGGTTTGGGCAAGCTGCGCCTGGATCTGGTTTTGTGAAGGGTGCCTTTACAAATGTTTAGCTAAAAAGGGGGAGAGAAATATAGTCCTGGGATTGAGGATGTACCAAAAGCAAGCCAACTGTGGATGTGGCAGCAAACAGAAGTTGGCATCAGGCACAAAATCCACCAACTGGGGTTTCCACTTGTGTCTTGTGATCTGAGTTAAGAAGACAGTTGTGCCTTGTGATCTGAGTTACATTGTCTATGTACTCAGCATTACATACTCTTCAGGAAGCTCTCCGGTTGAGGGGAAGGGTTCTGGAACAACTGAGTCTTGTCCCTCTTCTTCCCCATGTACACCAACTTTGGTGTTTGTGGTGGTGGAGCCAATGACGGAGATGAAGAGCATTCCCAAATTGGGATGTGTTGTCCAGTGTATTGTTTATTTGTTTTAGCTAAAATTTGCCAAAGGGGGAGATTGTTGATTCCTTAGGATTGGCAGTAATTTTAGAAAACAAATAATGTAATCATCTCTGTTGTTTTAATATGTTGGGTTGAAGAAATTCAACATCTGGACCAACATGTCATGTACGATGTCACGACATCAGGCCTGTGACATCGCACATGTGTAGGAAACTGAATTAATTAATTCAGTATATGTCATGGGATCAGCAAGGATATCTGGTGAATATCCTAACTCCCATGTGGAGGTCTTGAAGACTAAATCAGAATACATATAGGCTCTAAACATGGAGATATATATGGAGAGAGTTTAGGAACTTGAAGACCTTGTTTGTAGCAGAATTTTTCTGCTGAAGTTGCAACAGCAAAGAACAAGTCTGCTGCAATTTTCTGAAGGCCCAAATCCAGTTGGGTGATTAGGTTATAAATAGCTGATTGTAATCTAGTTTTTGTAAGCCTCCTAGAATGAAAATTTAGGGGTGTGTGTGAGGTAAACCTCCCAATCTGTGGGAAGGTTACCATATGTTTCTCAGTGGTAAAAGCTGAGAATTTTGTAACTCGAAGCCTGTAGGCAAGAGTGATTTTGTTCTTGAATGAAGCTGTGAAGCAAGTTCAAGGTGTGGTAACATTACATTGTATTTGTAGTGATAGGAATGGAAACTGGAGGTTTCTATCTAGGAGTTCCTAGGTATAGATTGCATTGGGTAGGGATTAAGTGATGAGTTGTAAACGGGTGAGTTTAACTCTGAATTGATACTACTAATAGTGGATCTTCTTCCTGGCTTGGTAGCCCCCAGATGTAGGTCATGTTGGACTGAACTGGGTTAACAATTTCCTGTGTTTGTTTTCCTTCTGTATGATATAATCATGTCTGCCATAACTAAGCATGTATTCCAGTCTGTTCATCAAGATAATAGCAGACCTGATACATAGCCTTCTGTTGGAATGTCAATCAGAATGTTTTGACATTCATCAACAACAGCACATACTGTTTAATAAGCTGATGATTTCAGTTCAGTATGTAGTGAAGTCTGGAGTTCAAAAGCACAACAGACCTGGCCAAAAGATCATTGTGAAACTGTCAAACTGGATGTCTTGACAGTTCTTCCAGTAAGCTGATACTGATGCAGAGACTGGTTGGTCTTTTACAGTACAGCAAATTTAGCACAGTCTGTTTTCAGGAACCAAGCAGACTTAGCATATGGTTCTGGACTTGGGTGTCAAACGGAATGTCGTGACATTCACTCCTGACTGCATATGCTAAATTGTTGGATGGTTAGTTTTCTGTTTCAGGATTTTTCTCAGGCTATTCTTCAGGAATCCACCAGCTGATCTAAAATCCAGGAAACTAACAACTAAGCTACAATTAATGAACCTGGCAAATAATCTATTTGTTAGCTTCTTAATAAGTGGAGATTAGTTTAACTTGTTACAACCTTTAATTTAGGAAATACAAGTACATGACCAACAAACTGGAACAATGTAACAGATAATGTCCAAAACAGGATTGAGACATCTTGCTGATATCTGTGTAGGAAAACAACAGAAGTGAATGATAAGGTGCACATAACTAGGTGTTCCTCCATTCTAGGATGACATAGAAGGAGAGGTCGTGACACTGTGAAAAGGTGCACATTAGTACAGAGTGTAATAACTGTCTTGCTGTAATAGGTACAATGTTAGATCAGATGTCATGACTTGACGTAGAACATCTGAATACTGACTACACCAGAATTTCAAGTTCTATACCCGAGCTCGAGTGCACCTTAGGATAGGAGAATGGCATAGTCTTGTCGACTTGTGTGGAGTATTCCTTAACAAGTTGACTTGCGAGTTCATTCACTTGGTGGAGGTCATGTTGGATTAATAATGTCACACAAGTTATTTGTGGTTAGGCATTATTCTTTCAATCATGTGCCTTAGAAGCCAAGGACCTTAGTTTACCAAGCCCATCTTGGCCTATTTTTTTAGGACGTAGTGCGGAGGTCGTTCAGATGTCAGATCTGATGCGATTGTTACGCGATACTACACTCATAAGAGTTTCTCTTGAGAATATTTTTGGAATACGAGTATTCGTTCCTCCGATAATATTCGAAAGATGGGACGATGATTATGGGAACCTCTGGTAGAACATGTTTGGCAGGTTTAAACCCTAGTACACTCCCGTTGGGTGGTTCTTAACCGAGACTCCATGCTCGTGACTCTCAGCAAACCCGTGATTCATGGTTGAGTCGTTCAAACAACCTTAATATCAATGGAACCTGGGTGTTGATAAGGTGTAAAACCTAAATCCACCAAAACGGATGATTGATATTAAGGATGTTTGAGCCGGTTCATGTACCGTTAATATCAATGGAACTTGGGTGTTGATAAGGTGAAAACCATAATCCACCAAAATGGATGATTGATATTAAGGATACAATGAGCTTTCCCATGACCTTTGTCTGGTGTGATTTGTTTGATCCTTGAGTGTGATTGTTGCATTCATGTCATCAGAAAAAATGAGAAAATTTTCAAGGAACTTAAAGGGTTTATTTGCAAAATTTTCAGACATGGAAAGACCGAAAAGGCATACGAAGAAGTACAGCTTTAGACAGCCCGATGTGAAAGAGTTAAGGAATCTGACATCTTATGTATTAGATCCCTTGGGTTTCAAAGCTCGTTATGGGAAGCTTCTGCCTCTGTTGACTACTTAGGTTGATGAAGGGCTGATGAGTACTTTGGCACAGTTTTATGATCCTCTGTATCACTGCTTCTCTTTCCCGAACTTCCAGTTGCTGCCTGCTTTGGAGGAGTATGCTCATCTTATTGGGATCCCGATTCTGGATCAGGTGCCGTTCAGTGGCTTGGAGAGTATTCCGACTGCTCGAGAGATTGCAAACTTGTTACACATAGATGAAGCTTTGATTAAAGTTAATTTGACTGTCAAAGGTGGAACTCGAGGTCTTCCTTCCGAGTTCCTCATTGCTCAAGCTACCGTTTATGGGAAGGCCATAAGTGAGGATGCCTTTGAGGCTTTATTTGTGCTGCTCATCTATGGTTTGGTATTATTCCCCAACATCGACAAATTTGTGGATGCGAACGCCATTAGGATCTTCTCTGTTCTTAATCCCGTTCCGACTCTGTTGGGTGATGCCTATGTCTCTTTGCATCTGAGGAATGCAAAGGGTGGAGGAGTTATCGTGTGTTGTTTGCCTCTGTTGTATAAGTGGTTTATTTCTCACTTACCGCAGACGGTCGCTTTCAAGGAGAACAAGAGTTGTCTACGGTGGTCTCAGAGACTTATGTCTCTCACTAATGATGATATCTCTTAGTATGATCACGTGTATGATACTATGCAGATTATTGATTATTGTGGTGAATTACCTAATGTGCCTCTTCTTGGTACATGTGGTGGGATCAGCTACAATCCCATTCTAGCACGTCGTCAGCTTGGGTTCCCTCTAAAGGATAAACCTCATAACATTATGTTAGAAGGTGTATTCTTTCAGGAGGGTAAAGATCCCCAAGGCCTGAAAGCCAGATTTGTCCGCGCTTGGCGCAAGATTCATAAGAAGGGTAGAAATGAGTTGGGTCCGAAGAATTGCATTGCTTTGGAGCCATACACCTCTTGGGTCAGACAGAGAGCTGCTGAGTACCTTATGCCGTATGATCATCCGAGACCTACACCTTTGGATGTGGCTGGGCCTTCAACCCTCCCCAACCAAGATGTAGAGGAGTTGAGAGAAGAAGACCTTTCACGTGCTTGGATCCGTGAAAGAGAGGAGTTGCTTCATCAGCTTAAGGAAAAGGACGCTCTGATTGAGTTTCTCGAGCATCAGGTGATCGACGATCCGAATGATACTTGGACTTCTCTGCTTCCTCAGTCTTCCAAGTTCTGGAAGAGGAAGTATGATCGACTTGCAAAGGAGAAAGCGGATATGGAAGCAGCCTATGAGAGAGAGATCAAGAAGCTTTGTGTTTTTCGTCTCCCAGCATCCCGAGCTTCTAGGGATCCATAGGATGTTTATTTTCCTTTCCTCTTTGTAATTTGATCAAAAATGCTGTACTTCTTTGTTCCAAATATATTTGATGAGATATTTTCCATATGCTATTAAATGCTTTAAATATTCAGATTTGCAAATAAATGCCCTAAAAGTTCCTTGAAAAACAAAGCATATGCACAAGCATTGCATGCATCATTTTGCATAAGCAGGTATCTTGTTCTTGGTCTTCTTGTCTGTGGCCTAACTCTGTGCTCTTCATTTATTTTGAAGACAAGCTGACTCACTGGTACTATACCAGAGCCAATTCTGCTAGAGTGATGGATCAACTTGAACAAGAGAACAGAGAGTTGAGGGAAGAGGTCGCTCGTCTGAGTGCTCTGATGGAGCAGTTTCTGTCTGCTCAGAATCAACCTTCTCCGCCTCCTGCAACTCCTCTCCAAAGGACGGTTATTTCTGAAGTGGTGTCTTCTACTGTGCCAGCTACCAGTGCCCATTTCATGCCGCATGCCATGCCAGCCGGGTTTCCATGGGGTATGCCTCCCGGTTTTATGCCTGATCTTCCAGCACCGACCTTTGCTTCCATGCCGGCATCTAGCCTGGTCCTTGCTGCTGCTCCTCCTGTCGTGCATACCATGCCTAGGATAGACGACACCATCTATCATTCTGAGCCGTCTGAGGGCCCAGATGTTAATGAGAAGATGGACGCAATGAACGATCAATTCCTTGAGCTGCGTAAGGAATTGAAGACCCTCAGAGGGAAAGATCTGTTTGGCAAGTCTGCTGCTGAGCTTTGCCTTGTTCCCGGTGTAAAGATCCCAGTCAAGTTCAAAGTGCCTGACTTTGAAAAATATAAGGGGAACACTTGTCCTCTCGCTCACCTGGTCATGTACGCCAGGAAAATGTCTACGCAAACAAATAATGATCAACTGCTGATTCATTATTTTCAGGATAGTTTGTCTGGTGCGGCTCTTCGTTGGTACATGAGCCTTGATAATGCAAACATCCGGTCCTTCAATGATCTTGGCGAAGCCTTCGTCAAGCAGTACAAATATAATGTTGATATGGCGCCTGACCGTGATCATCTCAGGGCCATGTCTCAGAAGGATAAAGAGACATTCAAGGAGTACGCCCAGAGGTGGCGAGAGTTGGCTGCTCAGATTACTCCTCCGCTGGAAGAGAAAGAAATGACTAAGATCTTTTTGAAGACTCTTAGCTTATTCTATTATGAGCGGATGGTTGCGAGTGCTCCCTCTGATTTCACCGAGATGGTGAACATGGGGATGCGTCTGGAGGAAGGTGTCCGTGAAGGACGGTTGTCGAAGGAGGAGAGCTCTTCTAAACGGTATGGGGCGTTTAAGAAGAAAGATGGGGAGGCACATGCTGTGCAGTCCCATGCTAAACCAATAAGACCCTCTGTCAAGAGGAAGCCTGCGCGTCATCAGCACCAGGTGGCTCATATAGCACCTGTCTTCAGAGATAATGCTCAGTATCAGCAGCCTAATCAGCATCAGCATCAACATCAGCAGCAACCTCAGTATCAGCAGCAACACCGTCCACAACAACAGGCTTACCAGCCTCGTGGAAGTACCAGCAATCAAGCCAATTTGAATTATGATAGGAAGAAGATCAGTTTCGATCCTATTCCTATGACATACGCTGAATTATATCCTTCTTTGTTGGAAAGGAAGCTGGTTACTCCAAGGGATCCTCCAGCTGTGCCTGCGAACCCGCAATGGTGGTATAAGCCAGACCAACACTGTGTTTATCATTCCGGTGCTCCGGGACACAATATAGAGAATTGCTTTCCATTGAAGACTAAGGTTCAAGACCTTATGAGATGCGGCATTCTGAGCTTCGAGGACTCAGGCTCCAATGTTACAAAGAACCCATTGCCCGAGCATGGGAAATCAGTGAACATGGTCCAGGGGTGCCCTGGGAAGTACAAAGTCAAATATGTGAGTCATATTCGACAGTCACTGGTCGAGTTGCATCGTTTACTGTGTCAGTACAGTCATATGGAGCATGACCATGACAAATGCCGCATCTGTTCTGTTAATAGACTGGGGTGTCGCCAAGTGCGAAGAGAACTTCAAGAGTTGTTAGACGAAGGTACTATAGAGATTCTTCAGAACCGTAATGTTGATGAAGATGAACCAGAGGTCAATGTTATCTCTCATGTGTTCAAACTGCCTGAGCCTGTTGTCATCCGTTATAATGGTAGCAAGCCGAAGGTCTCTCCTTCTCTGATAATCAAGCCCGCAGGCCCTGTGCCTTATTCTTCGGATAAAGCAATTCCTTTCAGATATAATCCCGTTGCTGTGGAAGATGGGAAGGAAGTGTCGTTGCCTTCAACTTCTGTTACCAATATTGCTGACGTGAGCGGGTTGACCCTTAGTGGTCGTGTGTTTTCTGCACCCCCGAAGCCTCATGTTGTTTCTGATTCCGCTGAGCGTCCGGTTGGGACTGCTGTGAATGTTCAGAATCTGGCACTTGCTGTTGCCAAACCCTCCTCCGTACAAAAGACTCATGCTTCTTCTGTTGGCCCGAGTGGCACTGTGAATGAAGAATGTGATGAGATGCTAAGGCTCATCAAGAAGAGTGAGTACAATGTTGTAGACCAGCTTCTACAAACGCCGTCCAAAATCTCCGTTTTATCTTTGCTTCTGAATTCAGAACCCCATAGGGAGGCTCTGCAGAAAGTTTTGGATCTGGCTTATGTTGATCATGATGTCACCATAGAACAATTTGACAGTATAGTTGCAAACATTACTGCGTGCAACACTTTGAGTTTCTGTGACGCTGATCTCCCCGAGGAGGGAAAAGACCACAACATGGCTCTACATATTTCTATGAACTGCAAGACGGATGCCATGTCCAACGTGCTGGTGGACACTGGGTCATCTTTGAATGTATTGCCAAAGACCACTCTTGCTAGATTGTCATATCAGGGGCTCCCATGAGGCATAGTGGTGTTGTTGTGAAAGCTTTTGATGGGTCGCGTAAGACTGTGATTGGGGAAGTTGATCTCCCAATCAAGATTGGACCAAGTGATTTCCAGCTTACCTTCCAGGTTATGGATATCCACCCATCTTATAGCTGTCTCCTTGGTAGACCATGGATTCACGAGGCTGGCGCCGTGACATCCACTCTACACCAGAAGTTGAAATTCGTGAAGAACAAGAAACTGGTTGTGGTAGGGGGAGAAAAGGCTCTCCTGGTTAGTCACTTGTCTTCTTTCTCATATATTGATGCTGCGGATGAAGTTGGAACTCCGTTCCAAGCTTTATCTATTGCTGAGCCAATTGAGAAGAAGTCTCCTTCATTCACTTCCTACCGTGATGCGAAGCTGGCCATTGAATATGGTGCAGTTGCTGGTTTAGGGAAGATGATTGAGCTTGAAGATAATAAATCCCGGGTTGGCATTGGCTATTCCTCTGGGGAATTCAACGAGCAAGGTTTGTTCAAGAGTGGAGGTTTCATCCATGTTGATCATACTGAAGAGGTTGCTGCTATCTTGGAAGAGGATGCAGAGGACTTGAGCAACTTCATCATACCTGGTGGTGTCTGCCACAATTGGGTCGCTGTAGATGTTCCTACAGTCATTCATAGATCAGAGTAATGATTCACTTTGTTCAAAACCCTTCTCCCATGCCAAAAGGAGAAGTGATGACATTGTTGGCAGCATTTATACAATGATATTTCATCCAATTAATGCATTGTTAAACATTTGTTTTTCCATTTGTTTTCACTTTTTGCTTTTCGCATGAAATCAGTGATCACAAAAACCCATAAAAACAAGAATAAAAGCAATCCTTTTCATCTGCATAATGGTTTGCTTGTTTAAATTCTAAAGTTTTTCATTAACCAAAATCATTGTGCAGGTTGATTCTAAAACCCATTGAACATAATGATCCAACGCCATCTCCCAATTTTGAATTCCCTGTATTCGAGGCAGAGGAAGATGATGTTGAAGAGATTCCTGATGATATTACTCGTCTCCTTGAGCACGAAGAGAAGATCATTCAGCCGCATCTTGAGGATCTGGAAACAGTCAACTTGGGGTCTGAGGATTGTGTTCGTATGGTGAAGATTGGGGCACTCCTTAAAGAGTCTGTCAAGAAAGGGTTGATCAGTTTGCTACGAGAATATTCTGATATCTTCGCTTGGTCGTATGAAGACATGCCGGGTCTAGATACAGATATTGTGCAACATTTCCTTCCTTTGAAGCCTGAGTGCGTGCCAGTGAAGCAGAAGCTCAGAAGAACTCATCCAGATATGGCAGTGAAGATCAAAGAGGAAGTTCAGAAGCAAATTGATGCAGGGTTTCTGGTGACTTCCAAATATCCTCAATGGGTGGCCAATATTGTGCTTGTGCCTAAGAAGGACGGAAAAGTCCGTATGTGTGTTGATTACAGAGATTTGAATAAGGCCAGTCCGAAAGATGATTTCCCTCTACCACACATTGATATGTTGGTAGACAATACAGCTAAATTCAAAGTCTTTTCGTTTATGGACGGATTTTCCGGTTATAATCAAATCAAGATGGCACCCGAAGATATGGAGAAGACAACATTCATCACACCTTGGGGAACATTCTGTTATCGAGTGATGCCCTTCGGTTTGAAGAACGCCGGAGCCACGTATCAACGTGCTATGACTACCTTGTTTCATGATATGATGCACAAGGAGATAGAGGTCTATGTTGATGATATGATTGCTAAGTCCCGAACGGAAGTTAAACATGTTGAGCATTTGTTGAAGCTTTTTCAGCGTTTAAGGAAGTACAAGCTTCGTCTGAATCCGAACAAATGTACATTTGGAGTCCGTTCTGGCAAGTTGTTGGGTTTCATTGTCAGCGAGAGAGGTATTGAGGTTGATCCTGCAAAGGTCAAAGCAATACAAGAGATGCCTGCACCCAAAACTGAGAAGCAAGCCCGAGGCTTTCTTGGCCGCTTGAACTATATTTCCAGATTTATATCCCACATGACTGCCACATGTGCGCCGATATTCAAGCTCCTCCGGAAAGATCAGTCTCATGATTGGACCGAGGATTGCCAGAAAGCTTTCGACAGTATCAAAGAGTATCTGTCTGAACCTCCGATCTTGTCTCCACCTGTAGAAGGAAGACCTATGATTATGTATTTGACTGTGCTTGAAGACTCAATGGGTTGTGTACTCGGTCAACAAGATGAATCAGGGAAGAGAGAATTTGCTATCTACTACCTCAGTAAGAAGTTTACTGATTGTGAGTCTCGGTACTCAATGCTTGAGAAGACGTGCTGTGCTTTGGCTTGGGCCGCTAAGCGTTTGCGCCAGTACATGATAAATCATACAACTTGGTTGATATCCAGAATGAATCCAATTAAGTATATTTTCGAGAAGCCTGCTTTAACTGGGAGGATTGCCCGTTGGCAGATGTTGTTGTCTGAGTATGATGTTGAGTATCGAGCTCAGAAAGCTACCAAAGGTAGTATCTTGGCTGACCATCTAGCGCACCAGCCGATTGAAGATCATCAGTCCGTTCAGTATGACTTCCCTGATGAGGAGATTATGTATTTGAAAGTGAAAGATTGTGATGAGCCTACACTTGATGAAGGTCCGGAACCTGGTTCCAGATGGACGATGGTGTTTGATGGCGCTGTGAATCAGTACGGAAATGGAATTGGGGCAGTGATCATTACTCCTCATGGCACACATATTCCGTTTACAGCAAGACTAACTTTAAAATGCATGAATAATATGGCTGAGTATGAGGCCTGCGTTATGGGATTGGAAGAATGCATTGATTTGAGAATCAAGCATCTTGATGTGTATGGTGATTCGGCCCTGGTTGTCAATCAGATCAAGGGTGAGTGGGAGACGAATCAGCCTGGTCTCATTTCGTATAGAGATTATGCGAGGAGGATTTCAACGTTCTTTACTGAAGTTGACTTTCATCATATCCCTCGAGAGGATAATCGGATGGCAGATGCTCTTGCTACGCTTGCTTCAATGATTGTTGTGAAGTATTGGAATGAAGTTCCCAACATTGCCGTGATGCGCTTGGATAGACCAGCTCACGTGTTTGCAGTTGAAGAAGTGAAAGATGATAAGCCTTGGTATTTTGATATCAAGAATTTCCTCCAGAACCAGGTCTACCCGCCTGGGGCATCTGTGAAAGATAGGAAAACTTTGAGAAGGTTGTCAGGCAGTTTCTACCTCAGTGGTAAAGTGCTGTACAAGAGAAATTTTGACATGGTTTTGCTCAGATGCATGGATAGACACGAAGCAAACCTGTTAATGACTGAGGTCCATGAGGGTTCATTTGGTACTCATTCCAATGGACATGCCATGGCTAGAAAGATGTTGAGAGCAGGCTACTATTGGCTGACAATGGAGTCTGACTGCTGCAAGTATGTGAAGAAATGTCATAAGTGTCAGATTTATGTAGATAAGATTCATATTCCTCCGACACTTCTGAATGTGATTTCATCACCATGGCCTTTCTCTATGTGGGGAATTGACATGATCGGCATGATTGAACCGAAGGCGTCCAATGGACACAGGTTTATTCTCGTAGCAATTGATTACTTCACCAAATGGGTTGAAGCCGCTTCGTATGCGAACGTGACCAGGCAGGTGGTTGTGAAGTTTATCAAGAATCAGCTGATTTGCCGTTATGGTGTGCCAGATAAGATCATTACTGATAATGGATCTAATCTGAATAATAAGATGATGGATGAGTTGTGCATTGAGTTCAAGATTGCACACCATAATTCCTCTCCCTACAGACCTAAGATGAATGGGGCTGTTGAAGCTGCTAATAAGAACATCAAGAAGATTATCCAGAAGATGACAGTGACGTACAAAGATTGGCATGAGATGCTGCCATTTGCTTTGCATGGTTATCGTACATCTGTACGCACTTCAACAGGGGCAACCCCTTTCTCTCTTGTTTATGGCATGGAGGCTGTTCTCCCAGTAGAGGTGGAGATCCCATCAATGCGAGTCTTGATGAAAGCCAAGTTGACTGATGCTGAATGGATTCAAAGTTGTTACGACCAGTTGAATTTGATCGAAGAGAAGAGATTAACTGCCATGTGCCATGGTCAGTTATATCAGCAGAGAATGAAGAAAGCATTCGATAAGAAGGTCAAGCCTCGTGTGTTCCGAGAAGGTGACCTCGTGCTCAAGAAAGTCTTGTCTTTCGCGCCCGATTCTAGGGGCAAGTGGACTCCAAACTACGAGGGTCCATATGTTGTTAAGAAAGCCTTTTCAGGCGGTGCTTTGATGCTTACAACAATGGATGGGGAGGATTTCACTCGTCCTGTGAATTCAGATGATGTCAAGAAATACTTTGCCTAAAAAAAAGTATATGCAAAATAAAAACAGAATAGCTCGCTAAGTTGAAAACCCGAAAGGGCGGCTTAGGCAAAAATGAGCGTCTCGGTGGAAAACCCGAAAGGGCAATCCAGGCAAAAGTTAGAGACATAAAAAAAGGGGTATATTTGCATCCCGCTAGATTGAGAACCTCACCCTGGGGCAATCTAGGCAAAAATTAGGGATTTGGCAAGTAACTGCATCCGGACAAGACTTTCTGTTCCGCAGCCGTCTTTTCGACAGAGATTCTCGATTCATCGTCAACTGAAGCTTCGAATACATCGAGATTCAAATTGGTAGAGAAAGGATCATTATGTTCAATGTAGCCCTCTTCCAATATATATCACTGATTTCAAATTTGTACAAATCTATGGAGTCTTGCCATTTGCAGGCTACCATTCCATCAAATAAATTTGAGCTTTTATCCATTTATTTGCACTCTTATTTGTTTCAATTCAACAAATGTTTTGCATGTTTTAATTGATAAAATATCATTGTTTTAAACAAATAAATTTTTCAAATTGTTGTTTTAAACAAAGTGAACATTCACAATGATGAAAGGATACTTAAGAATTTCTCAGTGCTCTCTCAAGGGTGGCATGATTTCCAACAGGTAAGACATTTGTTCATATTCCTGGCATTGGTTGTATCCTCTTTCTCCAGTTTTGTTGTTGGGTTTGTTCCCCAAGCAGAGCTTTTGTAGGGGTTGTTCCCCAAGCAGATGTTTGTTGAAGACTTCGTTTTATTCTCCAGCAGTATTCTCTCCCCAGCATGGGTGTTTTCCGTTTGGAAGTTTCGGTAGTGGGTGGTTTGAGACCCCGGTACCCCATCACTCTCCCCAGTGCAGTTGCCAGAGGAGTTGTTGCTTCCTTCCTCAGCACTGTCACCAGGGTTGTTGATATGATATACTGCATTCTTGCTATATCTTCCCATCAATGCGCTTATCCCTTCAGCAGGGCAGTGATTATTTTCCTCTTCAGCAGTTGTGGGTGTTCTCCTCAGAAGAGTCAGCATTTAGTGGTTGATTCCCAGCTCTCCTCTTTATCCAGTGGGTTCCTCAGTAGATTCCTCAGTGAAGCCGCCGGTAGATTTGTGGTTTGGTGGATTGTATCTATGCAGTATCCCCAATAGAGTTGGTATCTCCAACAGAGTCAGGATTGCATCCGTGATAATCCTCTCAGAGTCTCCGCCAGAGTTGGTATCCTATACAGAGTTGTTGTTATGGCAGTTTATGCCTGTTGAAATCTCTGTTTTCCCCAGTAGGGATTGGTTGGTGATCTATCATCCCTAGATTTGGTTGATTTCCTGATGCTCTTGATCCCCAGTAAAGTGGCTTGTTGCAGAATCTACTTGTGTGATCTTTTCTCCTCAGTGGGTTGTTCCCCAAGAGAGTACTTGTGTTCTCCCCAGGTAGAGTTGCTTGTGGCAGATTCTACTTGGATGATGTTCTTCTCCTTTGTGGGTTGATCCCCAGCGGAGATGTTTTGGAGTTGCTTTCATAAGCAATCCTCGCTTGTGCAGTGAACTTTCTGTTTCTCAGTTGATGTTGAGGATCCCCCTGCAGATATCTCGGGATTTCTCCTTTTCCCCAACAGATTGGTCTTTGTGGCAGTTCTTGCCTGTTGTGACTTTTTGTACCCTGGGTTGATTTGTTGATCCATCACTCAGAGATTTGGTGTTTCTTGATATCTCTGATCTTTTGCCTCCCCGCAGATCTTTGCTTTTGTAGCTTAAAGATCTCCAGCAGATTGGCTTTCCAGTTGGTTTTTCCCCTGGAAGTATAGTATCGGGCGTTTGATTCCTGGACCTGGTTGTGTTAGATATGTCTGTTTTGTCAGCATTCATCAAACAAAAATTACGCATATTCATGCATACTTTCAACATTCAGATATTCATGATTGCATTTTTTTGCCATATATCTCTTGTTTGTTGTTCTCTGCTATTGGTGATATAGATCTCTTCATTAGATCTTCCCAAGCAGATGTCGGGTGTTAAATCTCTCCATATAGAGTCAGCCCCATAAGCAGAAAGTGTCTGTCTTTCCTTCTGCAGTTCCCCACTGAGATATACCCTCGTGGATGACGGTTTCTTCCGTTTCTTCCCAACACATATATTGGGATGGATTTTCCTATTGATTTATATCCTCATTAGGACGAGTCTTGATTCAGTCTGTCTTTTCGGATTGATCCCGAATTGGCTATTTGTCAATTGTTTCTTGCGCTTCCCTGTGGAATAAATGAACGAATTGCCCAGTAACCGGCATTAATTCACCTTATCCCCAGCGGAATCTTTTTGGGCCTCTACCCGGTAACCGGTAGTTGTAAGTCCTATGTTCCTTTTCCTCTTGGCGGAATTCGTGGTTATATACCTTTTATTCCTTGGCAAGAGTCGATTTGGGTTTCAACCTAGTAGTCGGTAGTTGTAAATCCTATTTTGCCTGCTCTCCAGCAGTTTGTGGTTTGTTAAACCCTATTTTGTTTCCCGTGCGGTCGTAATTCTTTCATTCCCCACGTGGAGTTGTTGGTTTTCTACCCCGTATTCGGTAGTTGTAAACCCTAATTGCTCCCTTTGCAGAGTTAACCTTGTTGTTCATCCTGACTGATGACAGTTACTCTTTATGGTTATTTTCATCCAGTATTCGATGTTGATATTTCCTCCTTGCTTCTGGTCAATTGACGTATGCTCGCTGTCGCATCACGCGAAAAACCGGCGGGAAAACAAGAACAACAGAGCCGCCACCGTGCGTTATTTATCCCAAAAGAGGGAAAGGAAACGCTCAGAGTAAACCTGGAAAGAACATGGTCTCGCGACCAAAGAGAATGGGTTCGGGAGCCGTCGTACTCAACGGGATCCACGCACACTAGAAAGGAAAATTGGTTGCTAAACACTGCTCAAACACACACACACACACTGGCTGAAAGAGACACAAGAAAACAGACAAGACTGAAACTGACTCGGCAGGACATCGTATCCTGGGCCTACTTAGTCTATCAGACATAGACATCAGAGTCGAAGTAGTTCGGACTGGGGAAACGACACATGCTCGCTAGGATATCGCATCCTATGCATACGTATCTTCTCGGACGAGAGAAGAATCAGAGCATTCGTAGCTCGGCTGACACGCACACAAACAAACACAGGCAAAGGCAAACGTGGAGCCTGAATGCCAATCACTGGACTTACATTAGCATCCGAACCAAAACACACGCACACTGGAACCCGAATGCCACTCGATGGTCTTACATCAGCTTCCAAGCACACAACAACATAACAAGTTAACAGGGAGTCGGGGACTCGAGCCTATAACTGTCAAGCACACACTCAAACAAACAGACAACGAATTGCTAAGGAGTCAGGCACTCGAGCCTAGCAACTGTCAAACAACACACACAAAGAGAAAAAAGGGCGCCCGGAGAGATCAGCTCAATCTCCTGCCTACATACTTCATCTGGTATGAAGATCAGGGCGATGTAGTTCCCCTACAGAGGGATAAAGGACTAGCCTAACCAGATAACAGAGGGAGACACAACACTAGGGAGACTACGACTCGAGCCTAGATGTTGTCATGCAAAATCAACCCTAAGTTAAGGTTTCTAGCTAACTGGCACAGGGAGCCAGCCTATCCTAAGCATGACTTGCACAGGAAGCAAGCCACACACATACTGAACTTGCACAGGAAGCAAGCCAAGCAAAACCTAACTTGCACAGGAAGCAAGTCTAAACTAACCCTAACTTGCACAGGAAGCAAGTCAAACAAACATACAAGCACAGGTAGCACACACTATATGCGCAAGCAAGTGGCTCAAACAAGGGTTAGGTTTTAGTCGAGGGGTCATATCAACCTCAACAAACAAACCTCTGGAACTGGGTGAATGTGCTCTTAACCTTGCCATTGAGGGGCTAAGGTGAAGCAGATGAAAGGTGAGTGAAGATAAGACTTCACAGCTCTTATCCCTGGCCTAGGAGAGCTTAAGACAAGAATGTGTGGGTTCAGAAAGTGGGAACCCTTCTACACATTTAAAACTGACTCAACTGTACAATTGTACAAGATCTTGGGTTTGTATCTGCAATGCATCAACACAGTGGTGTGAGCAAAGCAGATGACACACAGAATAGCAGGGGATAGGTTGCATATCCCTTGGGTCCTGCCAATTGCCTCTTCACTTAGGAGGACTTTGACTCTATGCAAGGACAAAATTAAACATCCACAAACATTGCCTCTTAAGGAGGACTTCAGACAGTTGCCTGGCCAAGTAACAGGCCAGGTCTTCTAGACTACATGAAGATTAGAAGTATACCTCAATGCAAATTGCTTATACAAGCAAAGCAAAGCAAAAGTTCACAAGGAACTGAGCAACTAAAGTACCTGAAATAGTCAAGCAGATGTTAGTATGCAACTCAAATCAAAGCAAAAGGAAACAGACATTAACAGTTAATCAGAAGCAAATGGATGTGCAAGGCATAAGGCTTAAGGCATGTGGGCCAAGCCACCTACAAAACAAACAAGTTAGACAATGATATTTAAGCAAGCTCAATCAAAAAGAAATGGTCTCATTGGTCATTTGTTGGTCAACCTGAAAACACAAACTCAAAATTGAGTAACAGGACCACTAGGGCAAGCCTAGGGTCAAAAGAGAATGAGAAAGTCAAAACAGCAAATGACAAGTGTCCAAAATCATGTTCAAACAATCAAGAAACAAACCCAATTGGTTTCACATTCATATCAATCATCATCATCATTTCATGAACAATTTAAGTCAAGGTATAGCAAACAGAAGCTCATAGGAGTCAACAGCAAGACTTGCATCAAAAGCAAACTCAAACATTTCCAAAAATTACCAAATAAATCATGATCAATCACAACACATAGCATAGTAAGCATGTCAAATTTCATCTCATTTGGACAAGTGGAAGGCAGTCAATGAAAATCAGAAAGTCAAAGAAATTTTGAACATGCTCAAAGAAGTCAACCAAACATGCATCAACTTAGAAAAATCATAAATCAGAGATGGTGTATGATAAATGAATGGGACTAAAACCATGGCAAAGATAAGGATGTCTAGTTTGCACATGTAAAATTTCATGATCATCCAATAAAGTATGAGAATTTCCCAAATAGAATGGCAACATGTATCACACAAAGTCAACATTTTGGTCAAACAGGGGAGAAAATCTCAAACAATTAGGAAATGCCACAAATAATTCCAAGAAAATTCACATGTAAACTAGACATACAAGAGTAGGTTCATGCAAAAAATCAGATCAATTGGAGGTCAAGAAGCATGGTAATGAAAATCATGAAGTTGGACATCAATGGTGTGACACAAATTGTCACACCCTAATTCAAAAAATCATAACTCACAAACCAGCAATGATAAATTCACAAACTCTACACCAAAATCACCATGAGTGTGTCTAGTTTAAGCACAAAAAATTTGGGAGCCATTGGATAAAGTATCATCATTTCACAAATGTTTTGGCAAAGTGTACAAAATATGCATACATGTTACAAACCCTAATACCATTTAAAATCCACTCATCCAAAAAATCATTAAAAATCATGACAAAATACTAGACATTCACATGAGTATGATGCAAAAATTCCCACTGGATTTGGAATTGAAATGAACAAGTTATGAATTTTCAAAGATTGATGATCAAAATGAAATAATTATTGAAATTAAAATGAATTGTTTTGAATTATTAATGGACCGAGTGGCAAAAGCGTAAATATGGCCTTCACTTAACCAAACGGTGGCGTTTTGGGGCAGCCGAGGAAATAATGTGATTGGTGCATGTGTGAATAGTAGCACGCAGCGTGTGAATTCAAGGAAATCTGGGCAGTGCACATGTGAAATTAGGGTTTTCTGGGCAGCATGAAGATTCATCCCTTCCAAATCGTGTTTTCATGAAAATTTCCAGAAACCAAAATCAAATACACAAAAATGTTCATCTAACAACCAACAACAAGAATCCAGCATTGATTTCCATTGAAACATCACGTATATCATGAATCGAGCCAAAGAAACCTCAACATCAAAACTTGCTCAAGCATAAAAAATTCCAGAAATGATGAATGAGCATACCAATAGGACCATTAGACCACACACATGACAAATCCAAGCTTCATTTTCATGGAAACAAACTATGGAGAGAGAATCGAGCAAAAAAGCATATGAACAACAATCTTTATTTCCAGATTTCTTGCAAAATACTCAACCATTTTACATGATGCAAAGCTCATAATGATCAGGGTACTAAGACCTACACTAAGCATGGCATGGATTTGAGAAATTGAGAGGTCGATTTCTTACCAGTTCTGAAGAGCAGATGAAGATTCAAGTGTTTTCTGGCCCTTAATGCTTGAAACAGATGGAGATTATACTTCCACAAGTTGAATGGTGAAGAAAGCTTGATTCATGGATGCTTGCTCGTGCTTGAAATCCAATCTGCCATGGATGGTCCTTTGAGAGAACAGAACTCGAGGCTGCTATACAGTTGATGTTTGCTGCTGCAAAAGGCTCTCAAATGTTGGCCAAGTGATGGAACAATGAAGATTTGCTTGAGTGCTTTGAAGGTTTTGAACAGAAATTGCAATTTGGTGAAAATGCAAATTGAGAGAGAATGAGGATTTCTGTCGTGTTAGAGGCTGCTGCTAGGGTTTCATTCAGCAGAAAAAATGATGTACATCTGCTGTTTTTGTGGTACTAATGATGGTTCATGAAAATATGGAGTAGAGTGGGTGAAAAGTGTACTTTCTTTCCAATTTTCAAGCAACTAGGTGATGGCTATGTGTACTGCATAAAAATGACTTTGTAACATGACCAAAACCACATTTCTGAACTATTTCAATTGGCCAAATGGTTTAAAAATGATTATTTTGAAAAGTCAAAATTCAACTCACTTGAAATTAATTAAGGCAAGTTCAAAAAGGCCATTTTGATTGGTGAAGTTTTGGTGAATGATGGTTACATTTTTGGAAAGAGGGGATCAAATGTGACTTGTAGGAAAAAACCCCACCCAAATTGGCCAAATGGTTTGAGAGATATGGCCTTTTGAAGTTCAAGAATTTCTGAAAATGATTCGATCATAACTTGCCAACCATACATGGGAATTGAGTGTTCTTGGACTTTTTGGAAATGGGAGAACAAGATCTTCAACTTTCATGTTGGGCAAAAATTCATTTGAAGCTTGTATCATGATGTAAGTTTGAGGATCAAGACTTTCCATTTTGGGCAGGTTTCAATTACAGGTCCAGTTTCCTTTTTTGGAAATTTCTGATCTGGCTTCAAATTCTTCCATGATGGTGTTTGACATGATACATGAGGCCTATTTGGACATGAATAAGCTCTCTCAAACAAAATCCATCCATTAAAACCATAAAATCAATCACAGTTGACCAAGTTTGACTTTTTAGGGTTTCTGACTGACTGTGCATTGACTGATGACTTCTGAGCATCCAATCCTTGACCAAAACACTTCAAATGGATCCCCAAGTCATGTGAACATGTTGGACCAACCCTAGGGCCTTGGCTCCTTGAGAATTGTGCTTGCTTGCTTGGTTGACTGATCTCCTGATCAGTTTGACCTAATTTCTTGATTGGCTTGCACTTGAGGCAACTGGGACAATGCAATGCTGTGCAGTGGACCATGATATGCTATGACCTAATATGAGAATGTATGTACAATGATAGGTGCAAATTTGAGGTGCTACACTCGCAATTGTTTCCCAGCAAGTCTTCTTTTGGATAATTGCCGTATGCTTGCAATTTTATCCCTTTGAAGTCGCCAGTGGGTCCTTTCACCGTTTGCTAGTGATTTGTTCCCCGGATTATTGAGTGTTTATCAATATATCCCCAGCCAGTCCTTGTGGATAATTGCTGTTTATGCAATTCATCCCCGGCGGGTCTTCTTTCATTTACCCGTTTGCTTGGTAGTGATTGTTGCTCCCTTTGATTGGTCATCATTATATACCTAGTTTTGGTATCCCGATGCCTTTCTTTTCGGTTGATTTATCCTTTGTTAACCCAGTAACTGGTTGTGGATAATCTTCCATGCGAGTATGTTATCCACGTTCTGACGGTAATGGATAATATATCTCATGCACTCCTCAGTCGAAGCCTTTTGTGTTTCCCCGGTCGAGTAAGATTCGTATTCCTTTTGCGGAATCGAATATTCCTTTGTTTCTAGGATAATTGCCGGATGCTTGCAATTTATCCTTTGAGTTGTCTTTCGTTTACCCGTTTGCTTGGTATCGGTCTCTCTCTTTTTGGTTGGTCACCTATTATATGCCTTAACCGGTATCTCTGGTGTCTCTTCCTTTCGAGTATATTATCTACGTTCTGACGGTAATAGATAATATATCTCATGCGAGTATTCTATCCATGTTCTGACGGTAATGGATATTATATCTCATGCACTCCTTGGGTTTGTGTCCCCAGTTGAGTAAGATTCGTTTTCCCGTTGTGGATTCGAATGTCCATCCTGTAAGTCGATTGGCTTTTTCAAGCCCTCCTTTCGGATGATGAGTGTTTTGGCAGTAAAAACCAATTCACGCTTCGGTTGGTCACCTATTATATACCCAGTAACCGGTATCCCTGGTGTTCCTTCCTTTCTGCTCCCTATTATGACCTCGGTCCCTTGTGGAGTCAGATGTTCCTGAGTAGATGTACCTTTTTCAGGTCTTTCTCAGATGTTTGGTTGATTGATATCTCTGACCCTTATACCGGTAACATCTCATTCTTTGCTGCGTCCCTAAGAGAGTCTCTTTGTTAGACATTCCCCTGTGGAGTTTCTTGTGGTGATTTTTACCCTGTTGCTGTATTGGTGTTTTACCAATATATGCATTTTTCCCCGGCAGGGAAGTTCTTTGTGAATCTTTCCCTAGTCCGAGTCCGGATTTTTATCCGAAGTATCCTTTGTAGATAGCTTGAGTTAGCTTGAGTCTTTCCAATGGATGTGTTGTCCTTTGGAAATCTTCTTTTCCCCAGTTTGAGTCCTTCTTTCCCCAGTGAGGTCTCTAATCCAGTCGTGTCTCATTCACACAGTGTCATTTTGTCCCCTAATTCAGAGTCGTGTCCTGCTCACGCATTCTTTTTCTTTCTATCCCCATGAAAGTCTTGTTAGTGTCTCTGTTCCTGGTGAGTGTATTACTCCGAGGGATCGTCTTTTCTCCTTTGTGGACTGGTATTCCCCACAGAGTTGTGTTTCTTTTACATGCATACATCTGCATCATGAGGTCTCTTAGGGACCAAAATTTGTCTCATTACTGTTATTTAAACCCATTCTACCGCGTCGAGTTGAAGATTTCTAAACTTCACTTCTCCGGCTAGAATGACCTTAAATAGGGGCATCTGTAAGACCCCAATTTTGGCCCTAAGATCCCTCATGGCATCATATCATATCATATCATTACCTCAAGGATCATTGTGCACCTTGCCTCCTTCCCTGTGGGTGGGTTACCTTTTGAGAGTGTTTCTTGATCACCAAGCATGTTTGGCATATGTATATCATTGCTTTTCATTTGTTTACTAACCAAAAGTACAAAAATATGTCATTTAACCTTGTTACTTGCAGATGAAGCAATCTTAGGTCAAAGCAGTCAAAGGCATTCATTGAGCAATGGATGGTGGCCATTCTTGAGAATTTGGGCACCATTGATCATTCACAAGAGTTCATATGAGTTATGACATCATTTTAAATCAAGATCACAAGTGGTAGAGGCTTGGATTTCATCTGAGCATAGCCAGGTCAACTGAAACCCTAGAAAAGTCAACACAAGTCAATTGTGCATTCAATCATGGATTTGAAGGTGGGAGATGGTTAGAGAGACCTCATTCATGTCCACACAAGTCTCATTTGACATTTCAAACATCAACATTGAAGAATTTGAGGTCAGATGAAAAGTTTCCAAAAATAGTAAGTGACCTGTAATTTGAAATTGCCAAAAATGGAAAGGTCTTCTCCTCAAGTTTACATCATCAAGCAAGCTTCAAATGAAATTTTGTCCAACATGAAAGTTGAAGATCTTGTTCTCACCTTTCCAAAAAGTCCAAGAACATGAATTTCTCATGAATGGTTGAAAAGATATGGATCAATCATTGTCAAGTGAATTTGAACTTCAAGAAGGCATAACTTTCAAACCATAAGACCAATTGAAGTGGTTCTTTTTGTAACATTTCTCTCTTGATCTCTACTATCCAATTCATGCATCATAAGCCATGAATTTTGACCACAAAAATATTTGCATTTTCATTTGAATTTTGGAGGGAAATTTCCAATTTGAAAACTATGCATTGTCTTCACATTGTATCACTTGCATTTGGCTAAAAACAACATTTCAAGGGAAATTCAAACAGAATTCGAGCACTGTAGCATTGCATTTCCACACATAAGGGTGAATTGACAAATTGGCATTGCACTTGGTTTTCCTTAATCCCTTATCATTTGGCTAATTGTGATTAACAAACATGATTAGTACACCATATATAAGCTAAAGCATAACAGAAAATGGGATTAACAACACCAGAATTCAGATCTAGATCCAATCTTCACAATTTTCTCTCTCACTTTTCTTCAATTTTCTTCATATCCATTGCTTTGTTCTTGATCAAATCATCATCCACAAGCATAATTGAGCACTTTGGAAGCAAGATCCATCAAGTTTTCATGCAAATTCGAAGCTGTTAAAGCTCACATCCATCAATGGCAGTTGGATTTTCTGGCCAAATCGTGCAAGGTTAAGCATCAAGCATTCATCCATTCCATCATACAAGAGTATTAGAGCATCTGTTTGTGCATTACCAAGCCTGAAAGCATCCATTCCAGTTTTGTAGCTTCAACAAGGTTAGAATTCGAGTTCATTGATTCATGCAATTATCATGTGCTTATGGTAGATCCTTCCATGCTGAATATGCTGAGCTTTATTTCATTAATTTTCATGAAGAAATGTGTTAGTTATGATAGATCTAAGTTTGATGCATGAACATTCTCTTGCTCGATTTTTTGAACATGTGTAGAATTAGGTCAAATTGGATATGGTTTAGTGATGTGTGATGGAAGACGAACACAATGATATGTTTATTGTTAATTTCTGTGGACATATGTTCTTGAGGATGATGAGCACGATGAATGTGGATGAAGTTGTTAGGTTTTAGGTTTCCAGATCGTGTTTGATCTTCATGAGCGCCTTCTTGCATGTGTTTTGGTGTTAGCGAGCATGTATTGGTACACGTGGCCTTGATGTGGCAAATTGATTGGTCCAAATTATTTCCCGTTGCCACATATGCATAAGTGAAACGGTGCATTTCACATAAAACGCGCCACATTCAAATGTGTTCTCAGTTCGATCCCTGGCTTGGACAGTTTCAATTATGCCTTTGCATTTTCTTCCATACCATTTCATGCTATGTGCTTCATGTTTTTATTTTTATTTTTTCATCCACTTAGAAAATTCATAACTCCATAAATAATGATCCAAATGATGTGTGGTTTTTTGCATTATTCTCCTCATGATGTCTAGTTTTTTATGGCTATTTTTCCACAATTTGTTCCTGGATGGAATTAAATTGGACCTAGGGTTTGTGTATGCATGTGCTATCTTGAATCTTGCTTGCCATTTGCTTTGTGAAATGATGAATTTTAATCCAATGCTTTTGAAACTTTGCATGCTTAAACTAGACATCTTTAGGGACCTTTTGGTGTTGAGTTTGCATTTTTAGCATTTCTGGTTGTTGAGATATGATCTGGTTAATGTAGGTGTGACAATGTGTGTCACACCTTTGCTTGCTCAACTTGTGAATTTTCTTTGCCTTGCCAAATGAACTCCAAATAGTTTGATTTTTAGTATGATGCTTCCTCTACATGTTGACATTGATCATGAAATTTTGTAGAATTTTTGGATTCATTTCTAATTTGTTTGAGATTTTCCTTGCTGGTTGACCATTTTTGAACTTTGGAAGAGTGTTGAACTTCAAAGATTTGGGAAATGCTTATGCTTTATCATATGAACTTGAAATTTTACACATTGTTTATAGACACTTTGAAGTTTATTGTGGCTTTGGTTTGAGTCATTTATCACTTATCATTTCTGTTTTAGGATTGCCTTAAGTTGATGTACCAATTTGTGCCTCCTTTGAGCTTGTTTGTGCCTACCTTACCTTATGGAATTTCTTTGCCATGCTTAAACTTGTCCAAATGCCTTGATTTTTGGTGTGTTGATCATGTTGTGTGTTCTGTTTATCCATGATGTTTCTTGGAATTAATTGAATCATCTTTGAATTAATGTGGATTTGTTCATTCTGTTGCTCCAATGTGCTTCCAACTTGCATACTTTGCCTTATTGGATTTATGAAATGAATTTGGTTGATGCTATTGACATGAGACCTTTTGGATTGTGATCTTATTTGATTGAAGTTGATTCATGTTAATTTTTAGCTTCTGTTTTAAATTTTTTCTCCATCTTTGACCCTAGGCTTTGACCTAGTGGTCTGCCTCTCATGTTTGAAGCTTTGTTTCAGGTTACACATTCAAGTTACACAATTGATGATGCCTCATCTTGAGAGCATTTGATATTTGCTTTTGATTACTAATGTGTGTTTTGTAGGTTGATGTTGACTCTCTTGAGTTTGACTTGTGGCTTATGCCTTTGCCTATGTTGGTTGTCTGTTGCATTACTGTTGGTTGTTTGTCTGTATAGTTGTACTGATTTGTTTGATGTTTCCACAGGTACTTAGTTGCTTAAGTTCATTTTGAACTTGCTTTTGCTTGGTTGCTTAACCAATTAGGTATAATCTCTCTTCTTCATGTAGTCTGGAAGACCTACTGTTACTTGGTAGGCACCTGTCTGAAGCCCTCCTTAAGAGGCCATGTTCTTGTGTGTTTATGTTTGTGCTAAGCAGGAAAAGTCCTTTGATAAGGCAATTGGCAGATAAAAGAGATGTGTAATCCATCTCCTGCTATTCAGTGTGTCATCCCTTTGCTCACATTACATGTTGATGCATTGTGGATATTAACCCAAGATCTATAGAGTCTATAACTTGTGGAGAAGAGTTCCAACTTTCTGAACTCCCACACTTTCTATCATCCGAAGCTCTCCCTGACCAGGGATAAGAGCTATGAGGCACACCCCTCATCTCCATTTCATCTGGCTTCACCTTAACTCTCAATGTTAAGGTTAAGAGCTCTTATTACCCTATTCCAGTTGGCTTTAATGCCTAACCTTGCTTGAGCCTAATTGCTTGTATATAGTGTGTGCTAACTGATTGTTTGTCTGATTGCTTGATTCATCTGTGTATACTTGCTTATGTGTGCCTCTGTGCATTTATCATCATTAATTGTACATCATTGCATGATCATTGTTCATTGCTTTGTGACATCTTTGCTTTGTCCCTTGAGGAGTCAATCATAAGTCCATTTATTGGCAGTTGTTTCCTATGACCATTGAGGAGTCAATCATAAGTCCATTTATTGGCAATTGTTTCCTGTGATTTGGTAGGAGTTAAGTGTAAGACCATTTATTGGCAACTTGTTTCCTCTTTCTTTTTGTGTTTTGCTTGTTGTATGTGAGGAGTCAATTGTAAGTCCATTTATTGGCAGTTGTTTCCCATGATCATTCCTTTGGAGATTGGTATAAGCCCAAATTGATTGGCATCCGGTATCCATGTTTTGTTTTGTTTCAGGAGATTAGAATAAGTCCAGTTGATTGGCATCTGATATCCATGTTTGTTCTGGGAGATTGGTGTAAATCCATTGATTGGTATCCGGTATCCACCTCTGTTTGTGAGATTGGTGTAAGTCCATTGATTGGCATCCGGTATCCATTTGCTTTGATTATTTGTTATTGCTCATTTGTCTATTCCTAAGGAATCACTTGGATCATCTTCCATATGATCTCAAGAGGTGAACATCTAAGAAGTTTTACACTCCCTTAACTCATCCTTTTGTTTCTTCAAACCTCTTTATGCTTGTTGACTTTAAATAAAAAACTTTGAAAGTATTATTGTGCAAAATTTTCATCTGCTTTTAAAATTAGAAACCTGGGCCTTAAGCCCTTGATTTTCAAACTCCATTTCTTATAACACTTCTTTTTGAATTGAATCCTAATCATACTTTGACCATATTTTGTAAACACTCATAATCAGTTAATCCAACTCATTCAATTGTTTTGTGGCTCTGTCCATTCTTGATATGTTTTCATACATTAGCCATAGGTTTCAATTATCATAGTGGTTGATGTAAATCTCACCACATCCTTAGTGAGTTGATGGTAAGTCTTCCATACTTATTATAGGGTTAACCCATCACTAAACATTCCTTTTCATAAATTAAACTTCGGATGATAAAAGATAGGAGGCGTTCGCCTCACCATCTCTCGATTATTTGAATAATTGGCGTACGCCACATTGCTCAAATTATCGACTTCCGACTAAAACACGCTAAATAAACTTGGATAAGGGAATAGGTGGCGCTCACCTCATTATTCTTTGAATAAACAAGTAGGAGGCGTACGCCTCACTACCGTGCATATTCAACATCCACAAACAAACTTTCAAAAATAATTCGAATGAAAAAGGAGTAGAAGGCGTTCGCCTTGTTATTCCTCCAAAGAATTGGACGATTGGTGTGCACCACATTGCTCAATCTTTCATCGTTCTTCAAAACACCTTAACAAATCAAATCAAATTTCTCGCCCCGAGCGATCGAAACCAACCAAACCAAAACACCCAAACACATCAATTCAACTTGTCACTCCCGCGTGACCAAAACCTTTTCAAAAGAACACTGTTAATCCTTTCTAATGTGTACAACAAACCAGTGCTAGAGCCTCCGCCGAGAGTAGACAAGCCAACGTTTAGCCTTTAGAACGCCGACCTACACAGTCGTTCACAAAACAAAACACACCAAATATTCGTAGTAGCCCGAACTACGAATGCTCTGATTTCCTTATTGCACCATAAGGATACGTAGGCAGGAGATTATTGTATCTTCGCGAGCACACTAATAAAAAATCTCCCATTTCCCCCTCCTGAGGTCTTCATCCATATCTATCATCAATTCTAATTACTCGAAGCAAGCAAATAACATTCAGTTAACAGTCAAATAGCAAAATCAGACTAAAAGGTTCCCGTTGAGTACAACGGACGTGAGGGGTGCTAATACCTTCCCCTTGCGTAATTGACTCCCGAACCCGAATATGGTTGTGACGACCATTATTCTATTTTCCTAAAGGTTTTCTCGATATTTTCCTATTCCTTCATTGGGATAAATAAAGTTCAGTGGCGACTCTTTTTCGAACAAACATTTTTTCCGTGTTCCATCGCGAGGGATCGCATTTTTTCGACGTGCGACAGACTGGCGACTCTGCTGGGGATACTGCTTCAAGCAAGAGAGAGTCTAGCCTAACTTAGTCTGATTTTGCTATGACTGTTGGAAGATATTCTTTTCTTCCATATTTATCTCTCTGTATTTTATTCTGATTACTCGTGTTGTAGGTAATGTGTTTTGATACTATAATATGGGACTTGGTGTATGCTGTGAGATAAGCTCCATACCCGAGCTTTGAGAAAAACTTAGAACCCGGAGTTGTGTAGTGTTGAAGCGAGGGGTGTACACCTCATTGGGACAATACAAAAACTCCACTTATAGTAGATATGTTTGGAGTTTCCATCATAATATGGCTAGCCCATTATTGTGGGGAGGTTCTAAATACGATCCGTGACTCTAGGGACCTCACCTTAAACCCAAGTTTTGTTTTCATGATTGGCGATTATGTAGTATTGAACCAAAGGGTCTACACCCTGTTCGAACAATACGAGAATCCCACTTAGATTAGATCATTTCAGAACTCCCATCACAATGTGGCTAGCCCACCATTGCGAGGAAGTTTTGAACTTGATCCGTGAGTCTAAGTTCCTTCCTTGAAAACATAACTTTAGAACCTACCTTCGGGAATTTCTAATCAGAGAAACCTTCTTCCTCCTGCTATCCTAATGTACACAACGCATGATTGATCTTGAATATTGGTATTCCTCTGTTGAAAAACATGGCACAATTTCATGCATTTGCATATCATAAACATGCATTGCATTTCATCTTCCAGAAACAAAAGCTTACACCATATTCTACCCTTTGTCCAGTAAACGTTGACTACTCGACACCGGTACGAGACACGCCGCAACTACAAGATGACACTCGAACAGCTTGAAGCCAACCAAATTTCGATGAGGACAGACATTGACTCCATACAGGCAAAGATGGATCATTTACTTGAGACCATGTTGCTCTTAGCCCAGAAGGAGAAGGATGCCGAGACTAGCGCCGAAGCCAGAAGAGTTGCTGCTCAATTTGGATCACCATCGCTTAGCATCCCTGGAGAAACTGACCTTAATGGTAATCTTGCCCAGCCTAGAGGAGGGCCGACCCCTATTCCGATCCCAATGGACAATATAAAACCCCATGAGCATTCTGCTGTATCTGTTCGACATGGATCTGTGATAGGTGATGAAGATCCATATGACGCCTTCTTCATGTCACAACCAGCCAAACCTGCTGTTGGAGATCTCTCGGACCCAGCCGTTGAGAGACTTCATGCTCTGGAAGAGAAATTCAAGTCCTTGGAGGTTCACACTACTCCCGGTTTGGACGATGTCGACATGTGCTTGGTACCAGGTCTCATGATTCCGCAAAAATTCAAAGTCCCGGACTTTGACAAGTACAAAGGGATTAGTTGCCCGAGAACTCACCTCAGAGCTTACTGCCGCAAGATGGCGGCCCACATCAGTAATGATCAACTCCTGATTCATTACTTCCAAGATAGTCTCAGTGGGGCATCTTTGGAGTGGTATATGCAGCTAGAGAGAGGTCAGGTCCAATCTTGGAGAGATCTCGCTGAAGCCTTCCTTAGGCATTACCAGTATAATACTGATCTAGCACCCAATCTCACACAGCTGCAAGACATGACTCAACGCAACAATGAGTCATTCAAGGAGTACGCCCAGCGGTGGAGAGAGTTAGCAGCTCGTGTCCAACCTCCTCTTCTTGACAAGGAGCTAATTGATATGTTTATGGGAACTCTGCATACCCAATACATGGAAAAGATGGTGGGCTCCAGCTTCCCGACTTTTGCCGAGGTTGTCTCTGTGGGAGAACGAATTGAAAGTCAGATTAGAAAAGGAAAGCTACCTTGCGCCGCCAGTGCTTCAGGTGGGATAAAGAAACCATATCCTAATCTCCCAAAGAATCCAGAAGGGCAGACCAATGCCATAATGGAAGGAGGAGGATATAGGGCACATCCATATGCTCCTATGCCTTATCATCAGGTTGCCGCTGTCATCCCAACACCATACCAACCACCATATCAACAACCCTATCAACAACAATATTAGCAGCCTTATCAAAAGCCAGCTTATCAGCAACAATATCAGAATCAACAGCAACGTGCTCCACCACAACGTCAACCTAACCAACATAGGGCAAGGAGGCCACAAAGACATTTCGATCCTTTGCCAGTACCATACAGCAAGATCCTTCCCTACCTGCTAAAGGATGGATCAATTGTTTTGAAGGAGCTAACACCTGCAACTCCGTCATATCCATCAGGCTACGATATCAATGCTCACTGCGAGTATCACATGGGTGCCCCAGGGCACACAGTGGAGAATTGCAAGGCTTTAAAACACAAAGTCCAAGACCTGATTGACAGTAAGGCAGTTACCTTCACACCAGTTAGGCCAAATGTTGCAACAAATCCAATGTCAGCGCATGCAGAGTCGAGTGAAGCTCGAAGATAAAGCTTCTCACCAACCTGAACAAGCAGAGTAGTTCCTGATGAAGCCAGCTCGATAGTGAATCAGGAGATGAAGTCCCGTTTCGTTATATGAAGGCAATCATTATGCCATTTTTACCATTTCACACTTTTGTAATTTGTTCTTGTCTGTTTAAGTACTGTATGCTTTAAACATTGTTATCTGTATCTGGTTTTATTAATGGGATGATTATGCATGCTTTGAATCAATCTTTCATATTCACTCATCTATCACATTTGCAAATCGCAAACACATACTTTTCCACCTCACCTTCTTTATCACACTATTGTTAGCAAATGTTGGAAGGAGGATGACGAAAACAAAATACTCATAATTGTTGATCGTATGCTTTCAGATAAAACCTTGCTGATGATGTGCAGGCATTGTTTTAAATCCCCAAACACTGGAGAGATAAGGAGTTAATCCCTAGCCAACCACTTCGAGCCTAGAAGTAGGAGTTTCTTTCAGATCTAAAAAACCCTTACGCTTAACCTGGGGCAGGGTAGTGTTCAGTTGATTTGACTACACATTCAAATTACAATATGAAATATTTCATACAAGGATCAACCATATGATATTCTTCGCACATATCTTGAAGTGTCGAAAGAACCATACAAATCCAAATTTTATGACGGTTGTTCTTTAATAATCAATGACTTGGCAGTCACAATTTTCAAAAAAAATCAAAGAAAAAGCCCGCTAAGTCCAACACCCTGAAAGGAGACTTAGGCAAAAACAGGGGCAATCCCGATGGATTAAAGCTTCAAACAAAGCGGTCCATGCAAAAGTTAGGGATCAAAACAAAAATCGAAACAGACAATGAAAGTCTCCAACAAAACAAAACAAGATTCAGTGACCACCATACCAAAATCAAAGGGTCACTGACATCCAAAAAACGAAATAAGGTGGCTGCCATTCCAAGAGACCTTGAATCACCATCTTTATCCTTACACCTGCAAAAGACGAATGTGTGTGAATTAACTGAACGTAGGATTGGAGATCATCATGAAGAAGGGGTGGGTTAAAATAAACTTTGAGCCTTATATCCTTTTGTTTCAATAACCATGAACCAAGCCACGTTACAACCCTCAAAAGATCTAATTGAAGTAGGGTTTATTCTGAGAGCATACTATAAGCAAGGTTGAGTAAACTGACTCTTAGAGATTTGCTAATATTCTCTTCTCACTATGTCACTCACACGCTAGCTAAATCAAGCACCACGATTGGACACATGATCCACTCGCCACACACTACCACAACACTCCCAAGTGAATGATTGTTTTTCAAAACTTGCATAACTGTTGCAAGACAGTACTTGACATCAAGGAAATTCCAACAAGGGCAATTCAAGGGGCACTTGATCGTCGATGCTGACACGAATCAAGACCATCCTGTGAATCAGGGGCATGGCATCTTTTGATCATGTTGACAAAAGAAGTAGTCAGTATAAGACAAATCTCCAAGCATCGGTTGATCAGGGAGGAAAAACTTCAATACTCAGTACGTCTAGGGCAAGTCCCCCAAAGGCTAATCAGGGGCAGACCATTGTAAGATATAGAAACTGGGAAAAACAAACTCAGACCATGTCATGGGTTAATCACTCCTAAAGGTTTCCTTTCAAGGAGAATTCATTTGAACACCCTACAAACTGGGACAAGACAAGTTGCAAGGGGCAAGTTCCCTTCATATCTTCAAGACAATCAAGCAGATTGCGTCAGACATTAGTGATTGTTTGAATTCATAACCAAAGTGTCGAAAGTTCGTACCAGTACAACATCATATGTTGACAAGAATCCTCAGGGCACGTCGAAGGCATGACCATCATGCGTTGATCACGTCGCTATGCTCAGTTACAGGCTGGCCATACATCTCAGAAGAAGAAGTCGAGATCTTTTCAAAGACAAATACACAACGTATCGGCAAGAGATCAAACTTGGGGCACCAAGAGTATCCACATCTATTGCGTGTTCATCACATCATCAACTATTGAGTGTCGGGAAGTCAAATCCTTTCCACCAACCGATGGTCCAATCCATATTGACAATTACCAGAAAAGCCAAAGTCCACCTTGATGGCATCCACACAAAAACAAATACAACCAGCATTGGTTTCCAGAAAATACATTGCCTTTGAAAAGGGGGGCCAATCCCAAACAAACCAATCATCCTTTGCATTCAAACATGCATCATATGCATCACCTCATACATAACGCATACATGACATTTATGCATATAACACGAATCAAAATCCAAGGTTTTAGTCGTAGGCATCCGGGCCAACCCTCAGTTGAGTCATCACTTCCTCTGAGTGAGTTCCTACCCTACCATATGGCGTTCCCCATCGAGTTACCTCATTCAACCTTTTGTTGCAAAGACGTATCCTCAGCTAAATCAAAACACTGTTTCTTTAAACACCTACTTTGCTTCGCGTTGAGCGTCCCTCAATGAGTCATTTCCAGTAACCTTTTGTTAATAGAAACTACATCTCCCCAGAGAATATTGTTCTGCAACCTTTTATTGTCGATACCCTGAGCAAATCTTACCCAGTAATGTCCCAACACTACCCAGCAAATCAGGTTTTCTGAACTTTGATAGTAGCCTTATTTTTCCAATATTTTTCTCACTATCATCCTTTTGGTGAAAGTTCATTGAGGAATAATATTAATTATACCCCTGTTTACGATAACCGTTATCCTTTTGGTAATGGTAAATCCTTGACATTTGTGATCTTACTGTCATCCTTTTGGTGTTGAAGATCCTTGAAATTTTGGTCCGACCTTCATCCTTTTGGTGAATGGCGACCTCACATTATTAAAGCTTATTATCATCCTTTTGGTGGTAGCAAGTTTTATCGTTTGATCTTGTCGTCATCCTTTTAGTGTCGGAGATCCTTGGAGTTTTGGTCCAACCTTTCATCCTTTTGGTGAATGACGACCTCTGCGATAATTACAGCCTACCGTCATCCTTTTGGTGTCGGCGATCCTTGTGGTGATAAGGATCCTTGTCATTTTGGTTCAACCATCATCCTTTTGGTGATGACGTCCAATTCAATCTAAAATCATCCTTTTGGTGATAAAGATTATGGAGTTTGGTTTAAGTTATCATCCTTTTGGTGATTGTGACATTTGAAAAGTCCCACCCCACTGTCATCCTTTTGGTGTTAGCAATATTTGAAGTTATTATAACTTATTATCATCCTTTTGGTGGTAACAAGTTTAGAAGTTATGGTCTCACCTTCATCCTTTTGGTGATGGTGATTGTTGATTCATTATCATCCTTTTGGTGATAACGAGTTCTGTTGTTTGTAGCACCTTCATCCATTTGGTGATGGTGACTGTCGACTTATTATCATCCTTTTGGTGATAACAAGTTTTGAAGTTTTGTCCTTATTATCATCCTTTTGGTGATAACAAATTCTGTGTGTTTAGTCGTACTGTCATCCTTTTGGTGTCAGTGATATTTAAGGTTATTGACTTATTATCATCCTTTTGGTGGTAACAAGTTTTATTGTTGATCTTACCTTCATCCTTTTGGTGATGGTGATCGCTTGAGTTTATTTTGACTTATTATCATCCTTTTGGTGGTAACAAGTTTTGTCTTTTATTGTACCTTCATCCTTTTGGTGATGGTGATCGTTGACTTATTATCATCCTTTTGGTGATAACAAGTTTTGTTATTAGGCCTTGCCTTCATCCTTTTGGTGATGGTGATCATTTAAATTGTTGTAACTTATTATCATCCTTTTGGTGATAACGAGTTATGTTGTTTGTAGTACCTTCATCCTTTTGGTGATGGTGACTGCCGACTTATTATCATCCTTTTGGTGATAACAAGTTTTGAAGTTTTGATCTTACCTTCATCCTTTTGGTGATGGTGATCGTTTGAGTTGTGTGCTTATTATCATCCTTTTGGTGGTAACAAGTTTTGTCGTTTGACCTTACCTTCATCCTTTTGGTGATGGTGATTGTTGACTTATTATCATCCTTTTGGTGATAACAAGTTTTTGTCTTGATCTTACCTTCATCCTTTTGGTGATGGTGATCAATTGCGTTATGACTTATTATCATCCTTTTGGTGATAACAAGTTTTTGTCTTGATCTTACCTCCATCCTTTTGGTGATGGTGATCAGTTGCGTTGTGTGCTTATTATCATCCTTTTGGTGATAACAAGTTTTTGTCTTGATCTTACCTTCATCCTTTTGGTGATGGTGATCAATTGCGTTCTGTGCTTATTATCATCCTTTTGGTGGTAACAAGTTTTGTTTTTGATCTTACCTTCATCCTTTTGGTGATGGTGATCATTTGAGTTGTTGACTTATTATCATCCTTTTGATGGTAACAAGTTTCGTCTTTTATCTGACCTTCATCCTTTTGGTGATGGTGATCGTTTGAGTTGTGTGCTTATTGTCATCCTTTTGGTGATAACAAGTTTTAAAGTTTTGTTCTTACCTTCGTCCTTTTGGTGATAGTTATCATTTAAGGTTATTATTGACTTATTATCATCCTTTTGGTGGTAACAAGTTCTGTTGTTGATCTTACCTTCATCCTTTTGGTGATGGTGATTGTTTTGACTTATTATCATCCTTTTGGGGGTAACAAGTCTTGTCTTGTAACTTACCTTCATCCTTTTGGTGATGGTGATCATTGAGTTTCAACTTATTATCATCCTTTTGGTGGTAACAAGTTCTGTTTTAATTTTACCTTCATCCTTTTGGTGATGGTGATCATTGAGTTTCGACTTATTATCATCCTTTTGCTGATAACAAGTTTGTTGCGTGACTATACCTTCATCCTTTTGGTGATGGTGATCATTGAAGTTATTTGACTTATTATCATCCTTTTGATGATAATAAGTTTTGTTGTTGGATCTTACCTTTATCCTTTTGGTGACGGTGATCTTTGAAGTTGATGAGTTAACTATCATCCTTTTGGTGATAGCCTTGATGTTATACCCTCGATAAGGGGAAACTTTATCAGAATAACCATCATCCTTTTGGTGATGGACATCATCCTTTTGGTGATGAAAATCTTTAAATTTTGTTGTGTCGAACTTTCATCCTTTTTATGATAACGAGATTTGTTATTGATCGTACCATCATCCTTTTGGTGATGACGATCTTTGTTATAGCCACTATAACCATCATCCTTTTGGTAATGACCACCTGGGAAACTTGGATTATCCACCATCCTTTTGGCGATGTCGATCTTGAAAATCATGTTGAATTTCTGTCATCCTTTTGGTGATATCAACTAACTCCACTGTCATCCTTTTGGTGTCAGAAAACCAGTCCCACATTTGTCTTTACAACAATAATGACCTGTGCAAGATTTGAATGTTGACTCGAGGCCTGGCATTGATTTGGCATTCTACCCATATCACCTTGGTGCTGTTAGAATCCATTGCATTTTCTTTCTGCATATCCCATTGCATTTCAAAGGACAAAATTTGGGTCTTTTCGTATTTAATTGCCTTCCACCACAAGGGTATGAAGACTATTGTCATTCTTATCTTCTAGTTCAAGATAATTAAATAGGGGCAGCTGTCATACCCCAATTTTGTCCAGGCATATTTAAATTTTCATACAATTGATTTCATTTTTATTTTGCATCATATGCATAGCATGACATACACTTCATCACGAGAATACCTCACCTTAGTTTCATATCACTATTGTATCATTTCTGTACTACCTAGAAACATGCACTTCATGATTTCAATTTCGTCTGAAAGTATGGTTTATTACACGAATATGAGGAAAAGGACATAATGAAAAGAAACTATCTTAGTTGGAATACTAGTTTGGATCAAGGTCATGGGTGAGTCTTGTCATGCAAGCATCATGTCGATGAATCCGTAAGCTTAGCCATGAACTTGGTTTGTTACAAGCTAGACTCGTTAATATATCAAATGGACCATAATAACACTACATCTTGTGTAGAACAATTCTTGCATTAAATTTACATCTTTTTCACCTTATGAATTCAAGGTCAACAAGCAGGTGGTGAGTGACTTAAGATGAAGTCATGGGTTGCCATTTATAATCGTCATTTTTGGGTCGTGAATGGAGAAGTTTCATTTGGATTGAGTTTAAGTGTGTGACTATAAGAAATAGACAGGCCTTTGTCTAAGGATTTCACGCATAACGTCATCTGGTGAGGGTATTAGCTTTGATTTATGATTTTTGAACCATACGTTTCAATTTACAAACAAAGTTGTTTCAAATACATTAATAAAACCATACCACAAGACCGTTCATAACAACCCTGTGACTTAAGTTATATTACAGTCAAGCCAAGTGAAAGAATTAAAAACTAAAGGTATGCATCCGCTGGCCACATCAGTTTCTCAGGCCATTCCTTGCATTAGTTTCCACAAGACAGTATAAGATTCTCTCCCGTATCATGCGGTGACATATAGATCCAAGAGCTAGCAGCGCTACACCGACAATGTGAATGTGAATACAGGTGCGCCAGGATAAAAGTGCGAAGAAGCATATGGAAAACTACAAGTTTTAGAAGAACCTGCAACAAAGTGGCCCTGGTCAAATCATAACTCACAGCAGTTCCAAGTACGAACAAGAAACATACATTGCTAAACTATGTTACCTGTGGTATGTACAACCTTACCGATTGTTCTGAAAGGGTAAATCACAACCGACTGATAACCTGTAACTGTGTCTTTAACTTGAGCCAACTACCCTATTAACCAACATTGCCATTGATGCATCAACACTCCTTCAAAAAACTCTAAAGTGGCAGCCGCGAATAACCGACCGCGTTGCAGGAGGAACTTACTACAGAACCATTTTTGTTTACACCAGAACCATATGCAGAAGAGCAGGCACACCACAAATGAGGCGAGGAACACCCAGGACATAAGTCTTGCAATACCTGCATAATTCCACAGCAGTTTGATCAGAAGTAAAACCATGAATGAGTGAGAGCAAGGTTATAGTAATAAGCATGTTGTATAGGATTCCATGCAGGATAATTAGATCAAGGTCATCAGTTACACCAAGCTAAAATGTCAATGGCACATTGAAGCAGGTCGCAAGAAATCGCAAGAAGAAGTGGGTCCTTAATTCTCAAGCTTCAAATTCTGAAATTACAAGAAAAGAATCAATTACGATCCAGGTGCGCAGAGAGTGAAAAAAAGAAACCTAGAAGGGGCATAGTTGATCCATCTTACTCTGCTTGAAGGAAACTGGTTCACTGGTAGCAAAACAAGTTGTAATCAAGTAGAGACATCGTTGTCGTGCGAACAGGCATAACCAACGATAAGGAACAATTCCATTATGAATAAACCTGCTGAGATGGAGTTACGGATCAGAAGGCAAACCACCTCAAAATACAGGTCCAGCAGGTTGTGTTGCAAATCACAATGTCTTTCTACCTTGAAAATATATGCCTGTTAATAACACCTTTGGGTCCACAACATTCCGTGCCGCCATGGTTCATGTCTTCTTCATTAACCGTGAACCTGCAGACCAGTGAATAAATAACTCATAAAAAACCTGCACAAAAGTGATTTAACCAATTAATGTTAGAGCCGATTGCAATGGTGCAATATTGAACAAGGAGAGTATTGGCATCACTGCACAGGTATCAGTCGACAGAGAAATTTAACATCACAAATCAGTTTGTTTTCTTAAAGAAATTCGTATATCAAGTGGAAATAAGAAGACCGCAAAGCATTGTTTCTTAAGTCAAGAAGCAGAGTTATACATTAGTCGAATTTTACCGTGGTAAGTAATTAATCCATTTGTTTTATGACAGTGAAATCATGGAGATAACACCAGGTCTGTGGGACCACTTAAAAGAATCACCCACCACAGACGCCAAGGAATTTAGGCTCTCAAGCAAAATCCGGAGTTGGTCCCCACAAATCTAAGGGAGATCTTTCCCTAACGGATTGTGGATTTCACCAGCGCATCATTTGCACACAATCAAAAGGCCACACCTGATGCTATAAAAGGAGGCGTCGAATCATTGGCAGAAAGGAGATTTTTCGGCACCGTTACCCTGCCAAAACACACACCCAAACCCTTCATTAAAAGTTCATGCGATTGAAAGCTACCCAGATTTCCTCATTGGAAAGTTGGGTTAGTTGAACTAAACCAACATTCAAAACCCGTGTCGAGGAATCTAGAACGTGGAGAACAGACGCAGAAACAAAGAAGAGATAAATACCTGAAGTCGCTGCCTCCGCCAAAGCTTTCACCGGACTCCCGAGGTTCTTCGAGACATCTTCGCCTTCGCTTCAAGAGTTCGTTCTTTTTGTTCCTCTGTTTCTATTATGTTGTATGTTTATTATACCTAGATAACTATTGATATCTGCGTATATTATGGTAGATCTACGAACATTTGAGGTTCGCTGCTCCGAGTTTGATACGGGATCTAGATCCCACACCTCTATTGGAACTCATTAGTGAAGATTGTTCATAGATTTGCAGTTGACTCTCTCGTTTCAGTGGACGAACACCGACGGATGTTCGTCAAGCTTTCTTGTTAAATGTCGTTAGATCCGTCGGCTTTTGGACTTTGTTGAGCTTGTATGTGAGGTAGAGAAAGAGAGAGGCATATGCGTTCGTTCCGTTTCAGCCTTCAAGGAGAACCTTTAAAAATCCTTGTTTTCTTAGCATTTTAATTAAAATAAAATTGTTTGGTATTAATAAGGATGAGCTGTCTTTAAACCAGTGCGCTTCCAAGTGCTACCTTTTTGGTGTGATTTGTTCAAGAAATCTATAAATGCTGCATCTAGCCTATCATCTTCCTTTCCACGTGTTATGTTGTTGGGAAGGCCAAAGGCCAATTATGAACATGCGCAAGGCAGCTGTACAGCTGCTTGCGATCCTGCTGAATGAGAGAGTACGTAGGGTTCGGGCTTAAGGCCCACTCCGACCCTTGTTGATTTTTGAATTACTCTTTGTTGAAGATAAGTGTTGGGCCTTAGGGCCCATTACGATTTATTGTCTGTTTGAGGCTCTCTTTTGCATTTTTAGAATGATTATTTTGGGAGCTTCATCTCTTTTTTATTTCCCATACATCTTGATTTATTACTTTAATTAAAATATTAAGATAACACTAATATTAGAAATATTTATTAGTTCGGTTTCGATTATTATTTTCAACTCATTTTTTATCTTGTTAGAATATTACAATTAATTAAATGGTGGATTAAACGGTTAATATCAACAAACAATTTACTTTATTTTTAAAAATAATAATAAATTTGATTTTGGTCCAATACCAAAATAGTCTTTCTTAAAATATATTAATTCTAAATAAATTCAAATTCACCGTATTTAGATAATATCCTCTTTAAAATTATTTAATTAGAATTTTGGATGAAAAGTAGAATAGTAAGCATCGGCTTTATTATCTCTCGATCATTCGAATAATTGGCGTTCGCCATATTGCTCGAATTTTCGTCGTTCTAAAACCTTAAAAAACTTGCAAATTGCTTCTCCAAATTAATTAAAATATTTAGCAACTTTAGATCTAAATTAATACCTTGATGGAAAAGAGGGTAGGAGGCGCTCGCCTCACTATCTTTTGATTATTCGAATAATTGGCGTACGCCATATTGATCGAATTCTCGTCGTCTAATTAAAACTTCAACCACAATAATAAAATTATTTCTTGCAAATTAATACAAATTCTACAACCATTTAATTCTAAATTTCCGATAATAAAAGGATAGGAGGCGTTCGCCTCACTATCTTTCGATCATTCGAATAATTGGCGTACGCCACATTGCTCGAACTTCGTCATCAAATTAAACCGCAATCGAATAAACTCAAATCACCTTTAATATCAAACACAATTTCAAACTCAACTTTATAACTTAAACTTCAACCAATTAAGAATGGGAGGCGTTCGCCTCACCATCCTTTGATTATTTGAATGATTGGCGTACGCCACATTGCTCAAATCATCGACTTTTCAAAACCTATTAATTCAAATTCAAATTATTTTCAAATACGACATCTAAGAACATTCCTTTTCATAAATTAAACTTCGAATGATAAAAGATGGGAGGCGTTCGCCTCACTATCTCTCGATTATTTGAATAATTGGTGTACGCCACATTGCTCAAATTATCGACTTCCGGCTAAGCACGCTAAATAAAATTGGATAAGGGAATAGGTGGCGCTCGCCTCATTATTCTTTGAATAAGCAAGTAGGAGGCGTACACCTCACTACCGTGCATATTCAACATCCACAAACAAACTTTCAAAAATAATTTGAATGAAAAAAGAGTAGAAGGCGTTCTCCTTGTTATTCCTCGAAAGAATTGGACGATTGGTGTGCACCACATTGCTCAATCTTTCGTCGTTCTTCAAAACACCTTAACAAATCAAATCAAATTTCTCGCCCCGAGCGATCGAAACCAACCAAACCAAAACACCCAAACACATCAATTCAACTTGTCACTCTCGCGTGACCAAAACCTTTTCAAAAGAACACTGTTAATCCTTTCTAATGCATACAACAAACCAGTGCTAGAGCCTCCGCCGAGAGTAGACAAGCCAGTGTTTAGCCTTTAGAACGCCGACCTACACAGTCGTTCACAAAACAAAACACACCAAATATTCGTAGTAGCCCGAACTACGAATGCTCTGATTTCCTTATTGCACCATAAGGATACGTAGGCAGGAGATTGTTGTATCTTCGCGAGCACACTAATAAAAAATCTCCCATTTCCCCCTCCTGAGGTCTTCATCCATATCTATCATCAATTCTAATTACTCGAAGCAAGCAAATAACATTCAGTTAACAGTCAAATAGCAAAATCAGACTAAAAGGTTCCCGTTGAGTACAACGGACATGAGGGGTGCTAATACCTTCCCCTTGCGTAATCGACTCCCGAACCCGAATATGGTTGCGACGACCATTATTCTATTTTCCTAAAGGTTTTCTCGATATTTTCCTATTCCTTCATTGGGATAAATAAAGTTCGGTGGCGACTTTGTTTCGAACAAAATTTTTTTCCGCGTTCCATCGCGAGGGATCGCATTTTTTCGAGGTGCGACAACACTATCAGAGCGACACACAGAAACTAAAATAAACTCAAATGCAATAAATGACAAAGAAGGTCACTATTCTATCCTCTAAAACACAACAACAACTAAGGATCCTCTACCTGAGTATCTCCACCACATGAGTAAAGAATAATGTAGACAAACAAACAAGGGTGAGAATACATTCACATATGTTAATGGTGCATAAAACATCAAGGATAGTATAATTAATATCAATCATAAATCATATAAATCAAATTCATAAAATGCGGTTATCTATGCAATGTATTCATCTCCTCAACTCCAATGCACGTGGTACCAAGGTTTTGGATATCAGAGGTATGTTACTGCTTAGTCCACTCGGCATTCCTCTCTAAACTTGGATCCTATCTAAACCATTTGACTCGTCATCGATTCCTCTATGAACCTGGTTCTTATCTGAACTATTTCACTCATCGGTTCCTCTCTGAATCGGAGACTCGTCACTGGACCGAAGTCATACCAATCTTCGATATACATGATGCATGAATGCCACAAACAAATGCATTACTCTTCTCAAACCTCCAACTCTAATACTCGTTATTGGTTCCTATCTGAACCTAAACTCAATATGAATATCGCCAATACAAGGCCACAACAATGATTCCTCTCAGAAAAAACCATCTTAGCATAACTCAACACTTTTCATCATAACTCAACATAATAATTAAATCATATAATTTCTCAGCAATACTCATCAGTACTCATCAACAACATCAAATAAACATTGACAACAAAATCCACTCGAAAAATCAAGTTAACAACCCATAATCGGTAAACCTAGGACTGATGGTCAACCCGTCACAGGGATGACAGTTGTCACTCAAACATCATTTTCCTCTCTCACTTGACTATCATCCTTGACGATTTGGGGGCACCGTGCTCGTCATGGAGTATTGACAATCAATTTTTCATGCGTCTAACGCCCATCATTTGTGATGTATTGGCATTTCTTCCCCGTAGTGGTGACGATTGGCTCGTCACGCAAGTGACTCTTGTTACCGCTGTGTAGAATGCGAAAATTAGCATTTTCACCATGGTTGCACTTCCAGGTCTCCGATTTCGACCCAAAATGACCTTACGCACACAACAGTTCATCAATCATGAATAATACAACATTTAATCACATCAGTTATCATGGTTTTGACATATACATCATGATTCAAACATGAAATCATCCTCATATTTCTTCAAGTCATAACATTAATTCATGAGCATCACAAATTCGAATTTAACACATATAATCATACAATTCACTGCAATTTCAGATCACAAAATAGAATAACATAAACACGATCCGAAGAGGTTTGCACAACCATCTCAAGATTCAAAACCCACATCAATGGAGGAAAAGGAAAGGAAAAAGGAAAAAGGATAAGAAGTCATCTCTATCCTTCACGCTTAAACACCGATATCATGAAAAATCCCCCCATTACCTCGAATTTGCAGCAACCTTGAAGCTTTGGTTATGGAGATTCTCTCTTCTCCTTCCAAAAACTCTCATAAGATTTCTCTCTGACTCCGTTGACAACTTATTCTCCCAAACAACACATAACTCTAATTACCCTCTCTATTTAAATAAAACCCTACTATTTTTATTTATTCACTAACTCTCCTCAATTCTAAATAATTCCACCACTTTCCTTAATTTTAATTTTAATTCTAATTTCCTCCCTAAATCTCAATTTCTCATTGTTTCTATTATTTAAATAATTAAATTTAATGATAGTTCCAATAAAATTGTATCCATCTTCAATAATATCAATAAATTAAATAGAGCACTCAAATAAATTAATATAAAGCATTTTAAACTCAATTAAAATAAAATAGACGTAAAACCAGGGTGTTACAGTCAACACCGTTGAAAGTAGAATTTAAAGCCTTAGAGTTTCCAAGAGCTTCATTATGTTCTGCATTTGTCCATTCAGATTTAGGATTCAAACTTGTAGTACCATTTTGTTAAGTAATCATAAGATGTTTCAACCATTTAATCACAACCTTCTAAAGTTTTGTTGTCTATGGAATTGAGAAAGGCAACCATTTTAGCTTTTCAATTGTCATAATTGATGCCATCCAAAATAGGCGGTCTATTGACAGACTCTTCATCCTTAGTGTTATCCATTGAACAAAAAATATCTCTCGGGAGCTCATCCGAATAGAAAAGTGTGCCTGCTTTGATACCAATTGAAATTACGTTCCTTAGAGGACAAATGTTGAACCAGATGTTGAGACAACTTGTCCAACTTTTAAATTCAGTTTAAGACTAGTTTGACATCAATGATACATCAATAATAAACAATGAAGAAATTTGTAAAATAAAAGAGTTGGTAATCCAGTCCGGTAAAGCCACACCTATGCTTAGGGGCATTCTACCCAAGAAAGAAAATTCACTACTTTGAATTAGAATAATTAGTCTTATAAGAATATTCGAATCCTATTAAGTTCTATGTCTCTCCCTAATACTAGTGACTTTCCATTTAGGTATCCCCCAAAATATGAGAGCTCACTCACTTTCTTCAACCACTAACCTCTAGTGATCAACCTAAATAACATTGTTGAATTTACAACTTAACTAAGACAAACCAACAACTATGCCAAGTTACTGAAACATAAAGTGGCGTACAATAATAGATTCAACACTAATTCTTATGAGGGCATTAGCGTGGAATACAAGAAAGAAAAGAATCAGAAACCCTAGAAACAAATACTTAATCTTGTGTAAAAAACTCTCTTTTAAAACATGAGAATCGAGTCTCCTTAAATAGCAATGTCTTTTAGGATTTTTCCTTATGAATCTCTTATTTAAATTCGTTCAAAATAATAGAAAATCTTGTTGGAATTGATTTCTCCATAAGTCTCTCCAAAATATATGATATTTTACATTCAAATTAAAATTCAAATCTCTATTTAAACTTGATTTGATTTTTTTAGTAGGTCAAACAAATCAACCCTACAATGCTAAAAAATCTGCAGTAAATCTGATTGAAAACCAATCAGAAAATTAGCACCAACCAACATCCCTTATGGTCTACTGACAAGGCCAGATGTTGCAATGCACATACTAGAATATCGTGTTCCACATGTTGCACTAGTACATCCAAATCAACTCTTTTCTATAACTTTTAGATCTTCTGTGGTAGAGATAATTTTGGATATAGAAATACTAAACCAAACTGCAATACTATTTGTGTGTTTCTAGAGAAGGAAGTTGGAGACCACATGTTGGAACATCGTGTTCAACATGCGTCCCTTATGCACATGAACCATATTGAACAAACTCCATGTTATTTTGCATAATGCAGCCAATCCCAAAAGGATGAACATGGTCAGACTTTTATCTAGGAAGGTGATTGTTATAGTAGTGAGGAAAAAGGTTGATCAAACCATCTATCGCTAAAAATCTATTTAATCTAGCATAAATAAAGTGAGAACCTTCTTGGTTATTAAATCAAGCCTCCATGTTGGTTTGGTATCCTTAATCATTAGTCAAATAGTCAAAAAGAGTATTATTGATAATATTAGTGATATTTAAGTCAAGAGGGTTGACCTCTATTTTCCCTTTCATTTGTAAACAAGTCCATATTACTAAACAAAAGCCATTTATGGTAGTTATAACGTTGAGGCGGATCGGAGATAAAAGAGCATGTTAGTAATTTTTTATTGCTTTTTGAAAAGCCATACAAACTTGTTCCCCTTCAAATACAATTAGAATTAGGCAAGATATAGAAATTAATGGTGTTATTATTTGAATATAAGATGTTGAGATGTACATCTTTGCACCAAAGCAAAACAAGACACCCCTCCCCATTATTGTAACTAACGCAATGAATGTTGGTGGGATTCTAATAATGAGAAGGAAATTATAGATCTTATCATTAGATGATTTATTTGTTTCACATAGAAAATGAATTTCAGGAGAGTTGAGAGGATTATCTTATTTAAAGTTCTGATGGTTTAGGGTTTTCCCACCCCCTGCAATTCAAGGACATAATTTTCATATTTTTTTATAGACCTTTTCCTCAAAGTCTTCCTGATGTTCTTTGTGTGCTCCTTGTTCTTTTGTCTTCTGATATTGTTGTAATGTTTGTTGGTGAACTAGATCCGCTTGTCATTCTTCTTGTTGAGGTCAACAACCTCAGTCATGAGATTGTCTTCAGCATTCATAGTTTTTCCTTGTTATCTCGGGATATGTTATTAAGTTGTTGTAGCATGGTATCGCGCCGCGAAAAATACAGAATCGCCGCCGAAATTTATTTATTCCAAAGGAAAGGGAAAATATCGGTAAAATCCTTAAAAGAAAAAGATGGTCATCACAACCAAATTTGGGTTCGGGAATCGATTACGCAGGGGAAACGTATTAGCACCCCTCACATCTGTTGTACTTAACGGGAACTGTTTTGATTGTTTTACGCGGATGAGTGTTATTATCTAAAGGTTACTTACGATTTATTTAATTAGGGGGGAAAGTTTTTAATTATTGTGCTCGCAAAGATTTCAAAATCCTGTGCCTACGTATTCCCATAGTGCAATGAGAAAATCAGAGTTTTGTAGTTCGTGGGATAGAAAATAAGTATTTATTGGTTATTTTTATTGAACGATGTTAATGTTCATGTTCTAGCAGTTAAAAGTTGCTTGTATACTCGCCCGTGGGAAATGTATTGCAGTAGAACGGATATAACATGTCCTTTATAAAAGGCTTTTGAATGCCCTTAGGCGAAAAAATTAAATTTGATTGGTTGTGATTGATTTTAAGTGGGAGATAAGTATCAGACCACAAGCTAAGTACGACTGAAAATCCAAGTACCCGTGAGCTGAAAGGACAAGTGCATCCTGACCTCTCTTTTTCATCCCTAAGGTTTATGAAATCTGTGAGACGATTTTAATCGTTGTTACTTAGAGGGAGAAAAACATCTAACCACGAGCTAAGTACGGTCGTCAATCATAATACTCGGGAGATGAAAGGACAAGTGCCTCCCGACCTCTCTTTTTCATCCCATGAGAACTGAATTAAACTCATTAATTTTGAAGTGTTTTGAATGGAAAACAAGTATTGATACACAAGTTAAGCACGACTGACAACCCAAGTACTTGAGAGATGGTGTGGATAAGTTCGTACACCCCATCCTTTTTCATTTGATTTATTGTAAAAAAAAATTGAAAATGACTTGACGCTGGATCAAGTGTTTGAAGTTGACTATGACAATTGTGTGAATTAAATGGCAGAGGTACTTGACGTTTGATCAAACACTCACATTGCATTCAATTAAGTTTGATTTGGAAAACACTTGACCTTTGATCAAATTTATTTTTGTTCTTTTGAGAAAGGTTCTTTTTAGGTCGCTTTTGATTAAATCTAAGTTAATTAGACGAATATAGAAAATGATAAAATGGAAAGCGATAAAATCATTACAAGTTCATGGAAGTGGGGTACATTTTTCCCAAATGAGGGATAATCATACACCATACAAAATTAAATCATAAGCACATATGAATCATTTAAGAAGCAAAAATAAATCATTCAAAAAATAATCCACAATCACAATTCATGAATTTAACAATGCAAAAACAGTTAATCAATTAAGAAATTAATCAGTTAATTATCCAAATATCTAATTAAATTAGGATGATAGAGAATTAAAAACAAAACACGATGGGTGAAGAATTATTTGGTGGGGTGTAATATAACAATATGTTTTAAACAAATAAGTTCAATTGATGTTCAAACAAATAATAAGAATATGGTAAAATTTCTGAGTCTTCACACAAAATTATTTTCTAGAACTATGATCAATTAACATTAGACATGTGGTAACTTTTATTAACTAAAATAAAAATTCAGTACTAGTCTAAAATTGACATGTGGTATTATCTTAAATAGAGTAAAGCTACAAATAATAGTGACTAGGAAAAAACATGATAGAAAAAAGAAGTGATAAAAATTAAAAGAAAAAAAAACAAGCTTGTAATAGTCTGCCATGTGAAACACACAGAAGTGGAAAGAATTATTTTTATCATTCTTAATTTGCCAATCAAAACTAATATCATGGGGTTGGAAAAGAATAGCTACAAAAACGTGAAACACAAGTACAGTAGAGTAAAAATAAACTGAAATGAAAAAGCTAACCGCATTTCTCATTTGAGATTTTTCACCACGTGATTCTGGAAAGAGCTCACGGCTTCGCAACAACAATACCAACTCGTACGTGGGTTTACGGTTCGGTACAGATTTTTCGATTCAGGTTCAGGTCTTGACTTCGTATTTAGGTCCAGAATTGAGTTTTCTATTTTGATTTTAGTTTTGGATTTGATTCAGAATTTTTATTTGGGTGGTTTCGCTCTAGTTTTTGGATTTCAATTTTCACATTTTCAGAGCGGTTTCAACATCAATTACGGTTTGTATTGTGGTTTGATCATGACTCGATTTTGGTATATGTTTTGATTAAAACAAATATATGATATAAATAATAGAATTGGATGAAAGGTGCCGGATAAAATTCCTCAACTGATTCTTATCTTCTTTTTCCTTCTATTTTGCTTCTCTTTGTTGCTGCTGATTTTATATGGTTTGTTGCTCAAATTGCGGTTTGTAAATTGGTTGTAGTGTTGTCGTTATCATCGTTTTGTAACTTGCTCATCACATGTTCGATCAAATGCTTACGTTAATCTTTTTCTTCCCTTTTTGCTTATTACTTTGTGATTTGATGATACTGAATTTTGAATGTTGTTGTGGTTTTGAATTTTTGAAGATGATGATGATAATGGAATATGGCAATGAAAATAAGTTGAAGATTCAAGATGAAATGGTGATGGTGAAAGTTAAAGTTTGGTTATGTGATTTTGGTGATTTGGAGGAGATGAAGACTTGTTCAAGGTTGAAAGTTGATTGAAGAATGGTGAATAATTTTTGATTTTTTGGTGAATAGTAATTATGGAAGAATAAAGAAGATTGGGAAAGATGCTTGAAAAATGGTTCATGGTTGAAGGTTAGAAGTGAAGACTTGAAGTTTGGTTATGGTATAGTTTGGAAAATGGAAATTTTGTGAAATGTCATTTTTGTGGTTATTTTTGTGTAAACAGAGATCGTAAAATGTGATTAGTCCTTTCATGGTGAAAATGGTGAAGTTTAAATAGAAAAAAAACAGAAGGAAAAGTTAGTTATGGAAGATGATTCATAGCTATTGGATAGTGGTCCTTGTGATGTTTTTTAAGAGTGGCTAGAATTGAATTGTGTTAGTTTGGAGGGATTAAGGTAGTTATGGATAGTTAGAAATGAAATGCAAATGAAATATAAATTTTGTGTTTGTTTGAAATGAAAATGAATTTCATTTGGTTTACCTGCATTTAACTTGATTTTAGCTTGTTAGAAATGAAATGAAATAAAAATGTGTAGTAAATTCCACTTTGAATACAAATGCAAATGTATGTGAAATTTAGTTTGAAATGTAAATTTTGTGTTTGTTTGAAATGAAAATGAATTTCATTTGGTTTACTTGAAATGCATTTAACTTGGTTTTAGTTTGTTAGAAATGAAATGAAATGAAAATGTTTAGTAAATTCCACTTTGAATACAAATGCAAATGTATGTGAAATTTAGTTTGAAATGTAAATTTTGTGTTTGTTTGAAATGAAAATGAATTTCATTTGGTTTACTTGAAATGCACTTAATTTGGTTTTAGCTTGTTAGAAATGAAATGAAAATGAAAATGAAAATGAAAATGTGTAGTAAATTTCACTTTGAATACAAATGCAAATGTACGTGAAATTTAATTTTGTGAAGGAAATTAGAATTAAGATGTGATTTTTTTATGTATTTGACTTATGGAATGAATAAGAATCCGAACAAATTAACTTTAAAAACATATAATTTTGTTAAAAATTAAATTGATCATGGATTAAAAAATAAAGTTATGAACTTTTGAAATAATATAATAAAAATGAAATTTATCTTATTTTATTTTAATTTGCATCTTATTCTTATTTTTACTCTAAATCCCATTAGAGTATTTAGAATAAAATTAAATAATGAGGCACAAATCAATTTTAAATCATAAATCAAAAAAAATCATAAATTTAAATCAAATCAATATAAATGAAATGATAATAAAAATCAACAAAATCAACATTTGAACATGTCAATAATATAATAAAATAAATGATGTACTATATGATAAAATGGAATACATGTCATACTCATGCAGATGAAAAAAAATCTTAAGATAAAATTTAAGATATAACACTTTAATTTAGGGATGAGGTTGAACAGACTAATGCTAGACTTTTTTTTAGTAGAGTTGCTACTAAAAAGCCTTTGCATTTGCTGCCTCTATTTTCTTCCTTACTACTTTGACCTTAACCAATGTCCCAAAGGGTTGATTCCCTTAATTCCATAGTTTAGTGAGGTAGGATTCTTACACTGATCTTCATTATGCCCCCATTATACAACACAGAAAATAGAACTTGGACATTTTCTCATACTTAAAATCCATTGAAGAAACTCCATTAACCTTTCTTCCAATGTACATGCCTAGTTAAACTTCTCTAATGTTGTATTCTCAATTTTCCTCTTTCAGAAAAAAGTTTGAGATCTTATGATCATTGAGCTAGAGTAGCTCGATTTCGTAAAGAAAATATATACATTTTAACTTCAAAATTGTCTAACTTTTAACTATTCAACGTATTAATTATCACTGATGATAAAATCACATTGTAAAATATGGTATAAAAAACAAAAATATTCTAAAAATTATAGAAAGTAGAACATCAAACTCGGTTTTAAAAATATTAAAAACTAAAAAATAACTTTATTCAAAACAACGAAACTAAAATTTCAGTTAATCCAGATTTTTTTATACATGCTCAATGACATTTCACTATATAACAAGTATAGTAATAGTATAAAATATGATGTAATTAATGTATATGTGAAAAAAACTATATTTTTAATATAAACAATTTTTTTTATAATGTTATGTGTTTTATGTAAAAAATAAAAAATGGACATAGTTTATTTTGTTTCTTTTATCCATAAATGAAGGGATAGTAATTACTAAAGATCGTGCCGGTGCAGAGTTCGAACCTTGATGACAAGGATTAGTTTAGATATAAATAAAATATATTTCAATAATATAAAATTTTATTATTTTAATCATAATACTGATCACGAATACACACCAACAAAGGACACATATCACGACATTAACCCTCACATGAAAAAACACGCAAAGATGAACGTCATCACTAGTTATTAACAACAAAACAAAAAACATCAATCCTAATGAGAAACAAAGACATTGTATTCAACAATAGTATCCCCTGTTATAGGATCAAAAGAGATTGTGTTAGCTTCAACATATCCTTTAGCAAATCGAAAAACACCGCTCCCGCCAATCACAGACATTTCTCTGATTTTATCATACGCAACGTCCCTTCCTGAGATAGTGATGACACTCCCGTTATATTTTCCTTCAAACAAAGCAAAGTTCATAACCATAAGAAAAACGAGCTCGGTTTGTGAGGTAGCTGCATAAAATCCTTGTGCCCTACCTAATAACTTCGAGTTCAATTTTGGTCCTAACGTTAAAGCGTTGTCAATAATCCTCACTAAACCAAAAGCACTAAAAGAGTTGTCGAATTTAGGGATAGATGGAATAATTGGAATGGACGTAGCGTTGTTTCCTCCAACGATGTCTTGCCAATAGAATCTAAAGTGACTAAAAGTTTCTTTCTTTTTAAAAAATTTAGGGTTTATTGAGCTCACGAAACCGGTCTCCTCTTGTTCGCTGACGATTATGAGGATGTAACAAGAGATAATAAGGAGGAAGAGGAAAATTTTTTGGAAAGCACCCATAGCCATATGTTTACTATGGTTAGGGCAAAACACTTTTTTTAATCCAACAAAAGTGAAATTAGTGAAGAGAAAGCTTATGAATAAGGTGAAGTTAGGAAACTTAGGATGTAAATGAGTAAGTGCGATAAGTACACATTTTTCAGACAATTATATAGAACAATGCAACCTTGACTTAATAACACATGATGTAGTTAATTGTAGAAATAATGAAAAATATATTAGTTTTTATTCCATATTTTAAAGATTTTTGGTCTTTGCAAGTGACTTGAAAATTGTACTATTATATATTTTGTGGAAATGCGTTTTTTTTCTTCTAGCGATTAGGTTTGGACCATAATTTTTTTTCTCCTCATAATAATCACTATGCCAAAAACTGGAATAGACAGCGCACCTTAGAGGGCGCTTTATTACAAAAGCGCTCTCTAAAGTGAAGCGAAAAATAATGAGCAATAGACAGCGCACTTTAGAGGGCGCTTTTGTAACAAAGCGCCCTCTAAGGTGAAGCGAAAAAATAAGGAGGAGATAGAGGGACAACAATACATGGCGCTTTTTAGAAAGCGCCCTCTAAGGTTACCCTTAGAGGGCGCTTTTAATGAAGCGCTGTTATAAGTCCATGTGCATTTCCAGCTTATAAAGCGCTTCTGGAAAGCTTTAGAGAGCGCTTTCATAAGCGCCCTCTTAGGCCCCCTTTAGAGGGCGCTTTGTTTCCACAAGCGCCCTCTAAGGTGAAACGAAAAAATAAGGAGGAGATAGAGGGACAACAATACATGGCGCTTTTTAGAAAGCGCCCTCTAAGGTTATCCTTAGAGGGCGCTTTTAATAAAGCGCTGTTATAAGTCCATGTGCATTTCCAGCTTATAAAGCGCTTCTGGAAAGCCTTAGAGAGCGCTTTCATAAGCGCCCTCTTAGGCCCCCTTTAGAGGGCGCTTTTTTTCCACAAGCGCCCTCTAATGTCCCCTTTAGTAAACATTAAAATTATAACATACTGCGCGTTTTGTTATTTTCGTTCTTTTTCACGTTAGGGTTCTAAGGCGTTTTCCTTCCACCTCTGTTAGATCTACATTATTACTGCGCGTTTCCTCCTTCTACCAATCAAAGGTACACGCTTTTCCCAATTTTTGTTTTATGTTATTGCTTTGTTTTAGCTTTGCCCAATTTCTGTTTTACATTATTACTGCGCGTTTCCTCCTTCTACGTTTGTTTCGACCATGATAGCGCATGCAATAGGAAATTGACGGTTGGTTTTTAGTGACCATGATAGCGCATGCAATGGGACTACATTACCCAGTAGTTAGGGTTATACGACCTATGAACATATGATTTTGTGTCAATACCAGTATCATTAGAAACCTAGGTCCGAATGTGTTTGAACTCTTCTGAAATTGTTTTTTGTTTATTCTAATTAGTAATGGATAATACATGGATGTCTTCCAATCGATTGTCGAGAGAGTACGAGAATGGGGTATCAGAATTCGTTAAGTTTGCCGTTGCGCACGCCGAAGACCCCAGTAGAATGATATGTCCTTGCTTGGGTTGTTGTTATGGGAAACGGGTTGACGCAGTTCAGTTGACATCGCATCTAATGAGGCATGGAATTGATCGAAGTTATACATGTTGGAATTTGCATGGTGAGAAAAGTAACGAGAATGTTGAACCGGGGGATAGTACGACCTATGCCTCAAACTATAGTGGCGCAGATACATACGATTGTGATCGAGTTGAAGAGATTGCAGAAGCACTTGAAGGAGATCTTAAGGATTGTCCCGAAATGTTTGAGAGGTTGGTAAGTGATGCAGAGAAACCTTTGTATGATGGTTGCACTAAATTCACAAGATTGTCTGCGGTATTAAAGTTGTACAACTTAAAGGCGGGCAATGGGTGGTCGGATAAAAGTTTCACAGAGTTATTAGCCCTTTTGAAAGATATGCTTCCTGAGGATAATGTTCTTCCCAATCGAACATATGAGACCAAAAAGATGTTGTGCTCTATTGGCATGAGCTATGATAAGATACATGCATGTCCAAACGATTGCGTTTTGTTTCGAAATGAGTATGCATCGTTAAATGAGTGTCCTAAATGCGGTGTCTCGCGATATAAGAACAAGTTGTCTCCAGCAAAAGTCTTGTGGTATTTTCCTGTTATTCCGAGATTTAGACGCATGTTTCGTAGTGAAACCGATTCAAGACACTTGACCTGGCATGCAGATGAAAGAATTATAGATGGAAAGTATCGACATCCGGCAGATTCACCACAGTGGTTGAAAATTGATAATGATTATCCTGAATTTGGAGAAGAATCAAGAAACCTTCGCTTGGCATTATCTACTGATGGAATGAACCCACACGGTATCCAGAGTATCTCACACAGTACATGGCCTGTGATTATTATGATTTATAACCTACCTCCATGGCTATGTATGAAGCGTAAGTACATGATGTTGTCTATGTTGATTTCTAGACCTAAACAACCAGGGAATGACATAGACGTGTACTTGAAGCCCTTAATCGAAGATTTAAAGATTTTGTGAGAGACCGGTGTGGAGGTTTATGATGGATATAGGAAAGAAAGTTTCAACTTGAGGGCGATGTTGTTTGGCACAATTAATGATTTTCCAGCATACGGAAATCTATCAGGGTATAGCATAAAAGGTCAATGTGCGTGTCCTATTTGTGAAGATAAAACAGATTGGAAGCGCTTGGAGTTTGGTCAGAAGAATGTCTTTCTCGGTCATCGGAGATTCTTAAATTCAAATCATCACTACCGTGGATGGAGAAAGGCGTTCAATGGAGAGACAAAACAAGGCAGAGCTCCACCTGTATTGACGGGTGATCAAATTTTTGAAAAGGTGAAAGATTTGGATACTCAGTTTGGCAAGCCTTTTGCCCACACACTTGTCAAAAGTGGGTGGAAGAAGAGGTCAGTTTTTTTTGAATTGCCGTATTGGAAGTCCTTGTATGTGAGACATTTTCTTGATGTTATGCATATTGAAAAAAATGTATTTGAAAGTGTTATTGGCACGTTACTCAATATACAAGGAAAGTCTAAGGATGGCCTTAAGGCAAGAAAGGACTTGATAGCGATGGGAATAAGAACTGATATGATTTGTTAAACTTGTAATGTTTTCATTTAATTTTAGAAGCCTTCTGATACTATTTTTTTTCCATTCAGTTATGCGAGGTGTACTCGATCTGTCTCAATAGGTTTGTTACTCGATTCCCTTTGCTTGTTTTTGTTTTAGGCTATACAAAACTTTAGTTTAACAAAAATGTTATCTTGTATGCAGTTCCTCCTGCCTATTATGCACACTTGCTATTATTCACCATGGGTGGATGGGCGTTATTTTGTTTAGTATTGGTTAGAACTACTAGACAACTTTTGGATACAGTGGTCACTGGGTGTTGGTTGCTATGGATCTTTCAAGACTAATAGTGTATTATCTCGATTCGTTATCGGGTGATTGGAGTAAATATCCGAGTATGAAGAATATGTTGTATATATGTTGTATATATGTTGTATATATGTTGTTGTACTTTTACGAAATCATGAATATGTTGTTGTATATTGTTGATCAAAGAATCATATATTAATGTTGTATATATGGAGGATTAATGTTGTATATATCAATGGATTAATGGTGTATAACATTGGATTAAAGGATGAAATCAATATGAATTTTACACTTTTGCAGCATGCGAACAGGTTACCAATTAAATATCCACTGTTTTTCAAACAAATTTTTTTAAAATAACTAACACTTTAGAGGGCGCTTTTTCCAGAAAGCGCCCTCTAAACACTTTACATTGACAACTTTAGAGGGCGCTTTTTCCTGAAAGCGCCCTCTAAACACTTACATTGACAACTTTAGAGGGCGCTTTTTCCAGAAAGCGCCCTCTAAACACTTTACGTTGACAACTTTAGAGGGCGCTTTTTCCAGAAAGCGCCCTCTAAGGTGTCCCTTTATGGACCACTCCAGAGGGCGCTTTTTTCTGAAAGCGCACTATAATGTGGCCACTTTAGACAGCGCTTTCTCCAGGAAAACAAAGCGCTGTCTTTACCTATGCCAGCGCCAGATTAGAGGGCGCTTAAAAGCGCTGTTATAGGCCAAAATAAGTGCCCTCTTTTCCCTTATTTGGCGTAGTGAATACAATGATATGGTTGAAATTGAGACCCATAATCTCATATGAATTATTAAAATATCTTAACACCGGGACTTCAATTTTAGCATATTAAAAAATTGAAACATTGACTAATATGTAATTGTTGAACTTTTTCTATATATTTAAAGGAGCAGGTTTTGTTTTGTTTGCATAATAATAAAATGATAAGTTTGAAATTTAAACTCATAATGCCGTGTGAATTATTTAAATCTCTCAATACTAAGGGTTCAATTTTAGGCTTAGCATAATAGAAAATACCATTCGAAGTAAATTACACGAGGGTGGAATTATAGATAAATATTTTTAATTCCAAGAAATTTCAACTAGAGGACATTTTATATGAAGTCATTTGTTTTCTCTTTTTAATTATTTGTGAAAAATAATTATTTTTGAAAAATACAATGAGATGAACCTCGCTCACGTGTATGATCACAAGAGGATCTTAAATAAATCTGTAAAAAAAAGTGAATGATTCTTTCTGACTCTAAGGATTGAGATATTTATAGACTTAATTCCAAATTATTGGGTGATGAACCAATTTTCTCCCAACTGCTTGACGAGAGCGTAGGAATAGGAAGACTCGTTCTCTCCACTAGTAGGAATAGGAAGATTAGCTCTCCACATTAGCAGAAAAATCATTTTATTACTTGAGAGAATAACAAACATTTCTTACTTGAAAGAATAGAAAACACTGGTCATTTCAAGGGACATGTGGCCTGACACATAATAATTAGGTTGTTCCCTAATGAATACAAAAGTAAATCGAGCGACTCTCCTCATGAGCGTGATGAGTTGGATTGTGTGGCCCTTAACCCACGAGGTCACACCCTCGTGATCTCCCTGTGGCACATTATAATGCTTCTTAGGCTGAATGGGTTATAAGTTATCCTCTTCCAGGGCCTAACTAAAGCTATCACATTCCAAGTCCTTTGTTGTTAGCACAAAAGTAAGTTTTAAGTATCGTATCTATAGAGACAGGTAGTGTTCAAAGTTCGTTCAATAACTTTTTATGATTCTTATTAGAGAAATATTTTATATTTGTTTTGATGTGTGAAAGTAAATGATAGAAAAATAAATGACAGAACGTAAGATGAAGATTTCGGAGTTAATAGTGAGAAACCTTATTAGCGGTATATTTTATCATTACATATTTATCATGTATAATGGCATGACAATAATGTGCTCCTCTACTCAGCTATTAACATTACCACTTGTTGCTCTCATTCTTTTCCCATGTCGGTCTCAATGTCGTGAGATCATTGCATTACCTAATAGTCGATATCTCGGTCTTTTAACCAACACAAAACATTAAGTTCCAACAGTTATAAAGCAGAAAGACTCTACACCAATCCAATTATACTATGTGTGGATATCAAATCTAACACTATGTCTACGCATTATTATCCAATAATGAAAATTTAGGATCAAGTCACACAATGAAAACAAGTTTTAGATAGCAACTTTAAAACATGCATTAAGAGTAAAGATTCCATAAATATTAAAGCTTAAGTAGACTTGCATATGCCATGACCTATTTAATACATGAATATAATGACTACATTACTCTCCCCTCCCTCCCCTAACAAAGAGATTTTTAGTTACGCTCACTCATCGCAACTATACTAGTAATCCTATGAAGATGAGCTTGGAAGTTTATCTGCCTTGTCAGTTAAGAAGCACTCTCGCCTTCAATCTTCCTCTCTTATTCTCCTGTTGGAGAGCAAGGTGAACCTACTCTATATCTTTACTACCTCAATCCATTAAAATTCCTATAGAATTGAACTAGAAACCTCTATTTAGTTGTTGATCATGGGCCTTCATTGGGTGCACTGTTCTTCCGACCTTCGATTTTCTTTAGGTTAACCAATGCTAGATGGCGTACATTAGGCCCTAACCACCATGCTGTGTTGGGAGAGGTTCCCATTTTCGACCAGCAAACAAACTCTTTCTTCACCATGAAGTACCTTAGTCTTGACGTCTTCTGGGCTTCCTGAGCTTGTTGGACGCGCCTATGATCATGGCCCAGCGAGTCTGGCTTTGTAGTGAATTTATCTAGCTTGGCCTTTGGGGTTTGCCTTGTGATTTTCTAGCTATTTTTACCAGTTTTTGATTAATACATGCTAGAAAAGTCCCCACATATATTATATTACTTTTTATAGATAAATTGAAGTTTTTATATTTTTCTTGTAAAATAAGTTAATAAGTGCCTATATATTTTACGTAAATTTTTCACTTGCATCCCTCAAACACGAGGCATAGGAATGGAAAAGTGATTTAATTCTGATGGACAACGATCTCTTTCTAGAGAAATGACACAATTGAGCAAAGATTAGGGGGTGAGTCCCTTAAGCGAAGCATGAAGGGAGATTCCATCAAGTGAATCTTAGAGGGCGAGTCTTTTAAGCAAAGCTTGGAGGGAGATTCCTTCAAGTGTCACTTGTGGGACGCATGTTTGTTGTTTAGTGCTTTGATAAAATGAGTTTTTTCTTAGGAAGGCGCAAGAATTGTGGGCCATTGATTAATCTGCATATGTATAATCTGAACGCATATGGCTTACAACCTACCAGCAGGCGTATGCCTAAGGATTCAAAATTATGTTTACTCTTCCTAGGCTTACGGCCTTATAAATAGAGGGATAACACCTGTTTTCCTTACTATTGCATATGAGCTCTTCCTCTTTTTGGAACAATTTTCCTTCTTCAACATTTTCTCTTAGAGTTTGGTTTTTTAACTCACCACCATCATCAAACCCAAGTCGGGTATTGTACTAAGCCAGTGAAAAAGGGTGGTTGGCTGACCCTAGGCACCTACCGAGAGGATTTCTTTCACCCGCCACTCAAACAACTACAAAAATTAGAACGTTAGATTTGTAGGAGTGAGCGGCGAGATAACTACTACATGGTAATATATGGGGAAGAAAAAAAGTACTCATTCCTTTTATATTGGATGGGCGACCTTGTGGTCCTAAATGAATAGTGATTACTTGACTATCACAAAGATGAAAATTATCTAGATTTTGGAGGAATTTTGCATTATGAGCTCCAGGGAAATGGTGGAGTTCAATCAATGTGACGACTGGGAGAGGAAACTTGATGAATGTTTGCGTAAGTTTGTTCTTTGTTTTAGGCATTCGTAGTTGGACCATTTACTTTACCTAATGATTATTTTTCTTGTTTGTAAAGAGGATGACTCCAATGGACGGTGATGAAAGGAAAGCTAGCCATACAAAGGAAAAAATTGAGTGGGGACGAGAAATGGTTTGATAATCCTACACGCTTATCAGTGGCCTACTGATCAAAAGAAAGAAGAGGCATGTTGGACAGGCGACCATCCTTTGTCCCAAGCATATCATGTTGGAGGAGTCTTAGAGAAGATAAGGTTGCCAAAAAGCTTGTTGAAGAGCTCAACCAAGTGAAAAATGTGCTCAAAGCCTCAAAAGGTTCTCTCTGGGAGGAAACTCTCCTCAAGAAGAAGCTGGAGGAGGATACATATGATTCCAAGGACGAGGTGGTTGATGTTGTTGATATATTCTTTGAGAGAGTCAAGACATAAATGGCTTTCCTCTATCTTGGCCTAGATTTGAGCCAGATTGACTTGCTCAAAGTCAAAAAAGATGTTCAGCTTTGGATGAAGAGGACTAACGTCCCCTCTTTGAAGACTACTCTTGTCAAACGGTGAGAGAGAGGGGGAGGGGGAGAGTTTTGTAAGAGGTCCAAACCCTAGCATCCACCTTACCTAACTTTTAGGCTTTAGCTTTCCCAATGTACAAAGTCGTCCTATCGGTTGAACGTTCCACTAAAAAATATGGGTTTCGATTGATGATTCGTTGCTCCCCCCTCCTTCTTTGTCTTCCTCGTGTGTCATGCGCGACTATCATGTTTTTGAATCAGCCTTATGTGTTCCAGAATGTTATCCAAAATATTCTTCTAGAAAACGTGACGTTTTCTCTAGACATTAGTTCTTAGACCAACACGCTATTACAATTCACCAGAAAGTGAAAATGTTAAAGATCGTTCACACAAACGACACCAAATGATCCATCGAGTATGTGTTCTAGATTACTTTTATCAACTAAATGCAAATTATTTAGACTTTAGTGGACTGAGCGTCTAAGTAAATTACTCTAAGATGTATAAGTGTGCGTGACTAGTTACTACTTTTAATCTCCCTTTCTTTTTAATCTATTTGTTCTTATTATGTATAAGATTTGGTTTGGGTACCTCATAATAATCTAACCCATAATTATTTTATGTAATATTTTGTTTTCTTGACATAAAAAACATCATATATAAAACCGTTAATATTAACTTCGATATTTTGTGATATAACTACATAACAATAACAATGTCATTTCAAATGGAAATGATAAATAATTGAGTCAAAGAACCAAAGTAATGTGCATGTCATAACTTCTGTATCGCCACCATCAAAAAACATAATTTATGTTTTTTTACTACTCACAAATATGATCACATGTATAAATTATGATATTGTGTAAAAAAATGTATAATTCATGAAATCATCTTTAAAATATACATAGTATGAGGCAACTTTATATTAATATTTTTAATTTGTGTTATATAAATACTTCATCCATCTCTGTCGAAAACATAAAAATAAAAATATTTCCTTACATTTAGAGCTTTGTTTTGTTAAGTTTCCTTTTTAATGTTTCACTTACAACAAAAAGATTTTCACAAGTATTTTTCTTTTCATCTCAATTCTTTTTTCTTATAATCATTTGTTGGAGTGAGTAGATTTTTAAATAGTTTAAGGTGTTGTTTTATAATGGTTAGTAACATATCGTGTTACTAACAAATTTCACAATTTTAAGATAAGAATCAGTTTCAATAGACAATTTTAAAGTAATAATCATTTTTTTTAATTAGTAATCGAGTTTTTTTCTATTGTCTATTGAAAATCAGTTTATTGATAAAAGTATACATATTATGCTGATCCTTATTGTTAAAAAAATACATATTATGATTCTTATTTTAAATAAACAATTTCAAAATAAGAATCAATTATTTTGTGTTAGTAATTAACTAATATTATCTATTGTCTATTTAAATAAGAATCAGCTGTAAAGAAAAAATCAATTTCAGTAGACTAAAGAATTTATTTTTTATTTATTTTGAAATTGTTTATTAGGACCAATTTTTTTCCTTATAATTGATTTTTTTTAAAATTATAATTGTAGTTTTTTACTTCAGAGATAATATTTATACTGAATTTTATTATTTAAATCACTTTTAATTAAATTTATTTAATTAAAAATTATTTAACATCTAACTCGCTTATAACTAAAATCAATTTTACATGATTAATTTTTTTTAAAATTAAAAATTTCCCCCATAGAATCATAACAGTAAATTGATTTTTCTAATATTCTATAATTTTCCCTAATACTTCAATTGTCTTTTTTTTTAATATTAAAAATATTAAAAAAATATTTATTTTAACTTTTAATGTCTTGAACTTTTTGATTATTTGATTGTCAAGATATTCATGTTTATATACTTTTTATGCTTTTTTTTGTCATGGTTTGTTTAATGAAATAAGATTTCTCTTCTTGTGCTAGGATGAGGACAGAAAGGAAAATACAAACTTTTAATGCAAAAAGTGCTTTACCTATTTCTCAAAACCTTGTGAATAGATGTGGTAGGAATTTGAAGAAGGATCAACTTGGTGGGGTCATATTTGGATGCACAAGGCATACAATGAAAGAGTGTCTATCTAAACAACTCTTTGGTTAGTCTTTTTGCATTTAATTGTTTTTATGGTACTATGTGTAGTAGACTAATTTCTCTAAAAGTTAAGCTATATTCTATTCAATACCAATTTTAGAAGTGATTCTTGTCTCAAATTATTATATCTATAAAAGCTAATGTTTGTAGACATACACATAAATATCTTTTATACAACAAATTCAAACATTATTTATTATATATTTAACTCATTTTTTAAACTCGACTTAATTATATTATTTTAGTTAAAATTAATTTTTATCACTGCATAATCAAAACATGTGTTTAGTATGAGTTTGAAACATTAAACTAAAAATGGTATTTGCAATAGAAATTTATACAATAATTACGAGAGTCATAGTAACTGATTTTAAAAATTAAATTCTCATTCTTAGGCATCTTAGTGATTTTCTTTTATTGATTGTGGAATTATGTTTTACTATGAGAATATTTTATTTGTTTTAACAGGTTTACCAGCTCAACACTTTTCATATGTGGAGAATATTAATCCAAAGATGCCTTTATTTCTTTTCAATTATAGTGATAGAAAGCTTCATGGAATTTTTGAGGCTACGAGTCATGGGAAAATGTTTATAGACCCTTATGCATGGATTAATGATGATTATACCGATGAAACACAATATCCTGCACAGGTATCATATGTTTATTGTTATCTGCATAATAAACTATAATTCATATGGTTCATTGTGATCGTAATTGATGTAAGATTCATTAATATTAATGTTTTTGGATTATTTATGTTTAAGGTAAAAGTTCGTGTACGAGTCCAATGTCATCCAATATTAGAAGATAAATTTGGACCAGTAATCGGAGAAAATTACTATCTTAATAATCATTTTTGGTTTGAACTAGATCATAGACAAACAAGCAAGTTAATGTATTTATTTGTATCTACTGCCATGGCTACTAAAAATCCAGTACCACAATATAATACAAAGACGAGAATTGAATATCCATATTTTCCACGTGAAACCCTTAAAAAAGGTGAAGTATTATAAACATATAAATCTCACACATTGCATTCTACTTATTCAAATAGAAAATTGAATTGTATTGATGTTGTTTCATTTTCAGATGGATTGAACCGACCATTACGTGTCCGTCCAATTAGAAAGGAGATAAATCATGATGAAAAAAGTCGTGTATATAAAAAACTATTAGAAATGGCTCTTGGAAAGAAAAAGCAAGACCTATCTTTTATAGACAATGTAAGAGATGCTGCTAATGAGAGCAATATAAAGGGTTATAGAGAGGAACCATTGAGTTTAAGAAAGAAGGATGAGAATTGCGGTGCTTCGTTGGATAATCTCTATACGATAGTACAGGTTAACGATTGGAAGATAAAAATATTTTAAATGTTATAAATTAATTTTATTTATATTAAACTAAATTCAATTTATTGTTTTAGTCTGCGCAACAAAGGATTGGAGACCGAAAAGCTTTTAAAAAAACTCAATCCTCGGAGAATGGTGATCTAAAACAACAGCCGGTACAATCTCATTTTAACTAGAAATGATTAAAAAAAATTGTATTGCATTGAAAATTTATACTAAGATTTGCATAAAAACATGTTTTCAAAGTTTAAAAACTCATTTCATTAAAAACCTTATTTTTCAAATTCAATAACTTTGTGCATCACTTAGAATCGAGTCATAATCATCATTCAAGTCACGCATAACATTTGATACCTTCAAATGTACTTAGGTTGTGATTCACATTAATGTTCAGCGTAAGACTAATGTTTTTTATTGTCATATGAAGGCAATTCAAGATGTCAAAGATGATTACACAATGTCTAGATTTACAAATGTGGAGAAGACGAATATCCAATTATTTTTGTCTAAGAATGCAACCAAATCTTTTCAACCATTGAACTTTATTGGTTTATACACGACACAAGTACGATTGAAAGGTAATATTTATTTTTATTTATCTTTTGTAAAAAGTAGTTGTGTTTTCTTCTCTTTTTTCTCGATCTTTCTCCTTCACACAAACAAGTGTAACATGAAAAAATTAATAAAGAATTATAATTTAAAGAAGAAGATGAAATATAAGAGAGATAGAGATAAATTAGTGAAGAGAGAATTGGTGATTAAGCCACATATTTTTTATTTTAATTTTATATGCACTATATGGATTAATTTCTTTGTCTATCTTTAAATTTAGCTAAAGTTTATTTAAACAATATTTTGTGGGCAGTTATTAGTACTACAAATGGAAATAAATGCTTTACAAATGTTGAGATCTTTCATTTAGATTATGGAACATGGATCTCTATCAATTCAAACTCAAATAAGGTAAAGTACCTTATTTTACTATTATTTAGCTAAAAAATATTTTTGTAGAAATATTAAACAATAGATATACATTATTGATACAAGTAAATATATTTCTATATGTTTTATGTTTTGAAAAAACATATACAAAATGATTAAGTTAATGTCATTTATATTCTCAGAAGTTTGATCTTGCTGGAATGGAACTCAATGATTCACTTCATATCAATGGTGGATATAATGGATTTGACTATTTGAAGTAAGGTTTTAAATATCTTTTAAAAAAGCTTCCAATTATGTAGCAAATATATTCTAAATACATATTTTTTTTTTAAATGGAGTAACCTTCTAAAGACACAAATATGCGAAATTTAAAGATAAAAAATGTAAAATTATCTTAAGATAACTTAAAATATATTTCAACAAAAAAATGTTTATATGATATTTATCAAAATTTTATTATTGACTCTATAGGTATACCATGGATGATTTTGATGAATGCACAAGTGTTCCATATATGGATCTCTTTGATCCATGTTTTGAGGCAAGAATGAAGCTGATGAATTATCTTGAGAATTTTTCTGATGCTAAAGATTTTAAAGAGTCTAAAAGATTGAGGGAGTCTAAGTTTTTGAAACTTTTTTAGATAATGTAAGTAGTATATACTTACTTTGGTTAAGAACTAAAAAGATTAGATGGTTAAAAACTAAAAAAAATAGATGTTCAAAAAATTGTTTTCAATTAATTAAAAAGAAACCTCCCATAGTAGTCATTTGGTTCTTTTATTATATTTTTAACTCAGGTAGTTCAATCAATTTAAAATACAATAAAAGTTAGAACAGTTTCTTAAGACAACAAAAGTGTTTATGGCAATGAAGATATGTAGTAACACAACCTTTGAAAATATGCATTGCTAAGTTAGAACTTAATTGTAATAGATACTAGACTAATTTCAACTTAAATATAATAATTTTTGCATTTAATCAATAGGATATAAAACCACGTAACAAAATAGTGCATACATGTTGATGTTGTTTGTATTATTCTAATTGGAATAAAATATATGAATTACATATGTATGTTGTAGCTTTCTAGATAATGCTTATTATGGTTTACAAAACATAAAATAGATTCATTATAAATAAATATTTAAAGATGCTATTAAAGCAATTGAAATTCAATAAATATTTTTGGACATGAGAGCATTTCTTATTGGTCCGGGTATGTTCAATATTAGCTTTATTAGTAATAGGATGTGTGTTGGAAATTTAGAAGTATTTTAAACAAATTCTTCAATGTTTAAAAGTGTGTCGGAATATTATAAACATTTTTATAATATTCTAACATTATCATTGTTGTCATTTTTACTATGGTGATCTTGAATGATGATGTGGCTTTTTGAGTTGTCTAACTTTTTTTTATTTTTTATTTTGTGGATCAAGTTGTTGCACCTTGTATTAAGGTTGTCGTTGATTCTTGCATTTCTCATTCATATTGTTATTCTTATGTTGTTATGGTCCTTGATTGTTGCTAGTTATGACCACCTTTATAGGTTTATTTCTCCTCTTAAAAACATCTTTTTGAATATTAACCTTTTTGCAACTCTCAATAAGATGACTGGTATTTTTACATTGATTACAAAAATATGGGGAGTTTTTCAAATTCCATGCCAACAAAGAAAGCATAACATACTATATCTACAATAATATGACTTTGAATCTAATTTGGCATATCAATATCAATCAATATTTTAGCAAAGTGGCTCATAATACGTTGTTGGACATGTGATTACGTATACTATAGAAGATGATTTTGGGAGGTTTGAAAAACGATGATTTAAAATAAAATCATTTGAGAAATCAGAGTTTAAACAATTTCAAAACAATTGAGAAAATGAGCAAAGAAAAAATAAAATAACTGGAAAAAAGGGAAGAGAAATAACGCTACAAAATTATACAGGTTCGACTAAGAAGACATAATCATGTCCCTAAAAAAATCATCTTGAGAGTATTCATTTTTCTTAAGAACTTTTAAAAGGTTATGCCCACAAACCCCCTTATACAAGAAAATTAAATTTTATACTAACTTCTAACCAAACAACGAACAAAGTTTGCAACGGTTAGTCTACAAACCAAACACAAATTTTGCACAGACTAATATTGAACCAAGGCAAAGTTTTGAATTGACTGTCCTCTGAACTGAATCGGGGTTTTACACAGGATGACCACAAACCGAACTGATATTTTTATTGGGTTGATCTTTAACCTACTAAGTTTTTACACCAAGTTGAACTCAAAAACAAAGTGAAATTTTACATGAGTCAATTTCGAATCGATAGAGCTTTTAACTGGGCTGAGCTCAAGAACCGTTATGGAGATTCTCACTGAGTGTTCTTCACAAACAAAATGAGGGTTTTTTCTTCAATGGAGAAACTCGCGAACCGGACCGGAACTTCCTAAAACACTCCCCCAAAACAAAGAAGAGCTTTTGATTGGTTTATCTTGCAACCTAAATAATAACTTCCTATGAAAGAATTATTTACTCAAGAGAAAATTCAATCTTAGTAAATTTATAATTGTTCCCTCACTCGAAACATTATTCCTAATTAGACTCAAGAACACTCTCAAAGCACTATGGCTAAAATATGTGAGAAAATACAAAAGATTTAGAAAGATGATGAGAGAAATGAAAAGTGAGGCTTTCATGTTTTTTGGATATAAATAAAGTGATAGAGAAACTTTATATTTATAGGTCAAGGTGTGGTATAAATTCGGAAACAACTCATGGACCAATTAACACACCTAATAAGATTATGGTTGAAGTTGAATTCATGCACTTCTCTAGTTCCAAATATAACAATCATGTACTAGCATCTAGAGCATACTTTTGGGTCACTTAGGATATTTTGGATATTGGTTATGTTACTTTTAAAGTGTCTTTATTTTAGTGCAAGTGGATTGACAGTAACATTGGTATAGAAACCGATGAACTAGGATTCACACTGGATGCTCTTCAAAAGGCAACTTATATGAACGAATCATTTATCATGACATCCCAAACAAAACAAGTTTTTTATGGCACTGGTCCTTTTAACACAAAATGAAAAATTGTTCTACAATGAAAATCTATTTTTAATAGTGATGAAAATCAAGATTTTAATTTTGAGACCCTTCTTTCGCAACACATGTATGTCTCTCATCTGAAAAAAATGATTCATAGGTATACATGTTATTCATCGTGATCATCAAGAATGGATATGGAAAATTAGTAAGTAAATGTTTTATATCACTTAGTATATATGTTTATTCATTTTACTTTTTTTAATTTTTTTACTAAAGATTTAATGTTGTTGTTGATGATGATCCTAATTGGTTTTAAATGTTGTTCAAATTATAGGTACTTAACTACCGGTGGCAAATCACAGAAGATAACTTTTGAACGACCTACAAGACTTTACATTTTAGTTATTGCGTTTTTTGGTTAATCATTTGTTTTAGTTTTGTGCTAAAATTATAAGGTGTGTGCCATTTTGGTCTTGCAAATGGTGTAAATCATGAATTTTTTAGTATAATATTTCTATTTGAGAAATAGACAAAAGGTACAATTTTCCTGTTTCAGTAAGAGAAAAAATATGATTTGATAATACATGTTCAAACCAAAATATAGAAAAAAATAAATAAAAAGGATTTCCCCAAAATTAATAATACAAAACGATTTAAAAATATTTTAGTAGATAATAATTAAAATAAAAAAAATATTAAAAAAATTCTACTATATATAAAAATTAATAATGATTTACATTATTGCTAAAAGTAAAAATTAAATAATTAGTAATGCTTTAAACCGTTATTAAATAAATTATAATTTAAATTTTTAAATCAAAATTACGACGGTTAAAGATGTGGCACTCAAGACAGTTTGAAATCGTCGCAATCAATAATGAAAACAAAAATTAAAACGAAATTTCACGACGGTTGATAACCGTCGCAATATCTAGGTTACGTCACTTCCGTAACCATCGTGATAAAAAACGATAGTTTGTATGACGTTTTTGACAACCGTCGCAATATATCCTCTCGACGCACGTTTTTGAGAGGGAGTTGGAACCTCGTAACATGCGAATTGAGGCGGTTCAAACCGTCGTAAGCCTCCAAAATAACTGTCGCAAGTTGCCAGTTTTCTTGTAGTGACCAGAGAATATTAACTTTGAAGTGGACTTGTTGTCGTCAAAATTATAATGGCAATTGGCAACTCCAAAATGTATTCATTGTTATTATTATTATAGAAGAATGTGATAAAAACTTAAGGGGACAGAGCTTTTGACTATTTTTATTCTACGACTAGAACGAATCCTTATGTTAATCATAAACTCAAAACTTTCAGAAAGACCAAACTAGGAGAACCAACAAACATCATAAAAAGAAGAAACCCATATCATCTAACAGTCTATGAAAAGTCACAAGACATTGGGATTCATATATATTTCTCAACAACCAACTTACATGGTATAACATTCTTTTTAAACATTGGTTTTTTCTAACCCAAGTCACCATTATATATTTGCAAATTGTACATAGATTATAAAGTTCACCAATTATAACTTAAAATATATATATATATATATATATATATATATATATATATATATATATATATATATATATATATATATATATATATATATATATATATATATATATATGGTATTATCACCATTATTGATAGAGAGTTTGGTAAAATCACCATAATTTTAGGCAAAAACTAAAATAAATTTTTAGGAAAAATGCACTTAGTCTAGCCAATGTGATAACATTCAAATAAAATCGAAAGAGGTCTAGCATAACAACCAACTCTAAGTAACAGAGAAAAAAACAATCTTTTTTATTTTCAAAATAAAGTTATTTTGGAATAAATAAATGAAACAAATGAGAATTAAAATGAATATGCCAATATCAACAATCAAAAAAGAAAATTTTGGATGTTATCAAGCATTATTTGATGAGTTTAGTAAACTCAATGCTTGATAAATTAGAAATAAATCAATGGTTTAGTAAGCCTTTAGATGTCTACACAGTGCTATGTTATCAAAGAATCTTGACAAATATTTAGAAACTACCATTGAAATTGATATATTATCAAGTTAATTATTTCAAAATTAAGTTTTTACATCAAAATTCACAACAAAACAGAAAAAATAATCAACTAACAAGAAGAAACTAGGGCACCAGCTGAGAGAGGCAGAAGGATCATTATCAACAACAACAAAAAAAATTAATGTTTTGAGGAATGAGGTTGGCTTTGTTTTGAGTAATCTCTGATAGAAACTTCTCAAACACATAATCAAAGATCTTTAGGTTTTGTTGTAGGACGTTGATTCCTTTTGTTGGAGACGAAAGAGAACCGATGATTTTGTTGGGGAACCTGGTAATCCAGACGGTAGAGAACTGATGGCTAATCTAGCTGACTTTCGTGTTGAGTATTCCACATTGAAATGAGAGGAAAGAGACTTAATTCCTTTTGAACGAAAGGATACGAAATCGAATTCGTGAAAAGCTGAAACCCTAAAGTTGAAACGAAATATTTGTGAAGAAAGTCGAGGCTGGTATTTTACTCTAAAAAATTGAAAAAATATTTTTAAAGGCATGTAGCATCAGTCTCGAGAGACACTAACATTAAAAAATATAAATAAGAAAAATATATAAAACTATTTCAAGCTATGAATGAGTGTAGCGTCGACTTTAATTCGTGTTATTATTAAAGACTTTAAAAAATATATTAAATGAATAAAATGTTATCGTCCACTTTTGACGCTATTAATGTCATAGCTATGATTGGCGCTAAAATTTTGAGACTAAAACACATTTTTCTTGTAATGAAATAACAACTTCCTAAAAAAGAATTATTTATTCAAGAAAATTTATTCTTGGTAAATTTATAATTTTTCTATGACCCAGAACACTCAAGAATACTCTCAAAGTATTATGGGTAAAATATGTGAGAAAATAAGAAATATTTAGAGAGAAATAAAAGTTGGATTTTTCACATTTTTTTATGCAAAAATTTGACAGAAAAACTCTCTATTTATAGATAAGGACTTGGTATAAATTTGGAAATAATTCATCGGTCAATTAACTAACCTAATCGATTAGGCACCTCAAATTATTGATTGTTGAGGTCCAAAATAAAAAGTTTTGATATAAAGTCATTATCAATCATTAAGAGAAGACCTCAATCAATGGTAAACTCAATTAAGAATCATCTAATCGATTAGGCCAAAGATCTAATTGATTAGACGGTTATAAAAAGTCTCATAATCAATTGAACATTCTCCTAATCAACTAGTTAGGCCTCAAAAACATTTTTTGGTGATTTAATTTAAAAAGCGGGACATTTCTCAAGGGTTTTTAGCATGTGTTATTTAGCCATAATATTTCCCGAAATATCCTTGTGTCTTTTCAATACACTGTCGTTCAGACGGACACGACCAAACGAGGTTTCACATTTCTTCTCTTTCACACTCTAAAGCTTCAAGTCTTTGTTGAGAAAATAAAAAATATATAAACAAATTTCTACACACGCGGAAGCAATACCCACAAAAAAGAAAAACAAACAAAAACTCATAAAATCATAATTCAATTTTTACAAGGAAAAAATTACAAACCCTCATTTAATTGCAATTTTTAAGGAGAAAATTTCAAACCCACCGAATTACAATTTTTGAATGAAAAAATTGTAATTCCTCTCTTAATTACAATTTTTGGACGAAAATATTGCAAACTCTCTCAATTACAATTTTTTGACGGAAAAATTGCAAACCCTCTCAACAAGCTATTATTGAACGGAAAAATAGAAAACTCTCTAAGCAAACTATTTTTGAACTGAAAAATAGAAAATCCTCTCTAAACACACAACTACTCAGATCCGCAATACACCCTCAAAAGATACTAGTGCAGAAAGAAGATTTTACACCCGTTTTTTATACATATTACACCCGTTATGATAGGGTGTAAATTCAAAGGGTGAGATATGTATGAAGAATTTACACCCGTTTTAAAACGGGTGTAAAAAGAGAATATATTACACCCTATTTTAGATTTAAAAAAAGGGTGTAATTGGTAGATATATACATTAAATTTTAAGACATTTACACCCTATTTAATATAAAACGGGTGTAAATTGTCACCTATTACACCCTGTTTTAGATAAAAAAAGGTGTAATTGGTAGATATATACATTGAATTTTAGGACATTTACACCCTATTTAATATAAAACGGGTGTAAATTGTCACCTACATACATTGAAGTTAAACGAATTTACACCCTATTATAATTCAAACGGGTGTAAAATGACAAATATTTACACCCTATTTTTGATATATCAAATGTAAAATATCTTATAATTACATTTAATTTTAACACATTTACACCCTATTTTGTGTATGAAGGGTGTAAAATATCTCAATTTTTTTAAAAATATTTTATTTGAAATTTCATTAAACCAAATATTTTTATATATTCCTGGATATTCAATAAAAAACAAAAATAACCAAAACAAACATTTCTCTAATCTTTAGAATCTTGCACCAAGTCATACATCAACAAAAATTGTATTCATGTAAGAAAAAAATTCAACCACTTTGTTCATGTAACTTGTACCAATAAATCATTCATGGAACAAAAATATATCTATATATAAGTTTTTTTTAATCGCTTCTGTTTTGTCATTAAATCTTTCTTTTCCTGGTTCTCTTGCTCTTCAACCTTTTGCAAAAAGAATTGAGCCCAAAGTTGTCGGATGTGATCAATTGACTCTTTTTCATATGATGAGGTGTCTGTGAATATCTGCAAGTTCAAACATATAATAAATTAAACAACTACATGTTAAAACAATAATTTACATGTTTTTCATTAAATATATGTAATATAAAATACCTCATTGAATCTTTCAACAATACAAGCATCAATAATGTCAAACATATTTTTCATGACATAATATCCACATGCCCATCCGTTATCTTGTTGATGCCCCTGCATATAAACTCCTAGTTACATTAAAGCCACCAAAAACAACAACATCACAAACTTTTTTCCTTTTTCACAAAATTTGTACCAACACTAACTTTCTTCACTCGACATAGAAACACATACAATTTTAGTTGGTTCAGAGCATGTACAACTATAATTTTATCACCATAAGTGCAATTCAGTAATAAATATACTACATGTTTATAATGATAACTTACAAATATATCACTTGCAATTATAAAATCAATTTGGTATTTTTCACCATCAGGAAGTTTGGCAATGAAACGTAGCAATGCTGTGACACCTCTAGTCTTCTTTTTTTTTGGTGAAGAGCTAGATGGTTTATCCATAATTCCTGTTTAGAGAGAAAACAATATTAGTCAAAACTAAAATTAAAATGAATAATAAACATAATAGACTTCTTCTCCAGTTAAGGCCTTTGGGGCAACTTTATACTCCTGATATCCATTAAAAGCCTTTTTCAATCTTCGATATGGGTGATTATGATTAAGAAATCTTCGGTGTCCAAGGTAAACAGTCTTTTTTCCTTTCTCTAATTGATGGTAGCATGTATCTTTAACAGCAGACTAAAACCAACATACTTAAACAGCTTATTAGCATTATTCACTAGTAAAACATGGTAAATCAGTAAGTTGATCGATACTAATTCCTTCATTCAAAAATTACTCTAGTTATGGACACCTGTGAAAAAAAGTGTGTCCGTTACTCTAGTTATGGACACCCGTGAAAAAAAGTGTGTCCGTTACTCTAGTTATGGACACCTGTGAAAAAATGTGTGTCCGTCCGTGTCGGACACCTCGACCATCACACATCTAATTTATTCATTTTTTAAAATTATTTTCAGTGTCGTCGTATAAGTGTGTCGTATAAGTGTCGGAGTAGTTTTCGGTGTGTTCGTGCTTCATAGGCTCTATACAAGAGTTCAACAACAATTCCTTCATTCAAAAAACTAGTATCATTCATAATGTAGAAATCATGATAAGTAAAAGAACACAAAGCTACTCAACAAATCCTCTTGAAACGCAACCAATAAGCATGCGATCAAAAAGACTAACCAACCAATATAAAATAAGCACGCACAAAAAAGATACACATGAAAAAGCAGTGATTTTACAGTCATAGAAAAAATGTTAATGAGAGGAGCAGAGTAATAGTGCAGAGAAATTAGGCATTACCTAGTTCAGCAATTGGTAGAGCAATAGTGAGAGTGAGTGAACAATCGTAGGGTTTTTCTTCAATAATAAAAATCCGTTAGTGATTTCAGTTACAGAGAGAAAGAACGAAACGACAAGGAAGCGGTCCGGTGGAGACCCTAAACGAGGCGTTGCGTTGAATGGAGCAGCGATGAGGGAAAACGATTGTTCGTGTAATGTGAGAAGAAACTGTCTCCGTCGTGTGTGCCGTCGCCGCAAGCGTTGTTGTGAGGAGGAGGAAGGTAGAATAAATAGGAAGTAGAACGGCACAGGGGAAGTTTGAAGAGTGGGTGATGAATACACCTAAGCTAGCTTGTGCAGCGTGCAAAATATTGAAGTGGTAGTCCTATGCATAGGAAAGTATAATTTGGGCTTTAAATGTGTTAGGGCACTCTTTTAATTAAAAAAATTGTAGTACTCTCTTCTACGGTTACTGTGTAAAGTTGAAATTTCCTTATTTTTTAAAAGAAATTGACACATGGTAAGTTTAGTTTAGTTTTTTTGTTTTTTTAAGTTTTGGAATGATTTTTAGTAATAATATATATATATATATATATATATATATATATATATATATATATATATATATATATATATATATATATATATATTCATTTGAGATTGAATCATAAACTACCTAGTTTAGACCAACAACAAGACAGAAAGAAAACAATTTTTACCTTCCCTAAACTCAAACCTAAATTTCCTATTAGTTTATTTTCTAAGTAACTTCATCTATCTCTATTTTAATATAACGGGTTTAATATAAATTTAGTCATTTATATTGTTATAATTATACACCCTATTTTTAAATATAGGGTGTCTATTGTTATATATTAATATTAAAATTTATTATTTTTTTAAGAAAATTTAAGATTAAACAAATAAGAATAATAAAAGTTATTGTTTAAGGCACGAATATTTTATTTTTATTTTTAAATTTACACCCTTTTTTTGAATATCAGGTGTAATATAGAGTTGATAATAAATAATATTTGAATTTACACCCGTTATTTAAAAATAGGGTGTCTATTGTTACGTACTAAAATTCAAAATAAGACTTTATTTACAAAACTGCCACCGCATTTGCTTTTTACACCCGTTTTTTGTAAAACGGGTGTAAATTTACAAATTATATTATTCTTTTTTTACACCGCATTTGCTTTTTTACACCCGTTTGTTGTGTGGAAAACTCAAACTAACTATCTATATTTATATTAACACTCCAATTCTATTTTCTTTCTAATATCCGATGTGGGACTTGGATGAATATACTATTTTACTCAACAAATCCTCATTTTATCTAAAGTCTCGCATATCTTCACTTTATAATCAACTCCATCTTCAAAGCATTTAAGATCATCACATTTGTAAAATTATTATTCTTCAATCTTTTTGTCTTCTTCCTCCCTTGATCATTATTTTTTGTTACTATTCCTTTTTCGCTTGATCATAATTTTTTATTACTATTCATTTTTCGCTTGACCATAATTTTTTGTTACTATTCATTTTTCGCTTGATCATGATTTTTTGTGACTCTTCCTCTCTTGATCAGAACCTTAGCTCCGATATCACTTGTTGTAAAACTAACAAAAAAAACAAATTTCTACAAATGCGGAAGCATACCCACAAAAAGAAAAAGACCAAAAAATTCAAAAACAAGATTCATAATTTCATTATTCAACTTCTAATCCTTACAAAATAAAATTACAAGCTCTCTCATTAAATTGCAATTTTTAAGGAGAAAATTGTAAAACCTCCAAACTGCAATTTTTGAACAGAAAAATTGCAAACTCATGGAAAAATAGAAAACTCTTTCAACAAACTATTTTTGAAAAGAAAAAAGAAAATTCTCTCTAAACACACAACTATCCAAATCCTCAATACATCCAAAACACTATTGTTATTGTATGGAAAACTCAAACTAACTATCTCTATTTATTTTAATACTCAAATTATATTTTCTTTCTACTCTACGATGTGGGACTTGGGTGAATATACATGTCGTGGCTAGAAAAATGACAGAGTCGCCACTATCCTTTATTCGTTTCTAAGGAACTGAGAAATAATGATAAAACCTATAGACTAAGGATGAAATGCTAGGTTCGGGAATCGGTTAAGTAAGGGGAAGGTGCTAGACACCCCTTACCTCCATTGTACTCAATGAGATTCTCCTTCAGTTCTAGGGTTAGTGTGTGTTTCTAAGGGTGTTTACTTAATTATCGATTAATTATTAATTATTTGTCATATTTACAGAGAAATATTTTAATTAAAACAGACGGAAGACCAAAAAAGATTTTTTATTATCGTACTCGCTAGAGTTTACAACTCTATGCATACATACCTTCGCATTATGCGAGGGATCAGAGTATCGTAGTTCTTGTATAAAAAGGTTGTTTGTTGATTGTTTTTATCCCTTGAAAATTCTCATACAACGGGGGCGGAGAAGTGATTGATTTTTAAAATGCCTCAATACACTAGGATAGAGGACTTACAGTTTGAAGTGTGTTGAATTTGATTGTATCCCTTAATTGTTTGCGAAAATGTAATGCTTAATTTATTTAAGAAAATAAATTGGTGATTATAGTTAAACCATTACCCGTGATTTTATTCCCGATTTTTTTATCCTTTGAAACCCTAATAGTTTATCCCAAATTATATCCCTTAATCATCCCAAAAAATCTCAAACAATTAACCATAATCCCTTAATTAATTAAATAGTTTTTTCTAATCATTTAAATAATAGAATGATAAATAAATAAAGTATAAAATAAATATTAAAATATTGAAAACTCTAATTATTAATTTAATTAAACAATTAAAAGTTAATTAATTTAATAAAATCCAATTAGTCACTAATTAAATAAGATTATATATATATATATATATATATATATATATATATATATATATATATATATATATATATATATATATATATATATATATATATATATATATATATAAAATGAATAATTGAAAAGAAATAGGGGTTGCGAATTAAGTTATGGAAGTAATTGGGCCCTCAAATAATTGAACCTCTTGATCAAAATCGAACAGATCTGATAGGACAAGATCTTGACCCTTGATCTAGACTATCGGTCAAGGTATGTGGGATGGGCGCTTAGGATGTCAAGTCAACTGAGACTTATGGTATACGTGTGTGCATAAGGGACAAGTTGACTCAATAGTATGATTAGCTGAATAGGGGCCACGTAGGTGTGACATGTATGAGCTCAGAGGAGATATATAAGTGCACCCTTTTCAAACTTGCTCATTTCTTTCCCTTATTTCTCTCTCTTCGCTCCTCTCTCTCTCTCTCACTCTCAACTACTTCTACCTTCGGCCACCCCTCGTTCTTTACCCCCTCCGTCCAAACCATCGAACTCTTCAATTTTCCGGTTGAACTTCAACCGGAAAATTCAAACATTTAAACCAGTCCTAAAAACATAAACTCGATTAGCGACATATGATTTGCTTCGCGAGATGGCCTTTCTTCATTATAAAAATTTCGGCCACATAAACTTTAGACCACCTTATCTTGCTTAGCGAGTATTGACTAGCTTAGCGAGATATCTCGCTTTGACCTCATTGTGTTGTGCTAAGCGAGCATGTTTTTTGGAAAATCTTGTACATTCTGACTTGTCTCGCTTTGAGCTCACTTTGACCTAGCTAAGCGAGGCTGCGGTTTTTGGAGAATCTTGTACATTCTGACTTGCCTCGCTTTGACCTGGTTAGATGAGGCTGGTGATTTTGCAAAACTTTAACATTTTGTTTGCACTCGCTTTGACCTTGCTTTGACCTCGCTTTCAGGCTCACTTGGTTGTTTCTTTGAGCTAGTTAAGCGGAGGTTTTTAAGCCCAATTCCTTGCTTTTCTTTGTCAAGCTTTAAGACATGCATAAAATACCTACAAAATGGTTAGAATTAGGTGTAAAAGGTAGTAATTGATTATTTTTCTAATAAAACTACTATTTACATGATAGTTGGAGTTTTAGCTTGAAATGCTTTGCAAACAAGTTAATAAGTGCCATCATTTCCATATTTTGGCACATATCATCTATTCAAAATGGGAATGAAGTGCTTGTGACACCTAAAACTATTGAGCAACACATTCTAGATTATTTTTAGGGTACTTTTGGTGGAACTAATACATGTGTACCTGTTGATAATGCGTGAATAGGCCACAAACTCCATGGAAAAGTTGTAGTAATACAAGAAGAAGAGGAAGAAAGTAAAGATTAAAGATGTGATTATTGTTATTATTAGTAAAGTGGTTACACTCTATGCTATATATACATAAAGGGTAATAACAGAAATAACTAATAGATAGAAGGATGTAACTAACTAGCTACGTGCCAAGCACAAATGGGCTAAATATGTACAAGTCTAAAATGACTAATATTGACAGGCCCCCTCAAGTTGGAGTGTGAATGTTTAGCAGGCCTAACTTGGACAAAAAATCAAGAAGAGTTGGTGAATGTAGTGGTTTAGTAAACATATCCGCGAGCTGAGCAGTAGTTGAGACCGGCAAGAGATGAATAAGCTTTGAACGAATCTTCTCACGTACAACGTGACAGTCAAGTTCTATATGTTTGTTGCGCTCATGAAATATGGGATTATGAGCTAGATATATTGCGGATTTACTATCACAATAGATTGATGCAGGCTGAGAAAAATTGATCTGAAAATCTTGGAATATGAATTGTAGACATTGTATCTCACAAGTTAGTGATGCGAGGGCACGATATTCAGCCTCAGTGGAAGATCTAGATACCGTGCGTTGTTTCTTCTACTTCCAGCAAATTAAAGAAGAGCCAAGGAGGACACAGTAACCTGTTACAGGTTTGCGGGAATCTGGGCAACGCGCCCAGTTAGAATCAGCAAAGGCAGAGAGTTTAAGGGCACTAGAAGCTGAAAAGAAGAGGCCTTTAGCAGGAACAGACTTAAGGTATCGAAGTAGCTTCATGGCAGCTTGGTAATGAGGTTGTAGAGGGCAAGAGACATATTGGCTTAAATGCTGAACAACATAAGCTATGTCAAGCCTTGAATTGGTTAAGTAGATGAGTCTTCCAATGAGTCTCCAGTAAGAAGTGGAATCAGATAGTTTTTCACCTTCAGTAGCTGATAGTTTAGTGTAAGGATCAAAGGGAACCAATGAAGGTTTTGAAGCAAGTAAACCACTGTCCTCCAAAAGGTCTAATGTATACTTTCTCTGGTTGAAGAAAATGCCAGTCTTAGATCTAGCTATTTCAAAACCAAGGAAAAACCGCAACTGTCCAAGATTTTTGATCTTGAATTTGGTATCTAGTTGTTGTTTGACAAATTGAATTTCCTGCATTGAATCTCCTGCAAGAACTATGTCGTCAACATACACCAATAAAGCAGTAAAAGCACAAGGAGAGGCCTTAATATAAAGGGAATGGTTTGCTTATGATTGAGAATATCCTATGGAGATTAGAAAGGAAGAGAGCTTGGAATACCACTGCCTACTTGCTTGCTTCAATCCATACAGGGATTTATGGAGTCTGCACACTTTAGAAGGAGAATTAGCAAACATACCAGGTGGGAGACACATATACACTTCTTCATTTAAATCCCCATGTAAAAATGCGTTGTTCACATCCAGTTGTTCCAAGTGCCAACCTTTGATTGCTGCAATGGCCAAAAGGACTCTAACTATTGTGATTTTAGCAACAGGTGAAAAAGTATCAAAATAGTCCAGCCCTTCCATTTGTGTGTACCCTTTTGCTACTAGTCTTGCTTTGTACCTTTCGATGGATCCATTAGCTTTATATTTGATCTTATAAACCCACCTACAACCAATGGGATGTTTACCATGTGGCAAGTCAACTACATCCCAAGTGTGATTCTCTGCAAGGGCCAGTAGTTCAACATTCATAGCCTTTCTCCAGCAGTCAAGTTTGTTGGCTTGGGAAAATGTTTTAGGTTCAGTATTGGAGGATATGGTGCAACAGAAATGTTTATAAGAAGGAGCACATTTATTATAAATGAGAACAGATGATAGAGGATATTTGATATGATGCTCAAAAGGATGTAAAGAATGCAATGCATTGTATGCAGAATAACAATGATAATCATTCAAATAACTAGGTGGATTGGAATTCCTAGTGGATTGTCTTAAAGGTACAATAGCATTAGGGTTACTGTCTGTATCAGGTAAGGGTGTAGCAGATTGGGTAGTAGGTGTAGTTTGTGTGTTGGATTGAGGTGAGGAATTGGTATCAGTATGTATAGGCTGTGGAGATGTAAAAGTTTGGTCATTTATTATTAAGGGTGTATGGTTATTAAAGTCAGTAGTAGGGGTAGCAGAACCTAGGGACACGTCAATGTCAGAATGAGGTATGTCATTCGGAAGAGGAATAACAGATGGGTTATTACTATTGTCAAGGGTCATATCAGTGGGGCCAGGTGTGTGTGGAGTATTGGTTATGTCATCAAAAGGAGTGAGATGACTGTCAACAAAAGGTTACGTATTTTGAGAAGAAGCTTTAGCTGTTTTAAAAGGGAATGTATTTTCATAGAAAACCACATTTCTAGAGACAAAAGTGGTGTTGCTATGCAAATCGTAAAAAATAAAACCTTTGGTTCCATCTTTGTATCCCAAGAATATACATTTTCTGGCTCTTGAGTCAAATTTTGTTCTGTGATTGGTGAGGGTGGCAGCATACCCAAGACAACCAAAAAACTTCAAGTGGATGAGGGAGGGGGGTTCTAAAAATAAAACTTCATGAGGACACTTGGAATTGAGTAAGGGAGTATGGATCCTATTTATCAAGTGTATGTCATGTTGGACACAAAAGTTCCACATGTTTAATGGAACATGAGAGTGGAAATAAAGGCTTCTAGCTACATTGAGGATATGCTAATGTTTTCTTTCAACTATCTCATTTTGTTGGGGTGTTTCTACACAAGTATTTTGGTGTAAGATACCTTTGGATAATAGGAAGTTGGCTAGAGTGGCAAACTCTGTGCCATTATCAGTTCTCAAACATTTTAAAGAAGTATTGAATTGAGTCTCAATGTAGGCTATGAACTGAATAATGCTAGTTCTCACTTGGTCTTTAGTTTTAAGAAAGATGACCCAAGTGTATCTACTGTGATCATCAACAAGTGTAAGAAAGTATTTGTGTCCAAAAAAAGATATGGTAGAAAAAGGTCCCCAAACATCAGCATGTAGCATATCAACAATAGCAGAAGAAGTAGTATTGCTAATAGGAAAAGGCAATTTTCTTTGTTTACCAAAATGACATGAATCACAAGGATTATGAGTATTTTTACATGGTATAAAAGGACAAACTTTTGACATATTTTTCAAGCCTAAATCAGAAAGGTGTCCTAATCTCAAATGCCAAAGATTACAATTGTCATTGGAAATAGAATTGTGAATTGAAGACTGAGGAGTGGATGACAAAATATAGAGTCCTCTTTCCAAATTAGTTGTACCAATCATTTCCTTGGAATGATTCTGCATTATGGTACAGGAGTTAGCATTGAAATGCACGGAACAATCATGTCCATTAACAAGTCTAGCTATGGAAATAAATTAACATGGAAACTAGGAATATAGAGGACATTATGCAATGTTAAATTGGCTGAAATAGCAACAGAGCCAGACATGGATGCAATGAGATGTGAGCCATCTGGTAGATTAACATGAATAGGTATTATAGGTTTTGAATGCAAAAAGATATGTTTGTCAAAAGAAATATGATTTGTTGCACCAGTGTCAAGGATCCAAAGATTGGGATTCTTACCATTGGGATTGGAGGAAAGAGATGTCATGGCAAATGGGGATGTTGATATAGAGGTGGATTTTGGGTTGGATTTTGACTGTTGGATCAATTCTATGATGTTGTTGTACTGTTCTTGAGTGAACCCAAAAGGGGATGTAGCTGGAATTTGCTGTGGTACTTCTGCAGCAGTGTTAAGGATAGCATTGCTTTGCGAAGAACTACCATTATTTTGAGGCTTAGCTTTCCCTTTGAAACCTGGTGGAAAACTATGTTTGATAAAACAAGTTTCGGCTGTGTGATTTGTTCTTCCACAGTGAGTGCATATGCGATTGTTTGCTTCGAGCACCAGAATTGCCTTGATTCTTCCACTTAGAGTTACCTATCTTGTTAGGTGCAGTGCTAGAATTAATGTGAAAAGAAGCAACTTCCTCAGAATTGCTAGTGGCTGGTGTAGTATCAGGAACAAAGTGATTTAATTCACATTCTTGTTGAATTACCAAGGAGAAAGCTTTATCAATATCTGGTAACGGGTTCATCATCATAATCTGTGATTTGGAATGAGTGAACTTTTCATTCAATCCCTTGAGAAAACGGATAACACAATCTTGTGCTCTATATGTCTTCATCGAAGCAATAGCACCACACGAACACGGTATTGCGCAAGAACATCCAAGAATCGGACGGTAATTGTCAAGTTCATCCCATAGAACCTTCAATTGAGTATAGTAATTTGAGACATCGAGAGTACCTTGACGATGCTTATACAAATCCTCTTGTATATCTGAGATGCGAAAAATATCGTTGTGTGAGAAGCGAGTCTGCAAGTTACGATAAACATCCGCAGCACTATCGATCCAAAGAACGGACTTAGCTATCGATTCAGAGATTGAACGGTGCAGCCATGGAAGGACCATGGTATTGCAACGAATCCACGGTGCATAGAGCGGATCTGCAACTGGAGGCTTGGTGAGTGTTCCATCAATGAATTTCTCCTTGTTCTTGGAGATCAATGCAATGTGCATTGATCGAGACCACGTATGATAGTTTTTATCATCAAGCAATGGAGAAACAAGAACAATTGCTGGATTTTCATTGGGATGTAAGTAGAAAGGGTTTGTGGAATTTGTGGAGTAATCGATATAATTCTGTTAAGCCATTGATGAACAAGAATCAAGGACAGAAAAGAGAAAGGGAAAAACCAGAGTATGCGGAAGCAAGAAGAAGAAGGAGAAATAATGGCTACCAGAGCTATGAAGGCTCTGATACCATGTTGATAATGCGTGAATAGGCCACAAACTCCATGGAAAAGTTGTAGTAATACAAGAAGAAGAAGAGGAAGAAAGTAAAGATTAAAGATGTGATTATTGTTATTATTAGTAAAGTGATTACACTTTATGCTATATATACACAAATGGTAATAACAGAAATAACTGATAGATAGAAGGATGTAACTAACTAGCTACGTGTCAAGCACAGATGGGCTAAATATGTACAAGCCTAAAATGGCTAATATTGACAGTACCTAATCATTTAGATGTGCATGTTATTTCATTCCTTGTAACAGATATGGATAATACATATTTAACTAGACTCCCGCTTGCTCCCGAGATTAAGGTTGTGGTTTTTGATATTCTTTTTGGAATATTATTGAAAGGGATGTGATTATGTCGGTGCAGGATTACTTTAACACTAGTGTTCTGATTTTTGGCCTAAATTCAAATGTTATTGTTCTCATTCCAAAAGTGAAAGGAGCTTCTTCTGTGGGGGATTTCCGTTTGATAACTTTAGGAAATTTTCAATTTAAGATTGTGTCAAAGATTTTGGCTGATCGTTACTATTCCTATGCTTATTTCTATTCATCATTGTGGGTTCATCCGCGATAGACATATCTCTGATTGTGTTATTCTCTCTTTGGAAGCCATCAACATGTTAGATAGAAAGCAGTTTGGGGGAAATTTAGCATTAAAAGTTGATATTCTTAAAGCTTTTGACACGTTGGGTTGGGATTTTCTCATGCATGTGCTTTATCTCTTTGGTTTTAATCAACAATTTTGTAATTTTATTTCGACTATCTTACATTCGTCTAGGCTTTCCATTTTGGTAAATCGTAAATGGGAAAACAAGTGGATATTTTCCATGCTCTCATAAGAGGTTCTCAGTCGTGCCATCACGGTTGCACATATGTCTTGTCTTCTTGCCCCCAATGTCTTTCTGCAGGGGTGTAGCTATTCCCACTCATATTTTGTATGCATACGATATTCTCATTTTTTGTTTTGGTACTAAGAAGAATATATGTTGTTTGCAACAAATATTTGATCTTTATTCTATAGCTTCTGGTCAGGTTATTAACTATGATAAGTGTTGCTTGAAAATGTGTCACATGCAAGTATACATGTATGTTTTCAAAGTAGAAAGTGATAAAAAAAAATAAGGATATCGTATCTAGAGGGAGTGAATGTTACTTATGTTGATTTTGTACTATCTATCTTCTGATTTCAAGCATGAGTAAGGATAAAAACAATAGATGAATGTCACAAGTTCAAACGATCCTTTCTAAACCATATCTAGAGTGCAAAGTATGAATGAAATTATATCAGAGAGTGCATATTGAACTAAGGTCCATTAATGTTAATAATGTGATAATATGTTCAATAATGTGATAATATGTTCAATGATGTGTGGTGTCTTGCAATGAAAGGTTAGAGTGATCAAGAGGTGTATTTCTACAATATCAAAACATGCACTACTAGAACAAGGGAACAAATTTCTAAGTCACAATTATAACCCTAAAGTACGTCTATTATATTCTGAAATCTCTTATAGTTGTAGTTCTTTATCTCTAAGTGAACTAATCAAGTGGATATCTCTATCCTACTCTTTTCAACTATTTTTATTATGAAATCCACTTGTTGCTGGATCTCTCACAACAACAAGCTTTTATCGTTTTCTAAGTTGATCACTCAAAAAAACAAATTTATAAACAAATTAACACATGATAAAACAAGGCATTAAACTACACATCACTTAACATGAAACCATCATAACATTAACTTTCCATTGCTGAACATACAAAAGGTTTAGCTCATATTAAGTTGAGTACAAACTACAAACATGGTTCTCATAAGATACATTCTTAAACAAATATTGAAGAAGAAATGTAAACTTAAGAGTGACTTGAAGACTCCTTGAGAGGAATATTCAGCAAGGGATGACTTCAGTCGCACCACAACTCAGTAGATGGTACAAGAAATGGTGAGAAGAAGAACTCTCCTTTCTCTCCATTGAACTCACATTTTTGTATTATGTATTGTATCTTTGGAATTCGTAAACTCCCCTTTCAATCACCAGTAGGGTTTATTTATAAGCCTTCACTAGGGTTTCTTGTGATGTCTTGGATCATGAGCCAAAAAAAAATAGGAAATTACATCAAACCCAATAATCAAATCAGTGTTGTCCTCAAAATTTTATATGCTTAGCCTCTAAGGAATCAGGTAGAAGGGGACATTTGTGGGAGACAAAGCGTCTAGTGGCAGACTGTTGTAACAAGGCGCAGACGACGCTGTCCATTCTGGAAGATGGTGCAGAGTAGTGGTTGTACAATTGTACTACTGTTGTCTTCTAGTGCCTCTTAGTCTTATCCACATATTCAAATGAATTTCCTTAAGTCCAAGCACAATTCCCCCAGTATTCTGCTCCTATCAAGCTTTTCTCTAGGACTTAGGTGCTTCCTTCACATTATCTCTTGGTTAGAGCTTATCTTTTTACTTCAGCTAGCGCTCCCAGGTGCTGTCTAGCACAGTCTTTCCTTAGCTCATCAGACACTGCCTAAATTCAAGCAACAAAAACATTAAACCAACAAAAGGGAGCATCTATTATGCTCCAAGTTAATTGCTACAAAATAACTAAAATGAACTGAAAGTAACAACTTAGGAGCAATAAAACTAACGATAATGTAGAACCAAAGTATGCAAATACTCACTACAGGTGAGTTATCAATAAGAGTAAGTTCTTTTATGGTTCCATCACTCGTTATTGAGTTCACAGAATTGCTAACATGTTGGGTTTTAGTGCGGGATCCATTTCATTTACTTATTTAGGTTGTCCTATTTTCAAAGGGAAGCGTAAATTCTCCCATTTTTGGAAAATTACAAATATTTTCAAGGTGAAGTTGACTTCTTGAAAAGGATCATTGCTTACTACTATGGGTCATATTCAATTTATTAAATCCATTATCCATAGTACGTTGGTGTATTCTTTCGATTTTTATAGATAGTCCAATAAACTTTTGAAGACTCTAGATCGTTGGATAAATATTTTCCTTTAGAGTGGGGATATTTATACTAAGAAAGTTTGTACAGTTGCTTGGGTGATTGTCTACCTCCCTTGGGATTCAGGTGGTTTGAATATGAAGTCAACAAGGGAGTTTAATGAAAGTCTCATTTTACTCTTGAGCTGGAATTGTTTTTCTGGTGAGTCACAATGGTCTAATATGTTTAAGCTTAGATATTTCTCCCATGGTCGACATAAGCATCATTATTTACAATCCTCAACCTGGATAGGTATTAGAGATCACTTGGATTTTGTCATTTGTAATTCAGTTTGGATTATTTGCAAGGGGAACATATTAATTTTTGTACAGACAATTGGCTTGGTTCTCTATTAGAAGACTTATTAGCGCTCTCTCAGTCAGTGCATTTGATTCTCAAAGACAAGCTCTCTTCCATCATTCGGGAAGATCGTCTAGATTTTCCTATTGATGTTATTAGAAGTACAAAGGTTACATCTCGACTACCTAGTATTATTTTTGTCTATTTCCCCTCTTCCGGATAAACTTGTTTGGTCTCACTCATCTGACGGTATGTTAACTGTGAATCAAACTTATCATTTCTTTCATCCCCATCTTTGACTATTGATTGGTTCACTATTATCTGGCGTCCTTGTATTCCTATGTTTCAATCTTTTATCTTTTGGAGGATTATGCATAGAAAAATTCCTACGGATGAGAACCTTCGCATTCGAGGTTGTACGACTAGGGGTGGCAAAATGGATGGATTGGATGGATATGGATTGGATAGTTAATGGATGGATCTAAACAATCCATTAGTCCATTAACAATCCACTAAAAGTTTTTTAAAAATATCCAATCCAATCCTTCCATTAAGAATAAAATTCATCCAATCCATCCATTATCATATTTTTAGTGGATGGATATCCATCCATCCATTTTTTTTTCTTTGAATTTTTTTTTTTAAAATCACTTATTTTTTTGAAAAATTTATTTTTTTCAAAAAGTTTTTTTTTAATAAAACAATATCATTTTTTTTTAGAATTTTTTTTTTCAAAAAAAAAAATATTTTTGTATTTTCGAAAAAAATAATTTAAAAATCGTTTTTTTTTATTTTCGAAAAAAAATAATTTTTTTATATTCGTAAAAAAATAAAATTTTCGAAAATAAAATCAAATTTTGGTATTTTTCAAAAAAAATGATTTTTAAATTTTTGGAAAATATCATTTTTTGTATTTTCAAAAAAGAAATTATTTTTTTCGGAAAATCAAAAAAATATTTTTCAAAAAAAATGATTTTTTTTCGAAAAAAAAAATATTTTTTGTTTTTCAATTTTTTTTTTAATATTTGAAAAAATTTATTTTTTTAAAATTAGATAAAAAAATCCATTGGATCATTAAAATGTGTTGGATGAATTGGATCAATCCATGCTTATAAATGGATGGATTGGATCAATCCATTAACTTAATTTTTTATGTAGTGGATGGATTGGATGGATTTTGTATTAATGGATCCAATTGTCACCCCTATGTACGACTGTGTCCATTTGCATTTTATGTTTGGTTGCGTTCAAAACACCGATTCAACTTTACCTCGAGTGTCCATTTGTTGTAGATCTTTGGAAGTGGTTGGCGACAAGCTTCATATTTTCATTGATTTGTCAAATTTGTGCCTACTCTATCTTTCATCCCCTATAGGTGTAGCTCGCAAGTTAGAGATGTCATTGTTGTAGGTTTCTTTCATACTTTTCATACTATTTAGATGGCTCACAATCTTATTCTCTTTTAAGATGCAAAAATTTATATTCATGCTGCTAGAAAAAAAAAATTGTTATAATGATATCCTAAATGGTAGTTATTCAAATGGTCATTGTCTTTCCATTCCATCGTACATTAGTATTCTAAATAATTTTTTTATTTCTTCGCAACATAGGAGATTAAAAACATTGTGATAGTTATTTGGGCGCCTCCTACAACCTCTTATGTTAAGGTTAATACTGATGGTTCGGTTGTGGGTTTACATGCAGCCCGTGGTGGCATATTCAGATATCATAGTGGGGCATTCCTTAGTGGATTCTCTTCCAACCTCAAACATTATTCTATTTTTGAATGTAAGCTGCAATGCCTTATGTTGCTATGGAATTGGTTGCGCAACATAGATGGACTCGTCGTATTTGGATTGAAGGTGACTCTAGTACTGTTATTTTAGCTTTTAAGAAGCCTTTGATTATGCATTACAGATTTCGCAATCATTGGCACAATTGTTTTTATCTTGGGTTATAGGTGATATCGTCGCATATTTTCATAGAGGGTAAATGTTGCGCAGATAAGTTGGCTAATCATGGTCATTCTGTTCATAACACTGTTTGGTGGGAATCTCTTCCCAGTTTCATTAGGGAAGGTTTCTTTAGGGACCGCTTTAGTTTACCTAATTTTATGTTTCCCTTAGTTTGTCTTTGAGGATTCGTTTTTGCTTCTCTTTGAGAGTTTTAGGTTGGTTCCCCCTCTTGTATATATATTTTTCTTTTTTTTAGGGGTTAAGTATGTTTGTGGTCCTCCTAAATATTTCAAATTTCGTTTTTAGTCTCTCAAAATATTTTCTTCAAGAAATGGTCCTCCTAAAAATTTTCATCCACATTTTTGATCCATAATACTAAAATCATCGTTAAAATTTTTTTAATTTAGTCGTTAAGTAATAAACCGTCGCTAAAACCATCGTTAATTTTGTCGCTAAATTGTAAAAATCATCGCTAAGTTGCAGGAGAGACCAAAATCATGAATAAAAAATTTTAGAAAGATCATTTTTTAAAGAAAATATTTTGAGTGATTAAAAACGAAAGTTAAAATATTTAAGAGTACCACAAATATATTTAATCATTTTTTTATAATATTTTGAATGTATGGATTAAGATAGAGGTTTTCTAGAAATACCGACATAATCGAGATGTCTGCATATCTCTTGATATTCGTATGACTCTGGCTAAGAAAATCTTAATACTATACTTTATAAAAAAATTATAATTATTGTCACTTTGTAGATTGATTAAAGTATAGATAAAAATGAAGACTCAAAGAATTTGTCAATGGTGGAATTTGTTTTTGACTACATGCAATGAACGTTAATAAATACATTAAGATTTTGTAATTTCAATAAAAGATGGTTCCAAGATTAGATGGTTCCAATTTTAATATCAGTATTTTTAATTTTTTAAAGAAAACTCTACATTAAAATTTTGACAATTTATCAGTGTTATGTATTTGAGCTACTTTTCTCAATGTAATATGATTAAACTTATTATTTGACCACCAATTATAAATATTATTAAAAAAAATGTTCTCCAATCATTCAAATTTTTTAATTTAAATATAAAAAGATATAGTACTATATATACTATCTCATCAAATAAAAATAAAAGAATATGTTAGTTGTTAAATAATAAAACTATAAAGAAAAAACAGAGTTCAAAAGACAATTTCTTAAATAAAGTTGTTTTTGACACCTGAAAACGTAAATTCGTATGTATTCATCATATGAGACTCATTTCCCATATAACCCTATTTACCACACAACTGTATGTGTTTTGATTCTCTTCAATGAAGCATTGTGCCACTCTTCAGTGACGTGTCATCCGCGTCTTTTGTCTAAAATTCTGGTCCAAATTATCAAATTTTAAATCTAAAACTTCTAAAACATATATAAATTTATAAAATATATATATTGAAATAGAGGAACGCCGAAAGACCCTCGGCAACTTCTTTTTTTCAATATTATGTATTACGGGATGATCAAACAACTCAATAAAATTGAACTTTGATGATTCAATTCATAATTTCTCCGATTTAAAGAAGACAAATAAGAAGACTCTCGTAAAGAGGTTGATGTCGCATTTCGAAAAACACAATCTCACAAGCGTTCACACGTTCGCGGAAATGATTGAATAGAGTCGCCATTAATTTTTATTTATTTCAAATAAGAAAAGAGAAAGTATCAATAAAACTCTTAAAAGAAAAAAAAAGATAGTCATCGCAACCAAATTTGAATTCGGGAATCAATTACACAAGGGGAAGGTATTAACACATCTCACATTTGTTGTATTCAACGAGAACCTTTTAGTTAAATTTGCGATTGAATGTTAGCATATGCTAATTGTTTTATTCGAGTGATAAAATATGCAAAAAGAAAATAAAAGGGGTCGCAAAAAGGTTTTCATTAGGGTGCTTGAAAAAATTGTGGGTGTTGCTTTTAGGTATCCTCAGTACAAAGAGGAACTCAAAGCAACGTAGTTCTGCACAAGACAAAAGATATTTTTGGGTTTTTTGTTATACTGTTTGAAGAGACGTTGAATCTTGCTCCTACGTATCCTCAGGTGTGATGTAGAACTCAAAGTTATGTGGTTCTTGGTAGCAAATGAGTGTTGGTTGATTGATTTTAGTGAATGAATGTTTAGGTCGCACTTTTGTGGTTAAACGTTGCTTATATGCTCATGCATGGGAGGCTTAACATTTGTTTGTATCGCGGTAGAAAGGGTCATGCTTGATCGTGTTCTAGCGATTAACTGTTGTGTGTATGCTCGTACATGGGAGGCTTAAGCATTTGTTTGTATCACGGTAGAATGGACTAGACAATTTTTGTTTGTGAAAAGGATTTCTATCGCGCGGGGGTGAGAAAATATAGGATTGATTGGTTGAAGTATTTTTTAGGTGGAAGACGAGTATTTGGACTTGCAAGCTATTACGGCTTAGGTCTAACACTCAGGACTATGATTGGACATTACACCCAAGTAGTTATTTTAATCCATTTTGTTGTGAAAGAGTTTGGAATGTTTACAAATGTTGAGTGAAAGACAGACACTCGGGCTTCCAAGCTATTACTATTTGGGGTTAGTATTCAGGACTATGATTGGACATTACGCCGAGGTAGTCTTTTTCTTTCAATTTATTGCGAAAGGAAGATAATTTTGAATTTTCGGCGGAAGACAAACATTTGGACTTGCAAGCTATTATGACTTGAGTCTAACACTCAGAACTATGACTGGACATTACACTCAGGTAGTCATTTTCTTCCATTATTTGAAATGGTCAAAGTTGTTTATTGGTCATTTTGAATTTTTTGTTTTAGAAAAGAGCTTGATGTTGGATCAAACATTTTTATTTGTGAGACGAATTATGAAAATGGTTTGATGGTTTTTAAAAATGGATTTTGAGTCGAGGGTGAAAATGGTTGAAGAATAAGAAAATGTGAGAATCGTAACACGGTTGCGAATTGCATCGCAAGGGGCGCGCATTCTAGCCTGGGGACACGAACTCTAGCACAAGGCGTAACCTAACGCCACAAAGTAAGTCGAATTGTAATATTTGTACAAAGCACACAACAAAAATAAAAGGACATGAGCACATACAACAATAATTACAACACACATTCATCGTAACTTAATCTAAAAAGTAAAGAAAAACGGAGCGTGAACAGATCAAAATATCTTGACGCGAGAACATGAATTAAGGTCACCTAACGCGAAGACGTGCGATGCAAAGCTAACAAAAGTAGGATTTAAATTTGATTTAAATGTAACGACATTGAATCGTTGTATCTCAATACAAAACGAATTACAAATTGCTAACGCATAATGTTTTCATCGCAAATAAATAGAAACACAACAAAATATAACATCACGAAAGCAAAAGTCACATGTTGAAGCGTGAAGTGGCGAAAAGCTAAAATGCGGATTGTCGTTATGCTAAACCATCGGAAGCGCATACGAAATTGAATAAAACACATAATGACAACCAAATTGAAAATGTCACACGCAAACCACAAAAATTCCAATAAAATGCTAGCCAAACGCGATCATCGTAAACGAGTTGAAATGCAAACGAAACATAACGTGCCAACAACGTAAAAGTAACGATATCACAAAGTAACGATAAAATCAAGCAACCTCAATGCGAAGAAATGTAACGTGAGGCTTTTAAACATGATATTTAAAGTTAAAAGAAACACAACGACAACGAAGACAATAATGTCGCACGCATACACAAAGAAAATCCAACACATTGCTAATGCTAAAATGTGAGCATCGCAACAAAATCAAATCGAAGAAAATGCCATGAATGACGCACGTATATGCAAACAGCGTATCGACATGAATTCGATCCGAACATAAAAGAAAATAAAACTAAACAGCACAACTCAAGCATATATTATTCGATTAAAATAGTATTACAAAATTATTACAACATATTCAACGTAACCGAAATCAAAAGCCAACTAATACATGAACAAAAATGCAATGACATCGAAAATATGAAAACAAAATAACCAACAACAAAACAAAATAAAAATGTAATGAGAAGAGAAACGGAAAAACAAAACAAACCAAACGAAGTCGAGTTGTTATGCTGCTTGATGTTGAGCACGGTTTAGAGAGGGAGAAACTCGAGTTTGTCACTGTCGAAGGTTGTTTCCAGGTTATGGTTACTTCGCGTCCCTCACTGTTTCGGTGGTGTTAGGAGGCGATCGGAACTTCTTCTCCGTGAATGTTGTTGGTTGTGTCGTGGTCTCCGTGGTTGCTTGAAAGCCGTTTGAGCAGTTTCCATTTTTGTCGGTTTTAGTAGTTCGAAGAGTGAGTGCACTGTGGGGTGGAAGAGATTTGAGATGGAAGGTGGTGTTGAGAAGAAGATTTTTCCGGTGGTGAGTTGATGAAGAGGGATGAGTTTCTGCGTACACGGCGGAGGGAAGATGGTGTGTATGGTATTCATCGGTCGGAGTTGTGGTTTTTTGGTTGGAGATGGTAGGCGAGCGTTGGTTGTTGTTAAAGAGTGAGGGTGGCGGATGAAATGAAGGTGATGGATTGTGAGAAGAATGAGGAAAGTGGAAATAGGGAGAACATGTTTTATTCAACAATGAGAGAGAGAAAACCGGAAAAAATTAGTGAAGAATGAAAAGTGATCATTTTTCCTACTATGTGTTCTGCTTTTTTTGTGAGAGAGAGAGAGAGAGATGCTATTGAGTTGGATGGTCTTTGAAAAGTGCTAAAGAGTCCCCTCAAGGGCACCGTGTGTGGTTCAAATTGTGTAGATTGGTTCCCCTTCTCTCATTTCTAACACGAGTTACTATATATAATAGGGTTTCTAAAAAAATTATTTTTCAAAAACACCCTTTTAGACCATAAAAATGAAATAAAATCTAATTTTTCTTATAAAGACAAATAAAATCAAATGACCTCATATTTGTCTCTATTTGATTTTTTTTAACATTTTGATAAAAAGGAAAAAGAAAAAGAATATAAATGAATAAAAAATAGGCGCGAAAATATGCAAAAATAAAAATAAATTGAATGCATTAAAATGATATGCAAATTAAAGCTCTAGAAAACAAAAAGATAAATATCAAATTTTGCGATAAAAAATTCTCGGTTCAAAAGGCTTTGACTGATCAAAATGCAAACTCAAATGGAATCGAAAAAATTAAACGAGCATGTCGGGTTAAACTACGTGAATCGTAGATCAATAAAACAAACAACTACAAGCCCAATCTCAAAAAGTTCCACCCGTTAAATTTACACGCAATCAAAAATCAATTCAACTGATGTGTTTGTAAAACCAAAAATTTATTTTAAGCAAAACAAAATGAAGTCGGATGCATGAAGATTTAAAATGCCAAGACAAAATTGGGGTATGACAACTACCCCTATCTAATTGTATTCAACCTAGAAGGATGAATTGCCACTGTTTTCATACCTTCAGGGTAGAAGTAAATTAGATACCAACAGATCCCTAAATTTTGTCCTAAAAGGCGGAGATGAAAAGCAATGAAGTTAGGAAAACGAGTTTATAGGGATAGGATATTGGATCAATATCAATAATCGATTTAATATTATTCAAACTTTAACGACTGTCATCATCAAAATGATCATGGTTATATCACAATGACAAAGATCATCAACAAAAGGATGATTGTTAAATTAAACTGCAAAGACTGCCATCACTAAGAGGATGATGGTCAAACCAAACTTCAAAGATCGCCATCACCAAAAGGATGATGGTTAGATCACAACTTCTAAAATCTCAATCACCAAAAGGATTATGGTTAAACCAAACTTTAACAATCGCCATCACCAAAAGAATAATGGTTAGATCATAACTCCAAATATCATAATCACCAAAAAGATGATTGTTAAATCATACTTCAAAGATCGACATCCCCAAAAAGATGATGGTTAGATCACAACTTCAAACATCTTCATCACCAAAAGGATGATGGTTAGACCAAACTAACAAAGATCGTCATCACCAAAAGGATGATGGTTAAATCATACTTTAAAGATCGCCAAGGGTGATGGTTAGATCACAACTTCAAACATCGCAATCACCAAAAGGATGATAGTTACATCAAACTGAAAAATATCGTTATCACCAAAAGGATGATGGTTAAATCATACTTCCAGGATCATTATCACCAAAAAGATGATGGTTAGATCAAACTGAAAAAGATCTCCATCACCAAAAGTATACTGGTTAAATCATACTTCAAAGATCTCCATCACTAAAAGAATGATGGTTAGATCACAACTTTAAACATCGCCATCACCAAAAGTATGTTAGTTAGATCAAATTGACAAAGAGCGCCATCACCAAAAGGATAATGGTTAAATCATACTTCAAATATCGTCATCCCCAAAATGATGATGGTTAGATAACAACTTTAAACATCGCCATCACCAAAAGGATGGTGGTTAGATAAAACTGACAAAGATCGCCATCACCAAAATGATGATGGTTAAATCATACTTCCAGGGTTGTCATCACCAAAAGGATGATGGTTAGATCAAACTAACAAACATCACCATCACCAAAAGGATGGTGGTTAAACCAAACTGGCAAAGATCGTCATCACCAAAAGGATGATGGTTAAATCACATTTCAAATATCACCATCACCAAAAGGATGATGACCATCACCAAAAGGATGATGATTAAATCAATGACTTCAAATATTACCATCACCCAAAGGATGATAATGATCTTACATCTTTGAAATTTTCATCACCAAAAGGATGATGGTTAGATCACAACAAAACTTGTCATCATCGAAAGGATGATAGTAAGACCATAATTTCACATATTTCCATCAAAAGAATGATGACTGACATTAATGATTAGGGGACTGCCATCACCAAAAGGGTGATAGTAAAAAAACTTTTTAGGGGGAATAAAATTATCAACAAAAGATTAATAGATCAAACTTGTTGGGGACTACTGGAAAATCAATGGGTAAGACTTCCTTGGGGATACCATCAACAAAAGGTTGGAGAAAAGGATTCATTTAGGAACACCATCATTGTCAACAAAAGGTTGAAGGGAAAGATTCACCGAAAGATATAATTCTGATCAATAAAAGGTTGAAGGGAAAGACTCGTTGAGGAACACCCATTCAGAAAACACGCAAGGTAGGAACACATTCAAAGAAATACCATTGACTCGACTGAGGATGTCATCCTCATCAATAAAAGGTTAAATAAAAAGACTTTTAGAGGGAATGCCCAATGAGAAAGCATATAGTGTAGGAACTAACTCAGAGAAATATCACTGACTTAGCTGAGAATAAATTAGACTCTCCTGATTGATCCCGGATCCTGACTTATGATATATATGCATGTTTTTTCTTAAAATGGTGTAATGTTTCATCTCAGTGAAAATGCTACGCACAATGCATGAAATTGTATAATTTTATTTTTGTATGGTGTAATTCTTCGCCTCGGTGAAAATGTTGTGCATGAAATGCATGTAGGAATGTAGGCGGGTGATTGGCTTTTGGGGTGAACTGTCAGACAATAACTAGATTTGAGGGATATACTTCCATACAGGAACTGGTGAAAAAGATTAAGTTGCCAGACGGGAATTGGTTATTTAGTTTTTGTTTGTCAGACGATAACTGACTTTAAAATAGTCTACCAGAGGAGAACTGGTTATTAAAACCTTCATACAATAATTGACTTCAATATAGGTTACCATACATTGTTAAACGGGAACTGACTTCAAAATAGGTTACTAGACAGGAACTAGTTATTAAAAATTGGAAGTGGGGCAGTTTAAAAAGTTCATGGAGATGCTCATTGTGTTACAAGTAAATATTCTATTTTGTGATACCCTGGAACAAATGGTCGTCTATGCCAAATTTATGAAAGAGCTTCTAAATGGTAAACATAAATTAAATGGTGATGAAAGTGTTGCTTTAGCTGAGGAATATAGGGCCATCATTCAATGCAAGCTACCACCCAAACTAACAGATCCAGGTAGATTTATTATTCCTTGCTCTATAGGTTCATTGAAAATTTGTTAGAAACTATGTGATTTAGAGGCGAGCGTCAATTTGATGGCATTATCTATGATGAAGAAATTAAACCATGGAGAGCCAAAACCTATAAAAAATGACTTTGACTCTGGTCGACCGATCAGTCACATACCCCTATAGAGTACTAGAAGACGCGTTGGTAAAGGTTGATGATTTACTTTTCACGCTGATATTTTCATCTTGGATATGTCGGAAGATACTGAAACACCATTATTGTTAGGAAGACATTTCCTTACTACGGGAAGAGCTTTGATTTATGTAGAAAGAGGATAATTGATTCTCCGATTTAATAAAGAGAAAGTAGTATTTAATGTGTTTGAAGCCATGAAACATGCTCATGAGGATTTGCAATGCTACCAAATTGATTTAATTGACGGATTGATAGACAATGTTTCCAAAGAAAGGGGTATGTCATCTCCAATTGAAAAAGTTTTAGTGTTGTCTATCAAAGAAACAGGTGAAGATGAAAATAATGTTGATGTAAATTAGTTGGTACTATAATTGTAAGTAGCCTAGCTATAGTGGGCTTATAAAAAATTTGAAGAATTAGGAGGAAGTAGTGAGGAGAAACTCACGGATCCTGAACTCAGAGAGCTCCCTAAGCATTTAAAGTATTTTTTTTTAAGTCGGGGAAATAGGCACCCCGCAATAATCAGTAACACATTATCAAAAGTTGAAGAAGAAAAGTTGTTAAGAGTGCTTAGAGAAAATAAAGAAGCATTATGATGGAAAGTATCATACCCGAAATGGATTAGTTCAGCATACTGCATGCATAAAATCAAGCTCAGAGAAGAATTAAAACCGGTAGTACAACCACAGCGTGATTAAATCCAACAATGAAAGAAGTGGTAAGAAAATAAGTCCTTAAATTGCTTGAGGAATGTATGATTTATCCTATCTATGATAGTTCTTGGGTAAGCCCAGTACATGTAGTTCCAAAAAAGGGAGGCACCATTGTTATACGTAATGAAAAAAATGAACTAATTTTAACTCGTATTGTTACAGGATGGATAATGTGTATTGATTATCGCAGGTTAAACCTCGCCACGAATAAGGATCATTTTCCATTTCCATTTATGGATCAAATGCTTGAAAGACCAGTAGGACAAGCCTACTACTGCTTCTGGATGGATACTCAGGGTACAACCAAATTATCATAGATCCCGCTAATCCGAAGAAGAAGAAAATTCACGTGCCCATTTGGATTTTTTGCGTATCGAAGGATGCATTTAGGATTATGTAATGTACCAGCAACTTTCCAAAGGTGCGTGCTTTGTATTTTTTCTGACATGATTGAAAACTCAATAGAGGTATTTATCGATGATTTTTCTAGCTTCGGTACATCGTTTGGTTGTTGTCTTGATTGATTAAATAATATCCTAAAGAGATGTATCGAGACAACTTGGTGTTAAATTGGGAAAAATGTCATTTTATGGTAACTGAAGGCGTTGTTCTTGGCCACAAAATCTCTACTAAGGGGATATACGTCGGTAAAGCTAAAATTGAAGTTATAGAAAAACTTCCACCGCATGTAAATGTTAAAGGAGTAAGGAGTTTTCTAGGTCATGCAGGTTTTTACATGAGATTTGTTAAAGACTTTTCAAAATTTTCAAAATTCCTATATAACTTGCTGATAAAAGAAAATGACTTTAACTTTGACAAAGATTAGCTACACTGTTTTTCTATCTTAAAAAATAACTTGATAACTGCCCCCATCATCGTGTCACCAAATTGGGAGTTTCCTTTTGAAATTATGTGTGATGCTAGTGATTATGTTGTTGGAGCAGTACTTGCCCAACGCCATGCAAAAATTTCCATGCAATTTACTATGCAAGCAAAGTTTAAATGAAAATCAGGTTAACTACACCACCATTGAAAAAGAATTGCTAGTAATAGTATTTGCGTTGGAAAATTTTCGCTTGTATTTAATAGGTTCAAAGGTTATTATTTATACAAATCATACAACTTTGAATTATATATTTAATAAAAGTGACTCTAAACCAAGATTGTTATGATGGGTGCTTTTGTTTCAAGAATTTAATATGGAAATTAAAGATAAGAAAGGGGTAGAAAATCTTGTGGCAGATCACCTTTCCACGTTAGAGAATGATGAAGTGACCAGAAATAAATAAAATATTACAGAGACATTCCCTGACAAGCAGCTAATGGAAATCAGTGAAAGACCATGGTTTACGGATATGGAAAATTATAAAGCAATAAATACGGTACGCGAAGAATACAATTGGAAGAAAAGCAAATGCTTCTATAAAGAAGAAAAATTTTATTTGTGGAATGATCCATACTTGTTTAAAAGAAGCCCTGATGGTTTACTTCACAAGTGTGTTACAGGTAAAGAAGCAGACAACATTATGTGGCATTACCATAGCTCGGCATATGGAGGACACCATAGTGGCAAGAAAACTGCAGCAAAAATAATGCAGAGTGGGTTTTGGTGGCCTATCTTATTTAATAAATGTAAGTTATATGTGTATACATGCCCCGAATGCAACATAACTGGTAACATCTCAAAATGAGACGAGATACCATTGAATATTATGCTTGAGGTAGAACCATTTGATTGTTAGGGAATCAATTTTATGGTACCATTTCCCTAATCAAATTTGTATCTTTATATTCTTCTCTATGTTGATTATGTTACCAAATGGGTTGAGGCAATTGCTTGCAGTGCTAATGGTGTCCGAACTATCACTGACTCTTTGTAAAAGAGTATTTTTGCCAAGTTTGGTGTTCCCAAAGTATTAATCAGTGATGGAGAGACACATTTCTACAACATGTATTTGAAAAGATTTCTTGAAAAATATAATGTCAAATATAAAGTCTCAACGCCATATTATCCTCAGACATGTGGCCAAGTCGAAGTATCAAACAGACAATTGAGATAAATTTTGGAGAAAACAGTGGCAGCATCACAGAAAGATTGGTTGAAAAAATTAGATGATGCTTTGTGGTCATATAGAACAACTTTCACAACAATTTAAGGTTCTCTCCATATCAAGTTATTTATGGTAAAGCATGTCATCTCCCTGTAGAACTGGAGCGTAAAGCTTATTGGGCGGTAAAATTTCTAAATTTTGACGAAAAGCTAGTTGGGAGGAAAAGGTTACTAAAATTGGATGAATTGGAGGATATGAGGTTATCTGCATATGAAAATGAGTTTATTTACAAGGAAAGTACCAAAAGATATGATGATAAAAAGTTGGTACCATGAAACTTTCAAGTCGGACAACAAGTCTTACTGTTTAATTCAAGATTATGACTTTTTCCAGGAAAACTAAAATCCAAGTGGTGAGGACTGTTTGTTGTCACGGATGTTTGCCAAAGCGGTGCTGTTGAAATTCAATATCCTGGTGATATGAGGAGATTTTAAGTAAAAGGACAAAGGTTAAAGCATTATTATGGAGGGGAGATTCCAAATGTAAAAGTTTCCCTAATACTTTCGGACCCCTGAATCCAACCGTCAAGCTAATGATGGAAAAAAGTGTTGAATGGGAGGAAACCCATGTTTTATAACCAAATTTTTTTGTTTGTGCAAAATTTACTTTATATTAGTAGTTAGATTCAAGAAAAGGAATTAGTCGCTCGCACGCGCTCTTCAAACACTTTATGTTTGTCATTGATTAACAAGTTTGCATCTATTATTTCTTTCATATTTACAAAATTTGCACTTGTAGCATTGAACAAATGAACCAAAAATACCATCTAGGAAACTTGATCATCAGGAAAGTGACATACAAATTGAAGGAAAAGGATGAAAAAGGAATCAAAGGACTTGTACTCAACCTTCAGATACCTCAAATAGTAAGGTTCGAGCCAAATAAATTCCATTGTTTACTATTCCTTGTATTGAGTGTATCCATGCATTATTGTTTAATCAGGTTTGAACTATTTTTGATTAAATTCATCTGGTTTGATTTACACACACTGATATAGTTGTTTGTTTTAAACTCTGAGCATTTTAACCACCATGTAGTAATAGGATACATTCATTGCTAACCATTTTGATATTGGCCTTTGTTTCGGTGACTTAGCCTTATTTCTTAGCCTCATGACTTGAGAGATTTTATATTTCCACACTCTCTTTGGAGTTAGATAGAAATGTTTAGTTCTTAAAGTGTATGAAAAAGAGTAAGTTTGGGGTTGCTCTTGGAAGTGAGCAAAGTTTAAAGTTTGGGGTTGGGGTACTAGAGAAAAACGGTCAGAAATTCAAAATTTTGAGAAAATAAGAAGTTGGAAAAAGGAACTTCTGAAAAAAGAGATAATAATAATGCAAAAGACATATTGAGGACCACAATAGGAATATATATAGTACCATAATTAAGGAACAAAGTGGCATGATAAAAGAATGAGAACTAGGCACCTAACTCCGAATGTTTAAACCTACTTTCCCCAAAATGTCCTACATGAACATAAGCCAAGTTACAATCGAAAAAGACCCCAAATGTGTGTGTTTTGATTTCTTTGACGAATTATATTAGAACATGATCAAACTCAGTATAAACTATTTTGTATGTTGATTAAGAGACTACCCTATCAATTGAGTGAATCAAGGTGAGATGAGATACAGGTTGAGTACTTATCAAAGTTTGAGGATGTTTTCTGAATTTTCTAAATTGAAGTTTGAGGATGGTCAGGTGAAGAAAATTTTACATGGTGATGTTCAATTGTTATTGTGAAACTTGTTTTCTGTTTGGAATTGGCAGTACAAATAAGTTACTTGAGGACAAGCAACGATTCAAGTTTGGGGTTATGAGGACACTCTTTCATTGCATGTTTTTGGTCGAAGAAACAGATCAAAACAAATTAAAGAGGTGAAAAATAAAGAATAAAGGTCAAAGAAAGATGCAAAAATGACTAAGTATGAAAAAATTATGACTTAGTGAAAATCAGGTGAAAAAGGAGGAAAAGCATGTAGCTACTGGAATAATCATGCGCATCATCACTCTGCATCATGCACATGATAGAGAAGTAAAGTTACCATCACGTATGATACATGCTATGACGCACGCGATGGTATTTTTTCTGTGCTTTTTCTAACGCATTTATGATCCATTCTGGAGGCTTAAAAGGGGAAGTTTGATACTTTCTCAAGGGTTCTGAAATTTTACAGGTGAAGGAAGGGTTTACAACACTAGAAGGAATATTTGGAGAGCATTTGAAGTCATTTAAGGCCAATTCTTCAAGGGATTTCTCATGCAACCTTCTTATTTGTATTTGGTATTGTAATTTGCACTATGAGTAGCTAATTCTCTTTAAGTTAGGTTGAGTTTGATGAACCTATTTTAATACTATTTGGGCACATGTTTGGTTTTCTATTGCATGAATAATTTGAATTACAATTATATTCAATTGCACCTTGCTCTTAATGCTTTTTATATGAGATACTCGTTTAATTTGAATTTGAGCACATATGGAATATTAACCATTAGTATATGTGTTGAACCTAATGTAATTGTTGTGCTTACGCTGGTTTAATAGGGATGGGAGATCTCGAGTGGTGGCTTACGAATTAACGTTCTATTGTATTGCCTAATCATGCTTACGCTGGCAGACTATGGGTAGAAAACTCTGAGTATAGATTAGTGAGTGTGATACAGTGAACTGACTTTGTGTTTTTGCTTTGAAAAGCAATGTTGCGGATAGCAAGAGTCGCCACCGATTTTTCTTTTATCCAATAAGGAAAGGCGGAAAAGAACAGGAAAGACCTTGATTAGATTTTGAGTTCGGGAGGTACATTATACAAAAGGAAGGTGTTAGCACCCTTTGTATCCATGGTTATCCATGGGCTCTTAATTGCTTAACTCACTTATGCTTTCCTTGTTTGAGAAAGTGTTTGAGAAATGTGGTGTGTTTAGAAAATATTTTGAAAGGAGAGTTTAACTTTGTAATGATTCTTGTACGAATGTATACAAAGTGTTTATCTCGTTTGATTTTGAAAGATGTTTAGAAAAATATAACTCGGCGATGATTCTGGTGCGAATGTATACCAAGTGGTGATTTTCTAAAAGATGTTTTGAAAAGTGTAAGGTGTGAAAAGTATTTTAAGCTGTGAGCAAGCATTTAAGAGTTATACCTAACCAAGGTCTTTATAGGTATTTCCTATCCTTAGGAGGGTAAAACTGTCCTTACTATTGAGAAGTAAGTAGTCTTATCCTTTGGATGTAAAGGGACATCGTGGGGTCGTCGATTGGTCATTGAAGGCAACATTTGTAAGGATACCTTAGCATTCGAAGGGACGATCATCATTTAATCGTAGGCTACAACGAAGGGTCATCGAGGGACAAAGTCATATATTCGAAGGCAACGTTCGAGGGACAAGGTCATATATTCGAAGGCAACATTCGAGGGACTATGATTTATCTTGTAGGGACATTGACCTTTTGATCGAAGGGACTATGACTTATCTGTTTAGGGATGATGATGATTTAATCGAAAGAGTCTTTGCTAAGGGTATCCCCACATTCGCGGGACATGACCGTAATATCGTAAGGCAACAAAGAGAGGGTTACCCTAGAGGTGCAACTGTGAAAATGATTGGATTCGGATATATTATCTTGAATTAATTTATCTAAGTTCGATTATTTATCTTTCCATGCAATCCTATTAGCATACATGTAGACAGTTATATTCACAGTATGGAAAAAATTAAAGTGCGAAAAATAAGACTACGATATTACATGGCTTCGGGATGGGGGGTACATAATTTAAAAGGGGATATAAAATATCTAAATCTTAATTAACGAGTACGAAATTAAAAGGGCATAGAAAGTTCATGACAAATGAAATAAATAAACTAAATTTAAGAATGAATTGAGAATATTTTTAGTCTATAATAATAGAAACTTTTTTTTATGAATTTATGGAAAAACTTAGACTAAATTGATAGAAATTTTAAAAGAAAAGAGAACAAAAATATAATTAGATTTTTATTATTCAAAATAGCCAATTTTAATTAATTAAGTGATATATGAAAATTTAATTAATAAACTAGATTAAATTATATCCTAGTTTAAATAACCAATATAATATATTAATTAGAAAATTAATTAATGGGTTTTATTTTAATAATAGAAAAATAGTGGTGAATTAATTATAGTGGAAAGGGAGTAAACATAGTAAAAAACTGAAAAGCTAAAAAATAGTCATGTTGGTCCATTCGTTATTTATTCGCCTTCATTAAAATATATATTAATTCTACATGGATTTTTCCATTTTGACACAACACCACCATGCATGTTACAACTTTCTCTTTTATGGCAAGCTACTTTATTTTTTCTCATGCTGTTTCTTTCATGTGAATATAACAAACCTGTAACTTCATCTTATATCACACCACACACATAAAATAAGATCATATGTAATCATCATGCAATAATAAAAATAGTCATGCATAAATCAAGAAGCTTATATTATTTTACTCATGTATTAGTTCTCTTTACTGCAAGTGATAATGATAAAACAAACCTTACACATACATGTTAAAGACAACCAAGGATTTATATTATCACCATTATATCATCATCATTATTATGTAATAACAGCATGTGAAATAAACATAATCATGCTAGAAACAACACTCATATAATAATAATTAAATGGCAGATATAATTCTTTAATCATGCAAACAAAATTTCTCCAACATGCTATGACATAGCAAGAACAGATGCATACTTGAATAAAGCAATATCAACATCCACCAAACCATGAATACATCATCTCAATATATATATTAAACCAATATTATTCATGCATGAATTAAGGAGTATTGCAAGGTAATCATGCTGGATGCAAATTCCATAATGAACACTTACTGGGGATTTGATTCTTCTAGCTTGCTCACTGTATGTGTGTTGTTCTTATTCAGGCTATGAGTGCTTTATGGTTGCTTCTCTTTTCCCTGCCCGTGAATCTTCTTGCTTCTGCCTTGCCTTGTGTATCTTCTTTTGCTGTATCTCTCCCCCTTTTCGTCTTCTCCCTCTCGCTACAGCCATATGAAGTATTTATAATGGTGTGGATTAGGGTTTAACCTTGCTAAATATTTGGATCCCTTCCTATACTTTAGAGTTTAACCTTGCTAAATATTTGGATCCCTTCCTATACTTTAGGAGAGTTAGGGTTTAACCTTGCTAAATATTTATTAAATACAAATAATGAATAATTCAAATGACTTTTAACAAATAAAAATTAATTTAAATTTTAGTTACATAATTGAATTAAAATTTAAACCTATTTCTATTTTTACTTTCATCATTAAAAAAAAATCAAAATTATTCTTACTTATATCAACCAAAATTATTTTATAATTTATGGGCTTTTAAAAAAATGTTACTCTTATAAATAAATTTTATTAAGTAAAAAACGTGAATTACTAAATAAATACTATTTATAAATAATGAATAAATGGAACATGAGTCACTAAATTATAAAAAATAGTTATTATAATTTAATGAGCTTTAACAAATAAAAATTAATTTAAAATTTTAATTATACAATTAAAATTCAAATCTATTTTTATTTATCATTAAATTAAAACTATTTTACTTATATATATATATATATATATATATATATATATATATATATATATATATATATATATATATATATATATATATATATATATATATATATATATATATATATATATATATATATATATATATATATATATATATATATATATAATTTATTTATATCATACAGAAAACCAAAATTATTATTATTTTTTATATCTGTATCATATAATAAATAAATTAAAATTTATAATTTATATGAGAATGTATGCTCATGAATGAATGCAAATGTGAAATGAATGTCATGCATGAATCAATTTATCATAAAAATTAACAGGCAAATTTTGGGGTATGACGGTGAGCTATACACCAAGGGATTGGTTATAGCGGGTTTTTTAATTTGTCGTGGAATTATAGTGATGATATCATTCATGTAATACATCAAACATCAATAATATATAAATATGGGATTCTATACACAACCTGACCGCTTTCATATTATTGACATAACAATTTATTTTATTTTCGCAATTAAAACTCACCCCCTCCCCATTTAGGATTTTCTACGCATTTCACAATATTGTCTTCTTAAATAGTCGTCCCTGTGGATTCAATCTTTTTTATTATTTCAACATTATCGGTACACTTGTCGATAAGTCATCACGACCCCACGAGAAATACATCTCGCAGGCCCATACTACGCAACCATTGACTTCAAGGTTCTAGACATTGTTCCCATAGTCATTGATTCGCCAAGAATGATTGTCGCTTATGGAAAATTACTTGTCGGACATCAATTCCTTCAAGGAAATCTTTTCTGGGTGAGGTTTTTGTGTCGACCCCAAGAGAAATACATCTCGCAGACCCATACTACGCAACTGTCATTCCTAGTAGGCCAAAAGGGTTAAATGTTCTATAAAAGGTCCTTAGAGTCACGAACCCTAATGAAAACATTGAAGCTTACGGAAAATTACTTGTCGGGTGAGAACACTCTCAAAAGGATCTACTCTAACTGACGTTTTCATATCGACCCTAACGAAAAATACGTCTTGTGGACCGACACTATGCAACCACCACCATATCTTATGTTTTTCCTCTAGACTCAGGTATAGAGTCTTTCCCACAATTTGTTTGACAAGATATTGAATATTGCTCCTACGTATCCCCAGGTACGATGGGGAGCTCAAAGCTACATAGTTCTTTGTAGAAAATGAATGTTGGTTGATTGATTTTAGTGAAATAATGTTTAGGTCGCATTCTAGCAGTTAAACATTGCTTGTATGCTCGCGTATGGGAGGCTTAAGCATTTGTTTATATCGCAGTAGAAAGGATCCTGCTTGATCGTATTCTAGCGGTCACACATTGCTTGTATGCTCGCGCATGAAAGACTTAAGTGTTTGTTTGTATCGCGGTAGAATGGACTAGATAATGTTTGTTTGCAAAACAAGGTTTCGATTGCGTGGGGAGAGAAAAGATAAGTTTGATTGGTTGGAGTTTTTTTAGGTGGAAGACGGGCATTTGGACTTGCAGGCTATCACAGATTGGGTTTGACATACGGGACTATGATTGGAAATTACACCTAAGTAGTCTTTTTAGTCCATTTTGTTGTGAAAGAGTTTGAAATTTTTACAATTGTTTTGAGTGAAAGACAAACACTCGGGCTTGCAAGCTATTACGGCTTGGGCTTAGTATTCGGGACTATAACTAGACATTACACACATGTAGACTTTTTTATTCAATTTATTGTGAAAGGAAAGCGCAATTGAATTCTTGACGGAAGACAAGAATTTGGACTTGCAAGCTATTACAGCTTGGTTCTAACACTCGAGACTATGACTGGACATTACACCCAGGTAGTCTTTTTCTTCCATTATTTGAAATGGTCAAAGTTGTTTATTAGTCATTTTGAATTTTTTATTGGAGAAAAGAGCATGAGATTGGATCAAACATTTTCATTTGCGAGACGAATTATGAAAATGGTTTGATGGTTTTGAAACCGGTGGTGAAATGGTTGAAGAATAAGGAAATGCGAGAATCGTAACACAATTGCAAATTTTATCGCAAGGGGCATGAATTCTAGCATGGGGACGCGAACTCTATCACAAGGCGTAACCTAACACCACAAAGTAAATCAAATCGAAATATTTCACAAAGCACGCAACAAAAATAAAAGGATAGGAGCACATACAACAATAATTACAACACACATTCAGCGTAGTTGAATCGAAAGAGTAAAGAAAACCGAAGTGTGCACGGACCATAATATCTTGACGGTAGAACATGAATTGAGGTCACGGATGCAAAGACGTGCGATGCAAAGCTAAGAAAAGTTGGATTTAAATTCTATTTAGATGTAACAATGTTGAATCGTTGTATCTCAACACAATCAAATTGCAAATTACTAACGCACAATGCACTCATCACAAATAAATCAAAACATAATAAAATATAACATCGCAAAAGCAAAAGTCACATATCGAAGCGTGAAGTGGCGAAAAGAAAAAAATGTGGATTGTCACTATGTTAAACCATCGGAAGAGCATACGAAATTGAATAAAAAACATAACGACAACCAAATTGAAAACGTTGCACGTAAACCAATAAAATTCCAACAAATATCTAACGCCTAAGCGGTCATCGCAAACGAGTCAAAATACAAACAAAACATAACTTGCCAACAACGTAAAAGTAACGATAGTGAAAAGTAATGATAAAATCAAGCAACCTCAATGCGAAGAAATGTGACGCGAGGCTTTTAAACATGACATTTAAAGTTAAAAGAGATGTAACGACAACAAAAACAATCATGTGCATGCATACACAAAAAATGTCCAGCATGTTGCTAACGCTAAAATGTGATCATCGCAACCGAATCATATCGAAGCAAATGCCACGCATGACGCACGTATATGCAAACAGCGTATCAGCATGAATTCGATTTGAACATAACAGAAAATAAAACTAAACAGCACAGCCCGCGCATATATTATTTGATTACAACAGTGTTGCAAAATTATTACAACATATTCAATGTAACTGAAATCAAAAGCCAACCAATACATGAACAAAAATGCAGTGACATCGAAAATATGAAAACAAAATAACAAAAAACCAAACAGAGTCAAAATGTATTAAGAGAAACGAAAAAAATAAACAAAACGAACTCGACTTATTATGCTGCTTGATGTCGAGCATGGTTTAGAGAATAAGAAACTCGAGTTTTTCATTGTCGAAGGTTGTTGCCAGGTTATGGTTACTTCGCATCCCTCACTATTTTAGTGGTGTTAGGAGGCGGCCGGAACTTCTACGCCTTGAATGTTGTTGGTTGTTTCGTGGTGTTTGTGGTTGTTTGAAAGCCGTTGGAGCATCTTGCATTTTCGCCGAAGGAGTGAGTGCACGGTGGGGTGGAAGAGCTTTAAGATTGAAGGTGGTGTTGAGAAGAGTGAGTGCATGGTGGGGTGGAATAGCTTTGAGATGGAAGGTGGTGTTGAGAAAAAGAGTTTTCAGGTGGTGACTTAATGAAGAGGGACAAGTTATTGCATACAAGAGTGAAATATATTCTTTCTCACTTATAATATCTCTTACTTCATATTTTTATATTTTTTAACAAGGTTGCTTTAGTGCTTCAATAGTGAAATATATTTGTGAGAATTGTTATATGTTGGTGTAGTGTTATCTTTATAATTTAATTAAGAGAGTTTTGTCTTTTGTGTAAAATCTTTTGAAGGATTTGTTTGTTTGGTTATGAGCTTAATTAGTTTAAAGCTCCCTTTTGATACGTGAGATTCACCAAGTAAATATTTTTTTGATTTCAAGCTCAACCTGTAAAATGTTATTTGTTTGTTCTTGAGATTATCCAAGTAAAATCTTTATTCGGTTGTTGAGCTCGGCCTGGTGTAAAAGCTCTGCTCGATTATGAGTTTAGCATGAAGTAAATTCTCTCGCATGGTTTGGGTATTATACAGTATAAAATATCCTCTTTAACTATAAGAAGGTCTATGGGTATAACCTATGAAAAGCTCATATCTCATATAGTGGAAACTCTCAAGAAGGAAAACTATTTGGGACTGAAGTAGGCCATGTGATTAAGTTAAAGTTGTATAAACCACGTATGCATTTCTCTTTTCCCTTATCTTTTTATATTGATGTTCTTTATTTCTTTCTATTGTATTTACATCTCTTCATATCTTTTATTTTGTTTTTCTTTTACTTATTTTGCAACTTTATCTCTATTTGATTTATAAAATCAACTTAAATGTTCTTGTAACTTAATTTTTTTATAACTAGACATCATTTTTCAACCTACACAATTTCACTACTAGAAAAACAGTTATTAGCGTCGGCCACTTTCAGACGCTAAAGGTGAAAAAACAGACACTAATGTGTGGTTAGCGTCGGTTTAGCGTCGGTGTCGGGCCTTGAATAAAAGTTGCGAAGCTACTGTGTAACGTCGGCTAAAGATACACCGAGGCTACGTAGCCTCGGTGAAATGGAGGCTAACGCGGACACTAATGGGACCGACGCTATATTGTTTCAAAACCATGAAAAGTCAATATTATGTTTAGCGTTGGCCTGTCCGACTCTAAAGTCAACAAAAAAAGTCAACTTTTTTGTATGCATCGATCGATTGGCATTGAGGTCAATTTATGAAACTCAAGAAAAAAACAGATAGCGTCCGTAGCACCGACTCTAAAGTCAACATAGAAAAGTCTATAATAATATTTAGCCTTGCATAGACCGACTCTAAAGTCAACAAAAAAGGACAATAAAGATGTTTAGAGTCGGGTTGCAACATGACAACCTCACTCGAACAAATTTTTTCAATCCACTCCATCAACCGAACAATATCATATTTATGGTAAAACATTTGGAAACAATTTTAAACATTCGTGAAAGAAACTACAAAAGTTCTACCCACATTAACTTTCAAAAAACATACACAAAAAGTAATCACATCCGAGATTAATTCGTTCTACTAAAAGTACAAGATCAATCTTCATCTAATGATTGATCATCCAAATCGTCATCATAATGATGAGAATGTGATACAAAAGTTGAAGTGTCAAATTTCTTCATCATAAATTCCTTCCAAGCATTCATCTCCCTCTCCATCCTTTGTGCAGTCTCGGTAGCAGCTTTTGTAGCCTCGGTAGCAGCTCACATTGCTTCGTTAGCCTCTTGTAATTGGGTCGTTGCAGCCTCGGCAATTTGTTCAGCTCTAATTCTAGCTGCTCTTTCAGCTTCTAATGACATCCCAAACATAGAATGTTGAGGAGTTTGAGATTGTTGGGTAAAACTTTTTGATCCACGTTTTAGATTAATAGCTAAATCTGCAGCGCCATAAACCCGACCACGGTTACGGCCCCCAGCAGCCTCTGTCCATAGCTGATTTACACGCTCTTCATCTAACACTTGAACAACCTCTCCATTCCCTTCTTCAGTTGGCTGAAGTTCTGCATCAAACTTCTCTTTAAAAGTCTTCTGCATAATAGAAAAAGTAAGGAATACTTAACAGCAAGATAACACAAGCAATTGTATCATTCTTATACAGCTATGCCAATGAAACTCAAAATGGTTATGCCAATGACTCACTCACTCATAGGGTGGTTTGATTTATTCACATGTAAACAAAGGTACAAATTTGATATCTATCTAAGAAAAGAATCAATAATAATAATAGTATTTGTGCGCTGTCTCATGCATTGTCACTATAGCAATCGACACATCCACGTTGTGCTCAGAAATCTAATGGGACTGATCATTATTTTGCCTGCGTAACAGCAATCTGCAAGCATGTTGAGAGACATGAAGAATTTTAACTTAATTTGAGTTCATCAAAACAAGACATATATCTATATTTTAAATTGTCCTTAAAAGTATAAAAGTACAGTAATTATATACATCAGTTAATATATATCTATCCATATAAAAAATAATATAAAGACATGTAGTCAAGTTATAAAGTAGTAATGTACTAGAATTGATTTTATTGATTGATACTCCAATATTATTTAGTATGAGATGGAGTCAAGTTACACAAATCCATAATTTTAGTTCCTATTTTGAAAAGCAGCAACAACAAACAGTTTATGGGACTTTAAACTATTTTTCTGTAATAATAGTTAATAAGGCTGAATCTTGGTGGAATAAGTAGCACCTACCTTCCAACCTGCAGGTATTGTGAACCGTGATCCCACCCAATTGGACCCAACATTGCTACTCACTTGAAACCTCAATCGGATTTCATTTTCAAACTGATAGCAGGAAGTAGGAATTTCAAACTGATAGCAGGAATTTCAAACTGATTGCAGGAATTTCAAACTGATATCAAACAGCACAGCAAATATTGATGCAGGAATTTCAAACAAATATCAAACAGCACAGCAAACTGATTGCAGGAATTTCAAACTGATAGTTAAACATAGGACTTGTGCTATTATATCTAACTTACATTAGACTATAAAAATGGATAACTAGATCCTTTTTGGAGAGTTTAATTTGAATAAGTCTGCTTCTGAAAGCATGGATGCAAATATTGATGCAGTAAAATTTACGAGAACTTACATAAGTAGATGCAGCACGACTGTCAACCCATTCACCATTTTTCCTCTTGTGTGTTTTTAAAAATAACTCATCGGGACGCAGATCCCTTTGAAGTTCACGTGACTACAAAAATCAAATAATCCAATAATCAATACAGAATACGAGTAAAACTGTCAAGATATAAAGAATCTTCATAATAATAATAATTTGTTAGGATTTTATTACTTACAAGTTGAAGTGCAACATCAATATGAGCCTTACGGCCTGTGGTGTGGACTGCTCCGCCTCTTGCGGAAGCTCGATTGGTCTTGTTTTGAGAAGACACAGCCAAAAACTCGGTCTTTTTCCAATAAGTTTGAAGTTCAACCCAAGCATCATCACCAATCCATGAAGGTCGAGTCCCTTTTCTCCTCGCCTTCCCCAACATGTCGTTTAATCGTTTTCTTCCTTTTTTTTCAAATGCGCTATAGACAAATGCATGATCGAAAGGATCCCACGAAACCTTCTCCTAAAAATAATTAAAATCACATAATTAATATTAATAACCAATTAGTTACTTTTTAAATATAATTTGATCAACTTAAGTGACAAAAGTCAATAAATACTTACTCCAAACAACTTAAACCAATCAGCTTTCGTATCAGGATCGAGTGCAGACCAATGATGTATAGGTTTATAAAATTGTTTGCGTATCGCATAATTAATGGCACCAGCAACTTCTTTGGCAGGAACTAGCCTACAAAATACAATAATAAAACTACTAAATTATTAAGAATCATATGGATAGTAATATTCTCAACTTTCTTAACAGGTTATATATATTTTAGACAAAATACAATAATAAAACTACTAAATTATTAAATTATGAGAATATATATGACTTACCCAGTACCAGATGGTTTTATAATAACTTTCCCATTCTCATCTATTGTTGGCACAAGAGGGGTAATAGTTTCTTGACCCACCGCCTCATCCTCATCAGCATCCACATCTTCCTCCTCTGCCAAATTTGAAGGGCTAGCCATTGTTTGAAGGTTTATACTTTGAGGGCCAGCCATTGTTTGATGGCTTAAAGTTGGAGTAGGCATAAAACTGAATTTCTCAGAGGTAGTGGCATGAACAGGTACTACAGTTGGAGCTGGTGTTGGCATCGACGATGCAGCCTGCACAGACGATGCTGCCTGAGCTGGTGTTGGCATCGACGATGCAGCCTGCACGGACGATGCTGCCTGAGCTGGTGTTGGCATCAACGATGCAGCCTGCACACACGATTTTTTAGAAGCTGATGTTGGCATTGATGATGCAACCTGCACGGACGATGCTTCCTGAGCTGGTGTTGGCATCGACGATGCAGCCTGCACAGATGATTTTTTCGAAGCTGATGTCGGCATCGACGATGCAACCTGCACGGACGGTGCTGCCTGAGCTGGTGTTGGTGCCGATGATGCATCCTGCATAGACAATGTTGTTTGAGCAGGTTTCCTAACGATATGCTTCTTGTTAATTATGCGATTTCGTTCTTCTTGAAGTTTTCCTGGTGCTAATACCTTAGCTTTTCCACCTCTTTTAGTCATCTGTTGTCATAAAAATAAAAGGATTAGTCAGTCTCACACTCTTAACATTATCATAACATTATCAAATGCAGTTTCTGATAAAATTAAAAGTAAAAGAAAAGAAACAATGTTGTTTCTGATAATTCAAATGCAGTTGCCAAACATTATCATAACACGCAAAAACCCCTCCAAACATCAACAACAGCAAAAACCTCTCCATACTGTGGCGAGTCCGAAAACTGCCACGTATACCTACCATAGCGCCGTAGTTACAGATATTTGATAACACAACACTGCTCTACAGGAAACAATTTGAGCAATTTACAGTACGGATTCTTAATGGAGAATCCAAAATGCCCCCTAGTTTCAACAGAGAAGATGTGGATTTTTTATTATATGCCAGAAGACAGATAAAGGGAGGCGGCTGCTTGCTAAATAAAAAAATTTCATAAAACATATAAAGTGAATTCTAGTTCTACTAGAAAACAAAACATTCATTGTTGTTGTACGATATTCTCATACATCTCCAAACTTTATAAAAACAGGACTCATATTAATCAATCAATAAAAAAAGTTAAGAGAAAGATATGCATACTCTATTGTGGTCCTAAAGTAATAATAACTAAAAGATTAACAACAACTTCATGATAAAGCATGCAACGATCTAATGCAAAAACATGTAAAATGATATTGCAAGGTGTAGAAAACTGTATTTGACCTTTAGAAAGTATTATACTGCATGATAGCACAGGGAAGAACTATAGTGATTCACTATATAGCCAAATTATTGGATATTAGAAATGGAGCCATTTCAAATACAAAGGAATGCTGCTAACAAAGGAGGGGTAAACAAAGAAAAAGTTCTCTACAGGGAAAAGATAAATGCACAGCGACTTAATTTATCTTACATAACTTGTCCAGAATTGATTCTAGCTGAGAAACTAGAAAGAGAAACTAGAAAGAAAAGAAAATTTAGTTCTGCTTCACCCTTTTGTTTCTATTTGAACCCTCATTCACGTCACATCACGCTTATCTTCATCAATGCCCTCTATCTGCTTCACTAGTAGAGCAATCAAAAATCTCTTCAAACACATCTAATTGTGACATGTCACGCAAACAAGATATTGCTTCAATTTCTACATTGGGTAGCGCCGGTAACATCCCATCAGATTGATAAGGTACTTCATCCTCTATGTTGTCAATCTCTACGCGACCCCTTGGTTTTGTGGTGATTGCCGCACACCATCCACGCATATCTCTACACATTTCTGGATATGGGACATAATACACTTGTCTTGCATTTTGCGCAAGGATGAAAGGATCATAAGGACGATAACGTTTATCCATCTTAATATCCACAGTTTTATATTGTGGGTGAACCTTTGTGCCCGTATTCCTTGTTGGATCAAACCATTCACAATAAAAAACTGGAATCTTATGCTTCAGACCAAAGTAATCTAGCTCAAAGATATGTTTGATTATTCCATAAAAATCAGTATTTCCTCCTTCTGCAAGACCTTTCACGTGCACACCATAATTGCTAGTTTTTCTACCTTTGCTCCATTCTTCAGTATGAAACTTGTACCCATTGATAAAATACATGTTCCATGATATGGCCATTGATGCAGGACTGCGAGACAAGGCAATTATATCTTGGTTAGTAACTCCATTTGTCTCCTCATTTACATATTTCTTCAGCCATATGGGAAACTCTATATGTATGCGCCCAGATGAATCTTCTATATCTAGAGAGTGGTTCTCTAAGAATATGCTGAAATAAATCACACGATTCATAAGTAAATATCTATTATGATATGCATCAATAATTTGATTGAATATATTATGATGCACACTTACTCAAGATATGGTTTAACCTCATCACAATTTATCAAGACATGCACATGTGAAGACTTCCATTCCTTATCAGATAGAAAATATTTTCGTGACTTCCCACTTGGTCGACCGCCACTTTGTAGAATGGACATTGTAGGTAGAATGTCATCATTGTCTAAATGAGGTTTGTTACTAAGATTTATGGTTGGCAACAAACGGAAAGAGTTGAAATAATGAGAGCAAAAGTAATTTGTCTCGCGATGTATATAATCACTGCATATGGAACCTTCAACTCTAGCCTTATTTGTCACTGCCCTCTTTGAGACTCCCATAAATCTGCACATTCAATCATTCCACGTTTATTAATTTATGATAAACATGCAATAACTTAATAAAATCAACCACAACAATTACCTTTCGAATGGATACATCCATCGGTACTGTACTGGACCACCTAGAATTGCTTCTTTGGCAAGATGGATTGGAAGATGCTCCATTGAGTCAAAGAAACCTGGTGGAAAAATCCTTTCCAACTTGCATATGATAATTGGAATATTCTCATCCAACTTAATTAAGTCGTCCATCCTCAATGTATTGCAACAAAGATCTTTAAAGAATCGACTTAGCTCAGTTAATGGTTTCCAAACCAAATCTGGCAATGAATGGAATGCAATTGGGAGTAAACATTCCATGAAAACATGACAATCATGGCTCTTCATCCCATGCACCGTACCCTTTTCTACATTGGCACACCTACTGAGGTTTGAAGCATAGCCATCTGGCATTCTCAATTCCTTAAGCCATTTACAAACCAACTTGGCTTCAGATTTGGTTAGAGTGTAACTAGCCTTTGGTTTACCATTCTTTCCGTTTTCTAAGGGTTGGAGCTCCAAGTCCCCGCAAAAGCATAATTTAGCCAAGTCTTCTCTTGCCTTTTCATTATCCTTTGTTTTATCCTTAACATTCATGACAGTATTAAATATATTATCGAAGACGTTTTTTTCTATGTGCATCACATCGAGGTTATGCCTTAACAAGTTATCCTTCCAATATGGGAGATCCCAAAAAATACTTCGCTTTTTCCAATTGTGATCCACTCCATACCCTTCGAATTCTTTCCATTTCGCCTCCCATCCAATTTCAGTAACTTTTGGAAAATTACTTATTACCGCCCATATATCTTTCCCTGTGGAAATGGGAGGTGGCTCATTGGTCACAACCCTATTTTTTAGGAAACTTCTTTTACTCCTTCTGAAGGAGTGATTAGATGGCAAGAAACGACGATGACAGTCAAACCAGGAATTCTTATGGCCACTTTTCAAGGTGAAAGCATCAGTGTGTTCCATACAATGAGGGCATGCCAATTTACCTTGTGTTCCCCATCCAGATAACATACCATAGGCTGGAAAATCATTAATTGTCCACATCAAGCAGGCTTTCATGATGAAGTTTTGTTTTGTAGATATATCATAGGTCAATATTCCATCGGACCACAATCGATGTAGATCATCAATCAATGGTTGCAAGTAGACATCTATCTTTAATTTAGGGTTTTTAGGTCCGGGTATGAGGCATGCCAAAAACAAGTATGGTTTGGTCATGCACATTTCAGGGGGGAGATTATACGGAGTAACTATTATTGGCCAACATGAGTATGGAGAAGCAGACGCTTGAATGTAAGGAGTAAAACCATCTGAACACAGACCCAACCTTACATTTCTGGGTTCCCTAGAAAAGTCAGGATATACACTATCAAAATGTTTCCATGCTTTTCCATCTGACGGGTGGCGAAGGATGTTGGAACTATTTTTGTTCATGTGATGCCATCTCATTTCACTTGCCGACTCAGTTGATGCATACAATCTTTGTAATCTGGGAATGATTGGGAAGTAGAACATTCTCTTCACTAGGATATCTTTGTACTTTCCCATGCCAGTCTTGCGAGGAATGAACCTAGGAGCATTACAAAATTTGCACTCTGATAGATTGTTATCATCCTTGTAATATAACATACAACCATTCTTACAACAATCAATCTTCTCAACCTTTAACCCTAACTTAGATACCAACTGTGTTGCTTGGTAATAGTTCTCGGGCAAGCATTTTTGAACTGGACATACACTTTTAAGCATTTGTGCAACAAAATCTAAACCTTTTTGTGGTACATGCCAATTAGACCTAATTTCAAGAAGTTGAGTAGATATTGATAATATTGATTGGGTAGCTCCCTCATAAATGGGCTTGTTGAAAGATATCAACTTGTCATAAAATCGTTTGGCATCTTCGTTGGGAAACTCATCCTCCGTATATTCCTCAACTTCTATGTTATCATTCACGTGAGAGAATACTCCATAAGGCCTAAAAGCATCATACACCATCTGATTCATTGCCTCAATTTGGTCATCATGATGCACATGCTCACTACTATTTGAATCATTCCTTGTATTAACATTGAGCTCTACTTCTCCATGTTGAGTCCAAATCCAATAGTCTGGTTGAAATCCATCTCGATACAAGTGAAGTCTAACATTAGTTGGTGTTCTTATCTTGAGACACTTGCAATTTATACACGGACACCTTATCCCTCCCTCAGATTTACAAATAGGTTGTTTCAAAGCCCTCTTTACGAAGTCTTTAACCCCGCGAACATACTCTTCTTTCAATCGTGTCTATTGGAATATACTCTATCGTACATCCAAGTACGATCCATTTTCTATAAGGCAAACAATTAACTCGTCAACCACTGAAAATTAAAACATATATTAGACAAAAATGAATGGCTGATAAGTTCCTGTCGCACCTCGAAAAAAAATGGGGATACGACTACAAAGCGAAGCGCGATCGCACGCTCGCAATGATGGACTGAACAGAGTCGCCACCGCACTTTATTTATTCCTAAAAAGGAAAGGGGAAATATCGATAAAACCCATAAAAGAAAGGATAAGATATGGTCGTCGCAACCAATATCAGGGTTCGGGAGTCGGTTACGCAAGGGGAAGGTATTAGCACCCCTCACGTCCGTTGTACTCAACGGGAACCGTTTAGTTAGTTTCGTTTTGAATGTTAGCTTATGTTAGTCTTCTTAAGTTATAATGAGGGAGAGAAAGAATAGAAGAGAGAAGAAATGTTTTTGGATTTTTGACGAAGGACTAAACCTAAGTTTTTTTATTAGTGGGCCTGACAAGATTTATAAATCCTGCTCCTACGTATCTCAAAAGAGAAATCAAGGCTTACGTAGTTCTGGGTAGAAAAATGTTTGTTTGTTGGTCGATTTTAGCGAAAGCTATATTGTATTAATCGACGAAAACATTGTTTTACCCAAAACAGATGAGGAGTGGACGCATACCACACATCGAACGGATTTATAGATCTACATTCGGAAAAGCGTCATTTATCTCTACTCAACAATCGTGGCCGAAACATTGTTTTGTATCACTTAAGACAATATATCTTTCATTTATGAAAAAGGTTTTTGATTAATCGCACGACGGCGAGAAAAGGGGTTTGATTGGTTGGATGTATTTTGAGTGATGGCGAGAACTTGGATAAGCGAGATATACATCTCGAATCCTAGCCTCAGGAGTGCATGGTATACACCATGTTCCATTTCCATCTTTATTGAAAGAGTTTAAGATAGAAATTAAGTATATGTTTTTGAGTTTGAAATACGGATATTTAAGAATGAGGCATAAGCCCTAAGATCAAAATTTCAGGGTTCCACTGGAATGCTAGATTCCAATGGTCCTTTCTTATTCGAATTATTTAAGAAAAATATTTGGACAACGAACACTTGATGAGAATCAACTATTCAAAGGGTTACGCCAGAATGCTTGATCCCAACGGTCCTTCCCCTTGTCCAAGTTAATTAATGTGTTTTAAAAAGAATGAACAGTTAATCCAAAACGCGTGGTTCAAGACCGATCATTCAAGGGTTCCTACCGGAATGCTAGATTCCAATAGTCCACTTCTTTTGAGTTATTCATAAAAGGTTTTAATATTTTAACTTAAATAGTAAAGTGTTTTAATTGGGATAAGAAACAAACTAATCAGATTAAAATGTATAATTTGGGGTAGGATCAAAGTTTAAAAAAATAGTCATAAGTATTTTATTATATTAATTAGTCAACATCATTACTAGATATTTATTTAATTATTTATTCGTAATATTCTAACAATAATAAATAAAACTACAAAGAAAATGATATTATATGAAAATAATAATTCTAGAGTTATTCAAACATTTAGAGAAAATAGCAAGAAATTAAGTTGGAGAAAAATACAATTATATTCTTTTTATGTCTAGTAAAATAAAGTGAGAAAATAAGATCAACTTAATATTAGACACATGCAGATTATTTTTTATTTAAAAAAAGTCTGATAATAAAACAATTAAATACTTTTTTATAACAACAACAAAAAATAAATTAAACATAACCTTTTTATTTTTTATAACATAATCTAATGATAATAATAAATATATTTAAATTAACCTTTTTTATATTTTTATAACATAATTTAAAATAATGATGAAAATAACTAAATTATATATATTTTTTTAAAAAAAAAAAAAAAAATCTTATAACAGAATCTAAAAATAATAATAAAACTAACTAAATTAATCTTTATTTATTATAACAATCTAAAAATAATGATGAAAATGACTAAATTAATCTTTTTAATATTTTTTATAACATGATCTAAAACTAATGATGAAAATAACTAAATTAAATTTTTTTATAATTTTTATAACATAATCTAAATTAAAATAAAATGAAAGGTAAAGTTATTTTTTTTGAATTTTTATAACATGATCTAGAATTAAATTAAATAAATGATAAACTCTTTTTTTTTGGAATATTTTATGGCATGATTTAAAAATTAAAAGTAAATGAATGGCAAACTTGATTTTTTTGAATATTTCATGACATGATCTGAAATTTAAAGAAAATAAATGCTAAACTTATTTTTTATGAATTTTTATGACATGATCTAGAAATAAATGGTAAACTTAATTTTTGATTTTTATGACATAATATAAAATAAAAATAAAATAAATATTGAACTTAATTTTTTTGAAATTTATGACATAATCTAATAATAATAATGAAACTAACTAAGTTAATTTTTAAAATATTTTACAACATAATCTAAAATACAAAATAATAAATAGAAAACTCTTTTTGTAATTTTTATTAATATGACTTATATGTATTTATGTATTTATTTTTATTTTTAAAAAAATAACAAAAGAATAAGTTGATTTAAATGTTTTAAGAAACAAAGAAAATAAAATAAACGGTTAATCGAAAATGCAAGGCTTATGACCGAGTATTCGAGGGTTCCCACCGGAATGCTAGATTCCAATGGTCCTCTTCTTTACAGTAACTTTTGAAAATATTTAATATTTTGACTTAAATGATAAGATGATTTAATCGGGAAAAAAATATTTAATCGAATTTTTAAAAAAACATGTTATTGGGCCAAAATTCTTATTCTATCTATTCGATCAATATCATCGTACAATTATTTATTTAAATAGCAACCCATAAATAAATAAAAAAGTAGATATTTTAATTAAATCATAGAATGAATGATAAAAATAATTTAGAAATCAAAACTAATTAAATAATCTAATTAATAATAGTAACAATTAATTAATGATGACCAAATAACTAAATTATTAAAAAACAATTAAAAGAAATAATGAAAAAAATCTTTTTATTATTCTGATTTTAATATATTTTTACCAACGGTTATATTTTAAAATAAAGAAGAAAATAAGAAAATTTCTAAGCATCCATTAATTAAAAATAAATATAATATAAAATTGTTTTTGTTTTTATTTTTTACTTTCTCTTTTAACTAAAAAAATAAACCAAATAATAAAATAAATAAAAATCAAGTCATAAATGTTGTTCTTTCCTATGAACAGGCAACTGAATATTTAGTGATTTTCAAAAGACCAAATGAACAGTAAATCTTCACGTGATTCTTGGAAGAAGAAGAAAAGTGTATTAAATAATATTGAAAATAGAATAAATGTAAACAATGAGAATTAAAATCAGTAAACAATGAGAATTAAAATCAGTAAACCTATCACCATTCACTTCCTTTCTTCTTTCACGCTCGATCATCCTTCTCTCTCTCACTCTCGATCTCTTACCATCTCGCCACTCTCGATCGCTCTATCTCACACCTCTCTCGCTCATGTCATCTCTCAATCTCAACCTCATTCACAAACTTTCACTCTACATGCCAGAAAAACAAAATGCTTTAAAGAGATTCAAGCAGTAAAACTCACCTTCGGCGGTGGTCCGGTGGTAATGACGATGCTTGGATCTTCCTCCCGTCGCCGCTCAACTCTTCTAGCTCTAGGGCTTTCGCTCTCTGAAAACTTTAGGTTTTTTTTTTGGCTGATTGAAGTTAGGTTTTTCGTCGCCGCTCCTAAAAAACTCTCCTTTTTTTCTACAGCATCCGCCTCTTTTTATACCCAATCAGTTAGGGTTTTCGAGCTAGCTATGGAGATTAAAAAGGGAAACCTCTTGGAAGTGCTTTTAGGTGCTCAGCTTTGCCTGTCTCGCTTGATACTTAAATCTGGAAACGGTAATATGAACTTAGCTTTCTTCCTCTAACTTTGTCTCAATTCTCTTTTGGGTTATTTTTTGAACTTTACAGCCTTTGCTAATTACTTGGTTTTACTGTAGTAAAAATTGGTGAAAAGAAACACTTCGGTTATTTGCAAAGCTCAACTATTGCTACTACCATGAACTTCTAGGTGTGAAGAAGTGCTAGCTATCAAGGATGAAAATCAGTTCCGTTATAAGCTAATGTTAATGTTAAGTCTCATTACATTGTCTTACTTAACTGTTAATGCAGAATTTCTTATTAATTGGAAATTTTGTTCAACTATGAGGAATTATTCTTACTGTTATGCTTATTAATCTCTGCAGGTTAGTAGGTGTTGCAGGTTGAATGTGTTGTTGCTAATGTGTTTGCTGTTGGCTTCGAGAAACGGCGGCTGCGTTTGAAATTATGTCGCTTAAATACAGGTTTTGTGGGTTAGTTAGAGGTGTTAGAAATATGGTGGAGAATTTCATTAAAAAAAGAGGGGTTCTGTTTTTTGAACTGAGCTTCTAAAAGATTCTAATGTTATATTAACAGTTAGGAAATAAGTTGTTGTTATTCGTGATTGTTATTATCATACTGAAAGAGATTAATCTTCTATTATCTTGCTGACTTTCCTGATCGCATTGTGATGTTTACAAGGGATTTGCTGTGAAACTGATATGAACCATTGCCACCAGGTTGTTCTGTTACGAACCTTGTAGAGAATGTTGGCTATTGTGCCTGAAATTGGGCTTGAAATTGTTCAGGTTTTGGATACTGATTGGGTAATAGGATTGTGTATAGATGGAATTAGAAATGATTGTAATTTTGAACATATTTGTTTCAGGAATGAATAGGAAGTTTGAAGGTTATTGGTTAGCTTGGAAATTTCGGCTTGGATGCGGCTATGAAGCGCATTGGATGGCGGGGCTGTTTTGGAATTCTGTAAAGCTTCTTCATGTTCCACGACTTCAATAGATGAATTGATCGAGCGACAAGCAGCAGCAGCGGATTTAACTTTTAGCTGACCAATATATGCTTCCGTGTGTATAATCTGTCTATGCATATTATTCAACTCAAACTTGTCATGATCAAGAACATTGTATCTATGAATCATGTGAGGTTCTAATCCATTTGTAGCGTACCGTAAAGTTTTAAAATGCCGGAGATTAGCTTTAGTGCCTCAAATTTGTAGTTTCCGTTTGTTTATGGTTGTTTGTAATTAGGTGCCTAGTATAGTCCTTAATTTTTTGTAGCTGTATAGCTTTATAATATGAAGCGTGATTATTCTATTCCATCTCACAATGTCTATCATGGATTAAATAAGAAACAAAAGAATTATAAATATGTTGATACAGACATCCCAAAAGAATAAGTCATGACTGCCTATGTTATATAAATAATATATATCGTGTTACATACAAGCAAAAATCAATCAATTCATGTAATCACACATAGAAAAAGAAATTTTGAATGTTAATTCTAACACTACTAGCACAGTATAATTATAATATAATAAAAGATATGCTTTAAGTTGTTTGACTTTTCAATTACTACTAATGCAAGGCTACATTGGCTTAACATGAATGCATTTGAATGCCATGCTTATGTGTATCAGTTTTGGTTCTTGCTTGGAGAACAAGAAATGTATAAAGAGGAAATCGAGGAAATTAGAATCAACATGAGGTTGAAATAGAATAGGTCTTAGAGCTTAGAAAAAAACTGACTTTACTTTGGTTAAAGTGATATTTTTTGCAAACACAATGATTGTACACATATATATAAAAATGGTTCTTTTATTTCAACAAAGAGAAAGCTTTAATTTCAAATGATATTTTGCTACCGACTTAACATATGAATTGCTAGTCAGAAATTTGCACCATGACCTTGAATGGATAATACATATGAAATTGTCATGAATGTATGCAAATGAACTTTAGGCCGAAGACCGAATGAAAAATTTTCAGGACCAAAATCGGGGTATGACAGTTGCCCCTATTTAAGTATCTTCAACTAGAGAATATGAAGCAGGACACTCTTCATATGATCATAGTGGGAGATAGTTAAATACTAAGAAGACCCGGATTTTGATCCTGAATCCCTATGACATGATGTGATATGATATGATATGATATGATATGATATGATATGATATGATATGCATGGATGATTGATTTTTTTTATTATTATTATTTTTTTTTTGTAATTTTATCTGCTAGGGATATGGTGGACCCTTAACAGGAGACGCTACTAGACAGACCAACCTGTGGGGAATGTTGATGGTCCACAGGAAGACAGACAAATGGTAAGGAACAACTTGCTGGGGAAACAGTCCTGCTGGAGAATCAGACACACACTGGGGAGTATTCAAAGTGAGATTTGATAAACGACACTTAGAATACAACCGAATGAAGAAAAAGATGCTACGACAGGTTCATATATGACCTGATAACGCTGGGGGATAATCAAGGAGAAAACTCTTCAGAACAGGTTCATGTATGACCTGATACCGGAATAGGGGTTCAACAAACAGGTTCATACATGACCTGAATGGGTATTGAACAAAGAATCTTCAGAGCAGGTTCAAGTATGACCTGACCCCGGAACAAAAAGGTTCAACGACAGGTTCATACATGACCTGAATAGGATTGAACAAAGAATCTTCAGAGTATGTTCAAGTATGACCGGACCCCGGAATAGAAGGTTCAATGACAGGTTCGTACATGACCTGAATAGGATTGAACAAAGAGTCTTCAGAGTAGGTTCGAGTATGACCGGACCCCGGAATAAAAGGTTCAATGACAGGTTCAAGATGACCTGAATAGGATTGAACAAAGAATCTTCAGAGTAGGTTCGAGTATGACCGGACCCCGGAATAAAAGGTTCAATGACAGGTTCAAGATGACCTGAATAGGATTGAACAAAGAATCTTCAGAGTAGGTTCAAGCATGACCGGACCCCGGAATAAAAAGGTTCAATGACAGGTTCGTACATGACCTGAATAGGATTGAACAAAGAATCTTCAGAGTAGGTTCAAGCATGACCGGACCCCGGAATAAAAAGGTTCAATGACAGGTTCAAGATGACCTGAATAGGATTGAACAAAGAATCTTCAGAGTAGGTTCAAGCATGACCGGACCCCGGAATAAAAAGGTTCAATGACAGGTTCGTACATGACCTGAATAGGATTGAACAAAGAATCTTCAGAGTAGGTTCAAGCATGACCGGACCCCGGAATAAAAAGGTTCAATGACAGGTTCGTACATGACCTGAATAGGATTGAACAAAGAATCTTCAGAGTAGGTTCAAGCATGACCGGACCCCGGAATAAAAAGGTTCAATGACAGGTTCGTACATGACCTGAATAGGATTGAACAAAGAATCTTCAGAGTAGGTTCAAGCATGACCGGACCCCGGAATAAAAAGGTTCAATGACAGGTTCAAGATGACCTGAATAGGATTGAACAAAGAATCTTCAGAGTAGGTTCAAGCATGACCGGACCCCGGAATAAAAAGGTTCAATGACAGGTTCGTACATGACCTGAATAGGATTGAACAAAGAATCTTCAGAGTAGGTTCAAGCATGACCGGACCCCGGAATAAAAAGGTTCAATGACAGGTTCGTACATGACCTGAATAGGATTGAACAAAGAATCTTCAGAGTAGGTTCAAGCATGACCGGACCCCGGAATAAAAAGGTTCAATGACAGGTTCGTATAAGACCTGAATAGGATTGAACAAAGAATCTTCAGAGCAGGTTCAAGCATGACCGGACCCCGGAATAAAAAGGTTCAATGACAGGTTCGTATAAGACCTGAATAGGATTGAACAAAGAATCTTCAGAGCAGGTTCAAGCATGACCGGACCCCGGAATAAAAAGGTTCAATGACAGGTTCGTATAAGACCTGAATAGGATTGAACAAAGAATCTTCAGAGCAGGTTCAAGCATGACCGGACCCCGGAATAAAAAGGTTCAATGACAGGTTCGTATAAGACCTGAATAGGATTGAACAAAGAATCTTCAGAGTAGGTTCAAGGATGACCTGACCCCGGAATAAAAAGGTTCAATGACAGGTTCGTATAAGACCTGAATAGGATTGAACAAAGAATCTTCAGAGCAGGTTCAAGCATGACCGGACCCCGGAATAAAAAGGTTCAATGACAGGTTCGTATAAGACCTGAATAGGATTGAACAAAGAATCTTCAGAGTAGGTTCAAGGATGACCTGACCCCGGAATAAAAAGGTTCAATGACAGGTTCGTATAAGACCTGAATAGGATTGAACAAAGAATCTTCAGAGCAGGTTCAAGCATGACCGGACCCCGGAATAACGACAATTGAACTCTGACTGCAAGCAATGGACTACAACCAGCTTTTAACGGATTTTGCCAACAACAATTGGACTTGAAAATGACTGCGAAAACCGGATGTTGGTTTAAGGGCACCAAAGACAAGCTGGAATTAGAGGTTCAAGGACATAGGATTGACACCAAGACCTAGGTCAATGCAAAATGAGCACGAAGTACATTTCGGCTATGCATGATTTGAATTTCCTTTTATGCATGATATATGAATGATCATGCTATGAGAATGCTGACACTTGAGCAGACTGGGAGTTTGTAAAGGCTTTTTATGGAAGCTCATGATTCCTCAACACCGAGAACTCAACCAAATATTTTATGATAGATGTTGTCAAGGGAGGATTCTATCCAGTTTGATGGCCACAGCTTAGCCAATGGATCCTTTTGGAGGATTAATGAATCGTGCTAGCATAGCTTTCGGGCACTCGTCTTGAACTCAACAGTTGTTGACGTATGGCAGAATTCGTTTGAACAGTTTGAAAGCATGAAGAAGGAGGTTCTGCCCCTCTGTGGCTCATCTTGCCCCAGTTTGTTGGGTCTTTGGAAATGTTCACCTTGAAAGTGAGTTTGGAAACAACTTGCCATGAGACTACCTCGAGATGGCTTGCCCCAAGTGTTTGAAACTTGTAATGGTCTGAACTTGGCTAACCAAATGTTGGAATGACAGACTCTTGGTTGTCTGTCTTTTGGATAGCTGGACTCATTGAGCTCTGAGGTGGCTTGCACCGGTCTAAGTCTTGAAGCAAATTACGCTTGGCTAACTGAACCTTGGAGTGATTGGACTTACTGAGCTCTGAGGTGGCTTGCCCCAGTCTGAGTCTTGAAGCAAATTACGCTTGGCTAACTGAACCTTGGAGTGATTGGACTTACTGAGCTCTGAGGTGGCTTGCCCCAGTCTGAGTCTTGAAGCAAATTACTCTTGGCTAACTGAACCATGGAGTGATTGGACTTACTGAGCTCTGAGGTGGCTTGCCCCAAGTGTTTGTAACTTGCAGTAGTCTGAACCTGACTAACCAAATGTTGGAATGGCAGACTCTTGGTTGTCTGTCCTTTGGATAGTTGGACTTATTGAGCTCTGAGGTGGCTTGCCCCGGTCTGATTCTTGAAGCAGATTACCCTTGGCTAGATGACCCTTAGGGTGATTAGCTCGAATCAACTGATGCTCAAAGTGATTTGCCCATGACTAGACTTCTTTCACTCCATCAAGTTCCTCAACTGTGTATTGAATTTCTTTGATGCTAAGTGTTGACTCGCAAATAAGATTGTTCATTCAAAAATGGTAATTTTAATTCAATGTTTATGCAAAAATTTGAAATCAAAATTTATTGATATGAACGGGTAAAATACAGTGAACGAGTCGTTGATAAGAACACAATGGTGATCAAGTCATTCACAGTATGCAAGTTGGTGTCATCAAATGATTAACAAAAATCGTTTGGAGTCAGGTTAACACAACCTTGTTGTAGTATGCTTTCAAAATAAACCCTGCCTCAATTAGGTCTTTTAAGGGTTATAACGTGGTCTGGTTCGCGGTTCCTTGAAACAAAAGGATATAAGGCTCAAAATTTATTTTTACCCACCCCTTCTTCTTGATGATCTCCAGTTCCTACGTTCAGTTAATTCGATACACGCATTCGACTTCCAAGAGGGTTCGAAGGTGTGATGAGGATTCAAGACGAATTTTTCTTGAAATGGCAGTCACCATATTTTTTGTCGAGGATTTAATGACCTCTTTTGATTGATTTTTTTTTTTTATCCCTAATTTTTGCCTGGACCGTTTTTTGAATCTTTCGGTCCATCGGGATGCCCTGACTTTTGCCTAAGTCATTTTTGTGGTGTTTGACTTAGCGGACTTTTTCAATCTTTTTTTTATGCGTGTTGACTGCCATATTATTGGTGGATAAGGATCAACCAACACTAATTTTAGCTTTTCTCAACCTCTTCGACACCTTAACATGTGTGCGAAGGATAACATGGGGTTGAACCTAATTGGAGGGTGTTCATATGGACGATTTTTGAAAGATCGAATACATGATCAAAATATCTGAACACAACTACCCTGCCCCAGGTTAAGATTAAGGGTTTTAGATCCAAAATAAACACCAACTTCTAGGCTCAAAGTGGTTGACTAGGGATTAACTCCTTATAACTTCAGTGTTTGGGGATTTGAAACAATGCCTTACATCATCGACAAGGTTTTACTCAAAAGCATACCACAACAATTTCAGGTGTTTTGTTTTCATCATCCTCCCTCCAATCTTTGTTAACACAACAGTTTGATAAACAAAAGTGAATGAGAGGAGAAATTTTGTTTTTTAACATAAATGAAAAACGAGTGAATACGAATGGATCAATTCAAAAGATGCATAAACATTTCATTAATCTTACCAATTCAAAGAAAACAACAATGCTTAAAAGCAAATAAGAGTCAACATGCAAGGAAACTACAAAAGAAGTGCGGAAACAGCCAAATGATTGCCAGCTTTAGGGAATGACTTCTTCAATCTTGAAGATTGGGATCAACCAGCTTTTTGACATGATGATCTTCAAATTCTTTTCTTTCAATCCCATCGTCGAACGCAACCCTCTTGGATCCACTACTCACTTCTCCTTTTCTTTCATTGGTTAGGGTCGCGACATTGGAAATCCAAGGCGGTATCTCAATGCTCTTACCAGGAAACAATGATAGCTCACTAGCCACATCCCTGACATCTTCCTTGTGGTACAAAACCTTAAGGGGTTTCAAGGGTCCTTTCCCTTTATCATTACTTGGCCCGGAGATCAGGGTATATGTACTTGAGACTTCCTCCTTGAGTGTTGGTGACCTTATGTCAATCAATCTTTGCAGCTTGAGCTTAAAACTCTTGCATTCCTCGATGGAGTGTCCCATTGTTCCAGTATGGTATTCGCACTTGATCTTCGGGTGATCTTCTTCAAAGACTAAGCTCTTCTTGTTAATCAGTTCTCGTACCAAATATTTTAGCGCACAGCAAGAATCTAGGTCATGTCCCAATGCCCCTTTATGGAATTTACACGTTGCATTTGGATTGTACCATGGTAGGTCTGGTGACACAGGCGTGAGAGCTCGAGGGGTCACCAAAGCATTCTGGATCAGTAGCGGGTAGAGCTTGCTATATGGCACCGGAATCGGGTCATTGTGATCCTGGTTCTTCTTGCTCTGATTCTGATTTTTGTTTTGAACCTGACTTCGGTGATTTTGAGGAGGAATAGCCAGATACTGTTGATGATGACGTCTTGAGGGAGGGCCATATGCCGGTAGGCGAGGAGTTGCCATATAAAATTTCTCTTGACTTGGGGCAACACCAGACGGATATGGGGTAGTAACTCCCTTTGTTGTAGCAATGGGTATAGGATGGCCCTTTTTCCTCAATAAGGCTTGCAGAGTTTCCACGACCCATCTCATTTGGCTCTTTAAAAGATTAAGTTCCTCCTTCAGCGCTTCTTGGCTTTTCCTTAGCTCGTCCATCATCTCCTGAGACATGGTTCTTTGTTCTAAACGCGTGTTAGGAATCACTTCGCTTGAACATGGACAAAGGATGGATGAGTTTTTTTTTTTGTATTTTTGGAAAATGATATGAAATGCATGATGACGAATGCATATGCAACGGTATATGAATGGATGCAATGCATTGTTTTTGTGTTTTGGTATGCAAATAAAATGCAATCCAGGTAGTTATGATCTGGGATAATGTGAGTAACTCAGAACATCTTACTAGGTAGGCTCCTTAACAGATAGTTCTAGGTTTTCTACCCATAAACCCACTCACAGGATAGTTTCTACATTTTTGATAAGGTTCCCAGAGTCATGGACCATAATCGTATCAACATCATGCAACAGGCTAGCCGTTTTATGACAAGAGTGACGCAAGGTCTCTTCTGAGCGGAGTTTTCATGTTGGGTGCAAAAAGGAGAGGCCCTTGGAGTCCATCATTACGCAACCACCAAAGCAGGAACTGGTTCTAAGAGGGGCTCCTAGAGTCATGGACCCTTCATGAATCAACATTATGCAACAGGCTAGCTGTCTTATAAAGAGATCTACAAACAGGTCTACTCTAGGGGAGTCTTCATGCTAGACACGCAAGGAGTGGCCCTTGGGGACTAACACTACACAACTTCCAATTCTAACTTATGTGTTCTCTCTTCTTTTTCCAAAGCTCGGGTGTAGAGCTTTATTCATGATATCAAAATCCCAACACCCACACATATATATATATATATATATAATCATATATAAAAATGCAATAAAACAGAGATAAAAAGAGCATATAACAAAGAAAAATAAACAAATAAAGCTAACACACATACGAAAAAACCTAACTAAACTAGGGTTGACTCACTTAGGGATGTTCCTGTCCCCAGCAGAGTCGCCATCTGTCGCACCTCGAAAAAAAATGGGGATACGACTACAAAGCGAAGCGCGATCGCACGCTCGCAATGATGGACTGAACAGAGTCGCCACCGCACTTTATTTATTCCTAAAAAGGAAAGGGGAAATATCGATAAAACCCATAAAAGAAAGGATAAGATATGGTCGTCGCAACCAATATCAGGGTTCGGGAGTCGGTTACGCAAGGGGAAGGTATTAGCACCCCTCACGTCCGTTGTACTCAACGGGAACCGTTTAGTTAGTTTCGTTTTGAATGTTAGCTTATGTTAGTCTTCTTAAGTTATAATGAGGGAGAGAAAGAATAGAAGAGAGAAGAAATGTTTTTGGATTTTTGACGAAGGACTAAACCTAAGTTTTTTTATTAGTGGGCCTGACAAGATTTATAAATCCTGCTCCTACGTATCTCAAAAGAGAAATCAAGGCTTACGTAGTTCTGGGTAGAAAAATGTTTGTTTCTTGGTCGATTTTAGCGAAAGCTATATTGTATTAATCGACGAAAACATTGTTTTACCCAAAACAGATGAGGAGTGGACGCATACCACACATCGAACGGATTTATAGATCTACATTCGGAAAAGCGTCATTTATCTCTACTCAACAATCGTGGCCGAAACATTGTTTTGTATCACTTAAGACAATATATCTTTCATTTATGAAAAAGGTTTTTGATTAATCGCACGACGGCGAGAAAAGGGGTTTGATTGGTTGGATGTATTTTGAGTGATGGCGAGAACTTGGATAAGCGAGATATACATCTCGAATCCTAGCCTCAGGAGTGCATGGTATACACCATGTTCCATTTCCATCTTTATTGAAAGAGTTTAAGATAGAAATTAAGTATATGTTTTTGAGTTTGAAATACGGATATTTAAGAATGAGGCATAAGCCCTAAGATCAAAATTTCAGGGTTCCACTGGAATGCTAGATTCCAATGGTCCTTTCTTATTCGAATTATTTAAGAAAAATATTTGGACAACGAACACTTGATGAGAATCAACTATTCAAAGGGTTACGCCAGAATGCTTGATCCCAACGGTCCTTCCCCTTGTCCAAGTTAATTAATGTGTTTTAAAAAGAATGAACAGTTAATCCAAAACGCGTGGTTCAAGACCGATCATTCAAGGGTTCCTACCGGAATGCTAGATTCCAATAGTCCACTTCTTTTGAGTTATTCATAAAAGGTTTTAATATTTTAACTTAAATAGTAAAGTGTTTTAATTGGGATAAGAAACAAACTAATCAGATTAAAATGTATAATTTGGGGTAGGATCAAAGTTTAAAAAAATAGTCATAAGTATTTTATTATATTAATTAGTCAACATCATTACTAGATATTTATTTAATTATTTATTCGTAATATTCTAACAATAATAAATAAAACTACAAAGAAAATGATATTATATGAAAATAATAATTCTAGAGTTATTCAAACATTTAGAGAAAATAGCAAGAAATTAAGTTGGAGAAAAATACAATTATATTCTTTTTATGTCTAGTAAAATAAAGTGAGAAAATAAGATCAACTTAATATTAGACACATGCAGATTATTTTTTATTTAAAAAAAGTCTGATAATAAAACAATTAAATACTTTTTTATAACAACAACAAAAAATAAATTAAACATAACCTTTTTATTTTTTATAACATAATCTAATGATAATAATAAATATATTTAAATTAACCTTTTTTATATTTTTATAACATAATTTAAAATAATGATGAAAATAACTAAATTATATATATTTTTTTTAAAAAAAAAAAAAAATCTTATAACAGAATCTAAAAATAATAATAAAACTAACTAAATTAATCTTTATTTATTATAACAATCTAAAAATAATGATGAAAATGACTAAATTAATCTTTTTAATATTTTTTATAACATGATCTAAAACTAATGATGAAAATAACTAAATTAAATTTTTTATAATTTTTATAACATAATCTAAATTAAAATAAAATGAAAGGTAAAGTTATTTTTTTTGAATTTTTATAACATGATCTAGAATTAAATTAAATAAATGATAAACTCTTTTTTTTTGGAATATTTTATGGCATGATTTAAAAATTAAAAGTAAATGAATGGCAAACTTGATTTTTTTGAATATTTCATGACATGATCTGAAATTTAAAGAAAATAAATGCTAAACTTATTTTTTATGAATTTTTATGACATGATCTAGAAATAAATGGTAAACTTAATTTTTGATTTTTATGACATAATATAAAATAAAAATAAAATAAATATTGAACTTAATTTTTTTGAAATTTATGACATAATCTAATAATAATAATGAAACTAACTAAGTTAATTTTTAAAATATTTTACAACATAATCTAAAATACAAAATAATAAATAGAAAACTCTTTTTGTAATTTTTATTAATATGACTTATATGTATTTATGTATTTATTTTTATTTTTAAAAAAAATAACAAAAGAATAAGTTGATTTAAATGTTTTAAGAAACAAAGAAAATAAAATAAACGGTTAATCGAAAATGCAAGGCTTATGACCGAGTATTCGAGGGTTCCCACCGGAATGCTAGATTCCAATGGTCCTCTTCTTTACAGTAACTTTTGAAAATATTTAATATTTTGACTTAAATGATAAGATGATTTAATCGGGAAAAAAATATTTAATCGAATTTTTAAAAAAACATGTTATTGGGCCAAAATTCTTATTCTATCTATTCGATCAATATCATCGTACAATTATTTATTTAAATAGCAACCCATAAATAAATAAAAAAGTAGATATTTTAATTAAATCATAGAATGAATGATAAAATAATTTAGAAATCAAAACTAATTAAATAATCTAATTAATAATAGTAACAATTAATTAATGATGACCAAATAACTAAATTATTAAAAAACAATTAAAAGAAATAATGAAAAAAATCTTTTTATTATTCTGATTTTAATATATTTTTACCAACGGTTATATTTTAAAATAAAGAAGAAAATAAGAAAATTTCTAAGCATCCATTAATTAAAAATAAATATAATATAAAATTGTTTTTGTTTTTATTTTTTACTTTCTCTTTTAACTAAAAAAATAAACCAAATAATAAAATAAATAAAAATCAAGTCATAAATGTTGTTCTTTCCTATGAACAGGCAACTGAATATTTAGTGATTTTCAAAAGACCAAATGAACAGTAAATCTTCACGTGATTCTTGGAAGAAGAAGAAAAGTGTATTAAATAATATTGAAAATAGAATAAATGTAAACAATGAGAATTAAAATCAGTAAACAATGAGAATTAAAATCAGTAAACCTATCACCATTCACTTCCTTTCTTCTTTCACGCTCGATCATCCTTCTCTCTCTCACTCTCGATCTCTTACCATCTCGCCACTCTCGATCGCTCTATCTCACACCTCTCTCGCTCATGTCATCTCTCAATCTCAACCTCATTCACAAACTTTCACTCTACATGCCAGAAAAACAAAATGCTTTAAAGAGATTCAAGCAGTAAAACTCACCTTCGGCGGTGGTCCGGTGGTAATGACGATGCTTGGATCTTCCTCCCGTCGCCGCTCAACTCTTCTAGCTCTAGGGCTTTCGCTCTCTGAAAACTTTAGGTTTTTTTTTTGGCTGATTGAAGTTAGGTTTTTCGTCGCCGCTCCTAAAAAACTCTCCTTTTTTTCTACAGCATCCGCCTCTTTTTATACCCAATCAGTTAGGGTTTTCGAGCTAGCTATGGAGATTAAAAAGGGAAACCTCTTGGAAGTGCTTTTAGGTGCTCAGCTTTGCCTGTCTCGCTTGATACTTAAATCTGGAAACGGTAATATGAACTTAGCTTTCTTCCTCTAACTTTGTCTCAATTCTCTTTTGGGTTATTTTTTGAACTTTACAGCCTTTGCTAATTACTTGGTTTTACTGTAGTAAAAATTGGTGAAAAGAAACACTTCGGTTATTTGCAAAGCTCAACTATTGCTACTACCATGAACTTCTAGGTGTGAAGAAGTGCTAGCTATCAAGGATGAAAATCAGTTCCGTTATAAGCTAATGTTAATGTTAAGTCTCATTACATTGTCTTACTTAACTGTTAATGCAGAATTTCTTATTAATTGGAAATTTTGTTCAACTATGAGGAATTATTCTTACTGTTATGCTTATTAATCTCTGCAGGTTAGTAGGTGTTGCAGGTTGAATGTGTTGTTGCTAATGTGTTTGCTGTTGGCTTCGAGAAACGGCGGCTGCGTTTGAAATTATGTCGCTTAAATACAGGTTTTGTGGGTTAGTTAGAGGTGTTAGAAATATGGTGGAGAATTTCATTAAAAAAGAGGGGTTCTGTTTTTTGAACTGAGCTTCTAAAAGATTCTAATGTTATATTAACAGTTAGGAAATAAGTTGTTGTTATTCGTGATTGTTATTATCATACTGAAAGAGATTAATCTTCTATTATCTTGCTGACTTTCCTGATCGCATTGTGATGTTTACAAGGGATTTGCTGTGAAACTGATATGAACCATTGCCACCAGGTTGTTCTGTTACGAACCTTGTAGAGAATGTTGGCTATTGTGCCTGAAATTGGGCTTGAAATTGTTCAGGTTTTGGATACTGATTGGGTAATAGGATTGTGTATAGATGGAATTAGAAATGATTGTAATTTTGAACATATTTGTTTCAGGAATGAATAGGAAGTTTGAAGGTTATTGGTTAGCTTGGAAATTTCGGCTTGGATGCGGCTATGAAGCGCATTGGATGGCGGGGCTGTTTTGGAATTCTGTAAAGCTTCTTCATGTTCCACGACTTCAATAGATGAATTGATCGAGCGACAAGCAGCAGCAGCGGATTTAACTTTTAGCTGACCAATATATGCTTCCGTGTGTATAATCTGTCTATGCATATTATTCAACTCAAACTTGTCATGATCAAGAACATTGTATCTATGAATCATGTGAGGTTCTAATCCATTTGTAGCGTACCGTAAAGTTTTAAAATGCCGGAGATTAGCTTTAGTGCCTCAAATTTGTAGTTTCCGTTTGTTTATGGTTGTTTGTAATTAGGTGCCTAGTATAGTCCTTAATTTTTTGTAGCTGTATAGCTTTATAATATGAAGCGTGATTATTCTATTCCATCTCACAATGTCTATCATGGATTAAATAAGAAACAAAAGAATTATAAATATGTTGATACAGACATCCCAAAAGAATAAGTCATGACTGCCTATGTTATATAAATAATATATATCGTGTTACATACAAGCAAAAATCAATCAATTCATGTAATCACACATAGAAAAAGAAATTTTGAATGTTAATTCTAACACTACTAGCACAGTATAATTATAATATAATAAAAGATATGCTTTAAGTTGTTTGACTTTTCAATTACTACTAATGCAAGGCTACATTGGCTTAACATGAATGCATTTGAATGCCATGCTTATGTGTATCAGTTTTGGTTCTTGCTTGGAGAACAAGAAATGTATAAAGAGGAAATCGAGGAAATTAGAATCAACATGAGGTTGAAATAGAATAGGTCTTAGAGCTTAGAAAAAAACTGACTTTACTTTGGTTAAAGTGATATTTTTTGCAAACACAATGATTGTACACATATATATAAAAATGGTTCTTTTATTTCAACAAAGAGAAAGCTTTAATTTCAAATGATATTTTGCTACCGACTTAACATATGAATTGCTAGTCAGAAATTTGCACCATGACCTTGAATGGATAATACATATGAAATTGTCATGAATGTATGCAAATGAACTTTAGGCCGAAGACCGAATGAAAAATTTTCAGGACCAAAATCGGGGTATGACAGTTCCTAATGGGTATTAGGAGAAAATCAGATAACTTCCTAATGGGTATTAGGAGAGAATAGAATACATGCATTCCAAGGGATTTTTATTTTATTTTCAGTGGTTCAAAAATTAAACATGACGAACATACCAAATTTTAATACTATTGTACATTATTATTTCAGACCGTAAACAAAATTGCTGCACAGATTTATAAATCTATTAAACTGCTGTATATTTTAACAAATCCAATAAGCTATTGTACTCACTTCCTGAAATCTAACTAAAACAATGTAAGCCTTAATTCTTAGTTTATTTTTTAATGTAAACCGAACCAAAACTACATGTTAATGGAAATAACTAACAACTTGCAGTATGTAGTCACTATATAGACTGTCATGTACAGTAGTACCAAATTATTACCATGCCAACACAAATCAACATACAAACCAAAACAAAACTTCTACCTACAAACATACGCAACCAAAACGCATAAGGTAGCCGATACACAAAGCAACCGCCTCGAAACCAGAAAAAAAACACAACACTGGGACAGTGATCACAACAACAGAATAGAACTTAATTCGAAATATAAACAAAATCTATGCGAATCAAATGCCACAAAGGTGAAAGGTTATATCCCGATGCTAGAATTTCATTTACAACATAACCAATTCGCAATCCAAGGGAAACCGAAAAGAGAAAAACACAACATAGCCAATGCGTGTTCGAAATCAAAATAAAGTTCAAAAATTTGTAAATCATACACTTAGCTCGAACTATGAGTTTAAACAAGTGGTAACCACAATCAAACAATTCTCTTATAACAATTAGAGTTAACGGTGCCGACAAAAACTAACGGTAACTATAACCAAACCGTCTACGCAAACAGAGCCGTACAGTGCAAAAAGAAGAAACAAAATAGATTATGATTATTTACAATGTTATTCCAAAGATAAAAGATCCAACACTTATTCTGAGAAAAAAACCAACACTCCGACATAAAGACATAGGTAACCGACACAAATTTATTCACAACATGACGGATACGCGATAGATCAATTGACATCCATGCTCAAATGAATGCCCATTAATCAATAACTGTATTAAAAGAATAGTTACCAGTGAGATTTTATTTCATTTATGATATGAGTTGCAATCAACCTTATCTTGCTGATGCCAAGAAGAAAGTTGAGGAAATAAAATTTTATTGCAAGTTTTACATAACGTGGATGAATATTTTCTATTATCTTAGGCTTTCTATGTTGTTTATGACGTTTCTTACTAAGCTATCTAACATGGTAACATGCCTCACGCCTTATTCTTCAATGTAGAATTCATAAGCATAAGTCAAATGTAAGAATGAGATATAACCTTGGTACAACAGCACTACAATAGTTTCTAAGTTTAATAACCTTGGTACAGCAGCACTATAACCTTGGTACAGCAGCACTACAATAGTTTCTAAGTTTAATAACCTTCATCGTACAGCAGCACTACAATAGTTTCTAAGTTTAATAACCTTGGTACAGCAGCACTATAATTTTCTTAAACATACTTGCCATAAGTTAGTTATATATTGCCCAAGTTTTAGATTACTTCTATAATACCATATAACATATTGAAACAATGGTTTTTGATATGAACATACGCTTATGATTAGAACATACCATATAATATATTGCCCAAGTTTTATGATTAGAACATACGCTTATGATTATCTATTTTTGGTTGTACCTGGAAAAAAGTTAGAGGGCAATGACTATGAAGAAATACTTGCCATAACTTAGTTATATATTGCCCAGTTTTTGGATTACTTCTGAAACAACATTTAACATATTCAATCAGAGTTTGCTGCTTTAATTGATTAAATACATCATGTTATGATTGTCTGTTTTTTATTGTAATTGCCAATGTTATAGCAACATGACTATGAAGACATATCTTTATTGGTATGAGTTATCTGTTTTTGAAACCGTTACACTTATTTTACATTTTTCATTAGATTTTTCATGTCTCTACTAGCAATGAATCTTACACGACATGTTCCGGAAATCAACAAATACACACTTCATGATACATCTTTCAAGCAACCCTGAACCTCATCACACAATGCGTATGTTGCAACAAATTTTAAACATTTAAAAGTATTTTGGTTATTACATAAATTATATTTTCCATTTATTTATATTCAAAATCTTGGATTTAATTTACTTAGTTTAAAATAAGTGATGCTTATAAGATACAAGTAGAAACTATACAGCTTTCACAAACACAGGTAGAAACTATATAGCAGAGCAATCAAAATCACATTTAACACCACACATATGTTCATAACAGGAGTATCATAGAAACTATACAGCTTTCACAAACACAGCTTTCACTACTGATGCAAACAGTTAATAAATTTGAGTCCAGAAAAAATATTTCCTTCAAAATAAATTATAACCCCAACCTTGAGAAATACTAACTGATGCAAACACTAACTATTGCAAACACTAACAGTTCAGTCTGGTTCCAAATTAACATAGGGATGACTAACCTTGAGAAAGAGTTGTCTTTGCAAAATCCCGGATGATATAGTGCTTCGGTTCCAAATTAACTTGCATTCAACAACTGCTTACTGCCTCCACTAAGTAAGATGAGCATTCTTGAAAACCTACATTCAGAAAACCAATTAGCAAATAATTTGATTTTTGTAGTTTCAGACTTAAAGGAGACTTTAAACATATTTGGAAACAATACTAAACTTGCAAAGAAAAGTTGATTCCAGCATCCACAAAGCCGATAGTTCTGGAAAACCTACATTCAGAAAACATAAAACATATGACTATCTCATACTCATTAAACCAAAACTCCATGGAAATCACTTGAGATGAATATGCATTACCTTTGATGATTCAGAAACCCTTTAACGAGGGATTTTGAATTAGGGATTCTTCAATGGATTCACGGATTAGGGATTCACGAATCGGTTCACGAAATAGGGAAAAAAGGGATTCACGATTTAGCATGGAATTAGGGTTTTCGTTTTGTGAAATGAAATGGAGGGAGAGTGAAAAATGACGAGGGAAAAGGAAAGAGGGAAATAAGCTGTCGCGCAATTTTTGGTCCGAAATAGAAAATTACATAGAGTCCGCCAAGCGGACTCTAATTAATAAATAAAATACTTAAACCTTAAATATATATATATATATATATATATATATATATATATATATATATTATAGATAAATAAATGGAAAATGTATATGTTATAAGAATAGAGTCGGCTCAGCGGACTCTAAGTAAATAAATACTAATTAAAAAATAATGCTACTAGATAGAGTCGGTCTCACCGACTCTAAATAAATTAATCAAACATTCTTCAAAGGTAACATAACAAGTAGTGTCGGTTTTGCCGACACTGATAAAAAAAATAACTTGTCTTAAAAGATGTACCTAGATAGAGTCCGTTAGTGTAGGCTTAGCCGACACTAATAGTGTCCGTGTCGGTGGCCGACTCTAAACTAGGAGGCTAAAATGACTTATTCTAGTAGTGTTTACCCTTCCACCTCTTGTGTTTAGAGTCAATTGTCCAATAAGTGACATCAAATCCTGACTTCTGTTATAAGATTAATCGTCTTAGGAGGTAGAATGATTACTTAAAATGCTTCTTTCGTTTTTAACAAGGGACTTATTATAAATAAACATCCATTGTTTGAAGGTGAAAGGTTTGACTTATGGAAATCTAAAATGAATTTTTTTATTAAAGTTAATAATTTTGAAGTGTGGAAGTTTGTTATCAATGATCTGTTTATTCCTACTTATTGTATCAATAATAAAGTAGTGAAGAAATTAGATAATCTTTGGATCAAAGAAGATAAGAGAAAAGTCAAACTTAATTTTAAAGTTAAGTACTTGATGATGAATGCTCTAAGAACTAGAGAGTAACTTTCTCCTTTTAATTATAATTCGGCCTAGAAAGTATGTGGCACTTTTGAAATGATCCATAGATATTTTCCAGAGATTGAACAAGAGAGAATGAACATCAATATCCAAGAATATGAGTCACCAAATAAAAGTGAAAATCAACTTCAGAGATAGTTCTCAAACATTAGAATCATTGGAAGTTGTTTTAGAAAGTTTGTATCTAAAAAATATCTCAGACTCAAAAATTGGTGAAAAAACTTGATCCAATACTTAACTTGAAGGATAAAAATATTTGTGCTGAATTTCGGGAAAAATCTAGAAGTGGGGACATTATCTTAAAACTCAAAGAGATAATCTAGCTTCTAAAAAATGAAGAAACAAAGTCAAGTTCACAAGAAAAATCTTCATAATACTATATTTATCAAAGAAACTACTTGAAGAAGTGGTTGAAAGAACAACACCAGAAGTATTGTTGCAAATAATTGTCATTATAAATGAATGATCCTATGAAAAATCAACATCCGAAAAGATTGTTTAAGAATCAACATCCAAGAATTCTTTTAAAGATTCATCATATTAAGTTATCTCATGAATAAGAGGTAACAACACATGAATAATCAATGGGAGAGACCTCAAGATATTCTTGTAGAAATTTATGCAAAGATGTATTCAAAGATATATCCGATGGCTCATTTGAAGATTCTCAAGAGTATATTCTAGAAGAACGACAAGTGAATTTTACAAAAAAAAATGTTTCCTTCAAACCCACCAATGAAGAAGATGATATTGGGGTAAAAACTCTAACTTATAAGCAAATTTTTAAATTAACTGTTAAACTTGGTAAAGAGCATGAAAAAAATGGAAAAAAGCACCGTAGAATTTAATGATTGTTTGAATTTTTGAAAATTAGTGTTAGGGACCAATTAGTACTACTTTTTATATAATTTTATTGGTCCCTTTTACCAATTTTTGATGTAATTACACACTTTTATTCTCACAATTTTGTATAAATGCAATTAGGTTTAATTGATGTTGTTTTGAGTAGTTATTTCACATATTTGTTAGTTTTGTAGAATTTTTTGTACAAGAGAGCGTCGGAATGCATAATCATAATTTGGAAGAAATGTTGAATGCAATTTGGAGGCATAATTTGGAAGATTAAAACTTGGGAGAATCATTGCATGAAGCTTTCAAGGCAAAGAAGCTGAAGTAGCTTCAGTTCGCGCCGCGACCAGGGATGGCGCCGCGAACCTTGCGAATCCAGCAAGCTGTTTTGGCCAAGTGTTCTGTTTCCAAGCCAGCTGTGTGTGACAGTTTTGTATCTGTTTTAGGGTGCTTTTCAGTTTTAGATGAAAATGAACATTTTAGGAAAGGTCAACTCTTTAAGAAAAGCAGAATGGAAAATATTCATTCATTCATTCATAGTTTGATATTTTGTAAGAGAAAAACAGAGTTTATTCTACCATTGCCTTTGGCTTTCCAAAATGATGATGAGGAGCTAAACCCCATTTTGTCAAGATTGGAGGTAGTAGCTATTCCTATTTGTTTATGTATTTTATTTGACTCTTATATATGATAAAAGATTATTGATGTATTGAATGATATTTTTGCCCTAAGTTGAATATTAGATTTGAGTAGTTGTTGAAAGAAATTATTTGAGTCTTGACATAAAATATATTTTCAAGTAGTGAATAAGTTGTAGAAATAGATTTATTCACTACTGTTCTTTTGTATCAACCATTAAAGATTGCTATATTGATAGTTAGGTGGAGAAATCATCTAAAGATTAATATAGTGATTATCACAATATCATTTAGACATAAATGATATTGAGAGGATACTTGAACATCATCAATAATCTTAAATCTATATAGTTGTCATAAGGAATCATAAGCAATTTGAATCGTGAACTCCAATCTTGCCAAGCTTTTTACATTTGATTAAAACTATTTTATTGTTTTAGTGACATTTGACTCAAAAGATAACTTTTCAAACCAAACAACTTGGTTACATTTTGAACTTATAACAATTTGGATTATCGAACGGCGGTAATAACAACCAATCTATGTGGATACGATATAAAAATATTTGCCGAAATTATACTTTTCAATAATTAGTAATAAAGTGCTTGGAAATGAAATAGATGAGAATGAAATAGATGAGATTAGAAGACAGTAAGTTAAATGTGAAACATGTATTTCATTGAAAAATTAGTTAGATAACCTACATGAAACCCTGGGTAAATTTGCTAAGGGTAAAAAGAACTTGGATCTAATTTTATCGAATCAAAGAGCTTCCTATAATAAAAATGGATAAGGGTATACCCCAAATAAAGTGTTCATTAGTATTTGTCATGATAAAAAGAAATCTTATTGATTTGTGTTTAAGTGAAAGTATTGTAATAAGCTTGGGCATTTAAAACCTTTTTTATTTTTCTAAAATGCAAAATTTAATATGGTCTAAAGGGAGAAATTAGACATCTTAAATCTAAAACCTTAAAAGGACCTAAAAATATTTGGTTTCCGAAAATAAAAATTTGTTTTGTTTGGAATGTATGCTTTGCAACTTTGAGGGCTTAATCGTAAATAAATAAAATTTATGCAAAGAATGAGTTTGAAAGATCCACCAAAATATGGGTTTTTATGAACTTGATGGTTGAGGAAAATTTTAAAAAGTTTGTTTGTAATCCTGATTTATCAATATTGAAGATATGTGATTCAACTGTCGTATCAAGCAGTTTAGAGAGATGGAGAATAAAAGGTGTGATGTAGTTCTCTTGAATGGGGAGTTCTCAAAGTTTCTTGAAAATTTGAGGTAAAAACTTGATAGAGAATAATATTCAAAAAACTTTGATTAATCCTCTATCACGTGGTTGTTTATGTGTCTAGTGAATTTGTTTCATTTTTACTAATATTGTGGTTTAAGAAAATGAAAATTTAAGCGAGGGGTGCAAAGCAAAAAGAAAGGGGTACAAGAAGAAATTCAGAGCCCAAAGTCATCCAAGACCCAAATGGACCAAGGAAGTTGAAAAAGTTGCTTCTAATTGATTAGACTTAATAGGCTGGTTGACTGGCGCATTTGAATTTAAAACTTTATGTCACTTAATCGATTAATCCTAATGGCCTAATCTATTAGATCACTCTAAAATGATCGTCATCATCAATTAATCAATCAGAATCTATTGCATTAAACGTTTAATTGATTAGAAGCCCTGCTTATTGATTATATCAAGCATATAAAACGTAGCTCGTTATCCCCTCTTTTCTCATATCATCCCAAATATTTTTGTCTTATCATGCTTGCATTTGTTCTTACTTTTTTTAGTGAAGTTTGTGAATTCTTCTTGAGTGTTCCTCTATTTTATTCATTCATCATCACTAAATGGCACCTAAAAGAGTCAGAACTTCTGGAAGCACATCTTTTTGGGCATACTTCTCAAACAAATTATCTTTGTAAGAAAAAGAGAACAAAATCAATAGATATTTTATTTTTAATAATCTTTTCCCAACCTACTCATTGGATCTTCAATTCTTTGAAAGCAGTTTTTTGATGTCTTTGTTCAAGCACAATTGAAGGACTTCGTCAGCAATGTCCCATGAGAGATGTTTTCGACTATTTTAAGAATTATCTGCGCCAACCTTATCTATAAAGATGGTATCATCACTTTTGATGTACGAAAGCATCCAATCTCCTTGACTTTGGCAAAATTCCTTGAAATTTTATATCTTCCTTGCACTGGATCATAGTACAAGCCAGACGAAATAGTAGCAGGTGGATATTTTAATTTTGGTAATGTTGCTCTCTCCTTCCTATAAAATCTAAATAATGGAATTCTTACTCCATTTGTTGTAGGCTGTATGCACCCAGATATTTTGCTCATTAACTACATGGAAACACAATCCTCATCCCAAAAAAAAATTCTTGGGCAAGTATCCAAAATACATTTGACTTTAACTTTAGTGTTGGCAAACAAATTTTAAATGAATTAGGAAAACTGGGTATTATATCACATGATGTAGAGCCGAAGAAAAGGGATTTGTGGTTTCCATATGGTGATTTGGTCATAAAAATCTGGAGCATACTAACTTCAACCTTGAAGAGGAAGAATCCATTAGTAACTTGACAATGATAGGGGAATTTGCATTGGGGCATACATGGATATCCATCGTCGATGAAGTGGTGGTTCCAAATCAAGAAAATATGTGCGAAGTCAACACGCACTTGAGAAACCAGGTCCCTAAATCTAGACAAACTTTGATCATGAGATCCCTAAGACCTTTTCTACTTAAGCTTACACCATCATCAAAGAGCAGAGTAGACAAGCAAGAAGATTGACTATCTGGAAAGAAAGCTTGTTAGGACTGAGATGTCATCGTCGTCTGGGGTATTTAATGATGAGGAGGAGGACATTGAGTTGTCCTTGTTGATTTCCTTATTTGTTTTGTTGCTTAATTTATTTTCTTATTTTCTACATCTTACCCTTTTTTTTTACTTTAATAAATAATTGTTTAAGTTAATTATTAAATCCGTCCTTCTTTAATCATTTGAGATATTTGTGCTTAAATGTGTGCTTGTAAGGCTTGGAAGAAGAAAATGTTTTCCTGTAATTAATATATAGTTTTGCCTTTCTGATAATGTAAAAGGAAAGAAAGTATAATCTCTAGGGGAGTAAGATATACTATTTATATTTGTGAGGGATATTTTAACCACTCCAATATTTTATTTATGCTTTTTTGTTTTTGTCCACCTCCTTGAGAGATGTGATGTCATCATTAAAAAGAGGAAGAATATGGATCATGTGCTTGAATGTACAACTATCTGCAATACTTTGATGTTTGTGATGGTTTTGATAATGACAAGACTATATGTCAAACAACATTATGTGAAGCCTTCATCTATCAAGACAAAACAATGTTCTAGATGTTTTTTGTAAGGTCAAGATGTCAAGTCTGATTCAATATTCAACACCTAAGATCAAGCGGCATTCAGAGAAGTCACTGATGATCTCCGATCTAGTAATTTATGATGACAATGTCTATCAAATAAGCTATATAAATCCTCATCAGTTAGAAGAATTAAGTCACATATGAAGTGTTAAATAATTGATGAATGAAATAAGGAGTCTTGAAGCTTCAAGATTGTGTAAAAAGAGGAAGTGTGAAAGCTTGTCTGATATTGTGTCTAAGTGATCCGTGTAATGTAAAGGTGTAAAAGTAATTCTAGAATTACTAAGACAACTCACACATTCACTTGAAAAAATTTTAAACCTCTTTTATTTTCCAAAACACATTCTCTATGTTCAACAACCATCTCTAATTTTGAAGAAATCCACTTGTTTGGGTTACCCTTTACTCTGTCTGTCTTTTGAAATAACTCCCAACAAGTTGGACTCGTATATGATTGGTTACATGTATTTCTAAGTGGTACTATTTAGGCATTGTATAAGTTGGAAGAAAAATTCATAGAACGATTATTTCCCATCACTAAGTTCATGCACAAGAGGACAGACATAACAAACTTCAAATAAGGCGACTTTGAATCTCTGATGACTAACCAATTTGATATTCAATCATTTTTCTCATACTTTTTGATAAATTTAGGAAATTTGTGATTTTTATATAATAATGTGGAGTAAGGACACATAATATTATAAATTAGATAAGTTGGGACAAAATTAAAGCAATGAAGTGATGAAAAAGATATAAATGAGGCGTCACACTCTTTCTATGAGTTCAAAATGATGATAAGCCTACACTAGTAGAAAAAAATTAATTTAGAGAGGGTATTATTCTGTCACTATTACACTAAATTTTTGTCACAAAAACCTTTAGTGACGGATTCTACGACGTGCCAATATTCGTACCGAATTTCAATGTCGCAAAATATTTGTGAGGAATTTCAAATTTCGTCACAAATAGTTCGAAACTAATCTGTCACTAAATTTAAAGTTTCAATACTAATCACTGAAAATAAATTCGTTAGTAATTTGTGAGGGATTTTTAAATACCTCAATAATTATACTTTAGCGACGTTTATTTTCTGTCACTAATTATTTAACATTAATGTTTGAATACTCATTTTGTAAGGGATATCTTTTGTCACTAAATTAAATGATTTATTTAGTGATGTTTATATTCGGTCATTAAGGAACAATAAAATTCCTTATTTATGACTAATTTATTTTGTTGCTAAATTAGATGATAGTGATTTAGTGACATTTATATTTCGTCACTAATCAATGAGAACCTGCCAAATTTAATTAATACTCTAACTGGATTTACTATATCATCATGATTAAAATAAATAAATCACAAGATGAAACACGAGAAACTTTTTTGTGAATATCATAAATATGTTCTTAAAACTAAATATTAAAATCATAGTATTGTTTTGTTGACACTAGATATTACAACTAAAATAGTTCACATAAAACTCTTAAAATTAAGAAATTACAATGAAAATAATATTATCATTGTTCTTGAAACTAAGAGATGACAAACAAATGTGTATTCACCATAATTTATTACTATTTTTCAAGAAGTGGGTGAAGATGAATTTTGATCTGAACGTGGAGGTTGATGGCCTATAGAATTTTTTTCCATAAATCAGAACAATTATTCTCTAAGAAAACGTGAGTTTTCCTGCGATGCACGAATCAAATCCTCGTGAGTCTTAAGTTTCTTTTTAAGGGTCTTCTTTTCAATAGACAAATAAAAAAATCCATATTCATACGATGAGATACCGTCAGATGTGGAAGATCTAGACCACTTGTATTTTGTTGCTTCTGATCCCAAACCATATAAGAAACATTAATCCTTTTTTACCCTCTTGTCCACTTCTCCAACAACATCTAAGAAACATTATCTCCAGGTGCCTCTTTTGAGTCTCTCTCAATAATCCTTTTTCCATACACATTCCGTAAACACATTCCGTAAATAACAATTAAGTAGAGAGAAAGAATATAATCAACAAAAACAAAAAATAACATAATATTAATAGTTTATGAAAACTCGCACAATCTTGAATTTGCACTAGTATAACAAGCTGAAATAATCCTAAATTTTAAAATACATTACCGCAATCCTAAAATTGTGTTAGTATACAGTAATAATATATTAAGGAATTTGATGTTAATCACAAGCTTTAGTAAAGTCATGCTTAGCACATACATTAATACATCCATATATAGTAGAAACATTTTAGTAGATAAAAACACTAGAACAACATTAATACAAGCATAAGTTGATGCATTAGAACATAATTAGTACAATTACATCTAGTCTAAAAAATTTAGTAGATAAAAGCATTAATACGCCATTATAACATCATTATTACAAACATTATTTCATGCATTGGTACAACATAGTATAACCACATCTAATACAAACATTAATTCATAAATGTGTACAACATAGAACAACCACGTCTAATACAAGCATTTTAGTAAATAAAAGAATTATTATATCATTCGTATAAACAATAAAATAACATTTTCAAAAAAATTATGAAATTGTAACATACTGCAACCATCTCTTATTTTGAAGAAACTCACTTGTTTGGGTTACCCTTTACTATGTGTGTCTTTTGAAGATATTTCTCTTATAGTACCATTAATTATTCATTTAATTTCAACTATTTTTCTATGTAATAAACTACTTAGATAAGAATAATGATGTATTCAAAATAGTTGAAACTTGAAATCATCTTGCTTCCATAAATTTTTTGCATACACATCACATGTTGAAATAGTATTAAATACTACTATATAATCCTAAGTTAGATAACTTCCATAGTCACATTCATTTAAGACAAAGTAGATAAGAATAAGAAAAATCTTAGAAAGAAAGAAAAATGCCCTGCCTTTATCTCTCTACCAACGTCAAGCTAGATGGAGTTAACATTGATCCCATCTTTACTGAAGCCACAACTGCTGTCTCTACTATCACAGGAAAACCAGAACAGGTATTGTCATTTCTCTATCTAAGTCTCTTATCATTCTGCACTAAGGTTGTGCGAAAATTCATATAAATTTTGGGTTTTTGTTGATTATGGTGTTTTTTTAAGATAACTAATTCATAATCTTTGGTGGATAGTTTCTACTATGTTTTGAGGTAAATTAGTTAATTTAGTTCAATTGTTTAGATTTGTAAAAAATTATTTGAATAGTATATTATTATTATTATAGGTTTAATGGAGATGCACTGAAAGTGTAAAAAAATTTTACACTGTCATCCAATAATAATATATTATTTTACCATTTCATACAAGTATTTTAAAATTTTTAGTATGACTTAGCGGGATGCATGGTCGTCATTCGTTGACAATGTAAAATAAATTTACACGGTCAGTGCATCATCCTTTTTTTTTTCTTTTTTTTAATTATTATTATTATTATTATTATTATTATTATTATTATTATTATTATTATTATTATTATTGAATAAAAGGAAAAAAAGTTGGATGGATTAGGTTTATTTATTCAATTTAATAATTGAAGATAATAGATACCATGGATCTATTCAAATTCTTTATGTATTTATCGAGTGAAAAGGTAAAAGAAAGATAGTGGAAGAAAGTGTTTATAGTGATTGCACTTCAGGAGCAGTATTATGAGTTCATCTTTATTATCAATAATTAATCCTAAACACACTTTAATTTTATAATGTTTATAATTATTTTATAGTTTTATAATAAATTTGTTTGCAAATTTATTATTTTTAACGATATTAAGTTTATATGTAGATTCATCATAAAAAAATAAACAGGAACAAAATTAAAAGGATATTTTTTCAAAGGTTTGAACCATACTATTTTCAAGTAAAATTGAGTGTTTTGAAAATCAGAAATCTCAATGTAAAGATCGAGAACTCAACAATCAAATGTATTTAAAATGGGCTTATTTAGTTAATACCTAAGTTACTTATATTTTCTCATATTATATACATTTTTTTTAAAAGCATATTTGGTAACATCAATAAACTACCTTTTAATTTTTAATTTTAATTTCACATCAATAAAAATGTTATGTTTTATAAGAAATTTTCAGCATGAGTTTTTAACTTATTTTATTGATTCTTATTTTATTTTTCAAATATTATTCAGAGTAGTATTTTGAACTTATAAGTTTTAAACTTGTATTTTTTATATCTTTATTAATTGAATAAAAACTTATGTTTATTCTGTATATTTTATTATAATTTAAAACTAATAAATATATTTGAAATATTATTTTATATTATTTTACATAAAATAATATTAAAAATATTTTAATTATTTTATCCGTTATCGATCATTAATTATAAGTTATAAGTTAATTTTACCGAAACTAATATGAAGAATATGTGTTGAATGTAAATTTGCAGTTTGTGATGGTTTTATTGAAGGGATCAGTTTCATTAATGTTTGAACATAACAAAGAACCAGCTGCATATGGTGAACTAGTTGCAATGGGTGGCATAAATTCCAAAGTGAAGAAGGATCTGATTGATACCATTGGCACAATATTGGAGAACAACCTATCTATACCAAGAACAAGATTTTTTCTCAAAGTATTTGACACAACACTTCTTAAACATGATAATAATCACTCAAAACTCTAGTGATTGTCTCGTCTCGTGTTTTGTTGCATCTTCTCAAGTAATAATTGATGAGTGGCATAATGGCATTTTAAGGATAAATACCCCATTTGCCATGCCTTTTACATCATAATAAAAATGCGTATGACCACTAAAATAAGAGTATTAAATAGAACAGTATTAGACAGTTTTTTGTACTTCAATGTATTTGATGATTGATGTACTGTACCATTTTTTTTACTCAATTTTATTTGATATGTTTCTGCATCGAATTAATATTCTTAATTTTATTTGATATGTTTTTGCATCAGAGAGAGAGAGAGAGAGAGAGAGAGAGAGAGAGAGAGAGAGAGAGAGAGAGAGAGAGAGAGAGAGAGAGAGAGAGAGAGAGAGAGAGAGAGAGAGAGAGAGAGAGAGAGAGAGAGAGAGAGAGAGAGAGAGGAGAGAGAGAGAGAGAGAGAGGAGAGAGAGAGAGAGAGAGAGAGAGAGAGAGAGAGAGAGAAGAGAGAGAGAAGAGAGAGAGAGAGAGAGAGAGAGAGAGAGAGAGAGAAGAGAGAGAGGAGAGATAGAGAGAGAGAGAGAGAGAGAGAGAGAAGAGAGAGAGAGAAGAGATAGAGAGAGAGAGAAGAGAGAGAGGAGAGAGAGAGAGAGAGAGAGGAGAGAGAGAGAGAGAAGAGAGATAGAGAGAGAGAGACGAAGAGAGAGAAGAGAGAGAGAGAGAGAGAGAGAAGAGAGATAGAGAGAGAGAGAGAGAGAGAGAGATAGAGGAGAGAGAGAGAAGAGAGAGAAGAGAGAGAGAGAGAGAGAGAGAGAAGCATCTAACTTTTTCTAAAGATGTGAATTTTAAGGATGGGCAAAGCCCTTTGTGTAAAAGAAAAGAGATACAAAAGATGGGATTAAGCCAAAACCTCAAGAGTTAGAAACTCTAAAGTTAGAAAGACCAAGTTTATCCTTATTGAGATCCAAAGAAATTTGGTGTGAACATTATCCCACAAACAAAAATGTTGAATTGTTCGACTTATATTAGACTTATCTGCACATTAGTTATCTTTTCTAAAAATTTGAGAAACAAAAAAATTCTTGGATCTAAGGACAAGTAAGCAATTTTTTCATCTATTTCTAATCGTCCACGGAACCAGAGAAGGGTTGGAAAAAGCCTCGACCACCAACTTAGAATCGACTTCTAACCATAAATGTGACCAATTTTTCAAAGAAAAGCTTGCTCCATGGCAAGGATGGCACCCATAAGCTCAGCAAAAACCGCATTAGTCATGCCCAAGAAACAAGCAAAGTTGCCCACGACTAGTAAGGTGGTCCCTAAAAATGCCTCCACACACTGCCATATCGGAAACACCTGCTAATGCACCATTTGTGTTGACTTTTATCCGATTAATCAAAAGGGGATACCAAAGCACTTCAATGACTTTTTTAGGAGGAAGGGGCTTGATATTAATTTTGAAAGTTTTGAACAGTTGAAAGTCTTGAATATCCACAATGTTGTCATGCTTAAAAAAACATGCCAGACAAAAAAACTTTTAAAAGAACAACAGTTATGCAGATCTGTCAAGGAAGACTAATATCATTAAATCAAGAGGATTTTTTTTTGCCATATTTAATCTTCTCTACTTTGATGGATTAGTATTTTTAATGGTGCGTAAAAAATATTCAATTTATAAAAATAAAAAAATTGGATTTTTTTAAAAATTGAACTAAGAAAATCTTATAAAATTTAGATTCTAATTTTAAAGCTCAATTCCTATATTTTATAGAATTTGACATGTGGATCCATGTAAACTAACGCATTTGACTGATCTACTATACGGTATGGTACATAAACTTCTTAGCAGCAACAGTTAAATTACCAAATATGTTTCAATATCTAGAGTTCTGCAGACAAGATTTTAAGAAACATTCAACATGTGTAACAACTCATTTTTATATATTAGATTCGTTAAAATTTTGATTACCGTATCATTATATTCCATTGTGTATTTCTTTTATTAATATTATTTTATGAATTAAAAAATAAATTAAGCGTGAATTTGATTATGGGATGAAAATGAATTTTGCATAAATTGATTTTAGTTAAAAGTAGTTGAGAAGTAAATTTCAATGTAAAAATTATGTTTAATGTATGTTTGTATCGGTTTTTAAAAGAGGCAAAAATATTTCTAGAGACGTAGATTTAATTTTGAAGTGATTGATTCTCTTAAAGTAGAATTGATTATACGAATTGATTTTATTTAAAGTTATAATTTATAATTGTTAAGTTTAAATGTGATTTTTGCATTAAAATTTGTTGTTCAACTCATTTCTACATAAATTACCTTAAGTCAATTCTATAAAATTAATTCATTCATGATTAATTCTTCTTACCGCATAATCAAACATACACTTAAATTCAGAAGTTATAAATTATAACTTCAGATAGAATCAATTCTGGACATAATCAATTCTATTTTAGAAGAATCAAACATCTTAAAATCAATTTTACACTTTTAAAATTATTTTTATCTCTTCTAAAAATTAAATCAAACATTCACTAAAAGCTCGACAAATATCGTAGCAATTCATCATATCTTTCAATTGACTTTGATTTAATATCAGTTTGATTTCTACAACTTTAGACACATTTTCTGAAAGTAATGCAATACAAGTGTTGATACTATCGTAGCAAAGGAAACTTTGAATGGATTTTATCGAGTTTTAAAAACGGTCAGTAGCTACGAAAACGGCCGCGACAAACTATTATCGACATCGATACCCTTATTATCATTTTTATGTTAAAAAATAAATTATAATTAATTTACATCATAATTAATATCGCAATATTTAAACCGATCGAAATCGCAAAAATCTTTATGCGAACACGACTTTTTTAAAACCCAGATTTTACACATTTTGAGATCTAGAATCAATTTACGCCAATTTCGATCATTGTTTAAGATTTTATTAATCATTCTTCATTATATAAGACTTAAAGTGAAGTGGTTATATGGTTAAAGTCGCATGACCCCTTGTATTTTGTTCATATACGAAGTTATTCATAGGGATGTTCGCGGTGCGGTTTGGGCGGTTTTGGCGATAAAAATTATCCAAATCGCAAGAGAAAAAAGCATACGGTTCGATTTGGTTTGGTTGACTTTTAGAAATAAAACCAAACCAAACCAAACCACACCAATGCGGTTTGGATTGGTTCGGTTGGTTCGGTTTTTTATAATATTTTTATTGAGTCATACATACACCTATAGAGAACAACGTAACTTTATATTTAGTCATTCATACATTACTAAATAACATAAAGTCTTATCATATTTAGACAAAAACTTCGCATTCAATATACACAAAATTAGATTAGACAAAAATGGAATAAAAAACATATATATAATAGTAGAATAAAATAATATCAAAAACATTATAATAAAACATAAAAAACATATGAGATGAGAGATTAGAGAAGATGAAAAAAAGAACATATGAGATGCGGTATTGAGAAGAAATGTGCGATAAAAACGTAATTGAAAGAGAAAATAGTAACATAAAAGATAAAAAAGAAAGAACATAAGAGATGAAATATTAGAGTAGAAAAAGCGAAACGTACATGATAAAGAAGATGAGAAGAATGTGTGATACTACTGGGAGAGATTTAAGAAGGTTGAAATTGAAATCCTAAGTGTGAGTAAGAGAAAATCGTTTTTAATTGTAAGGTTAAGGCATACTAAGTTTGAGTTTTGGATTGGATGTGGGATAATTGAAGTTTGAGTTGTAACATAATGCAGTTTGGTTTGATTTAGTTCGGTTTGAAAAATACAAACCGCAAACCAAACCAAACCGTACGGTTTTGTTAGAGAATGACCCAAACAGATCCGAACCAAATGCGATTTTTTGCGGTTTTGGTTTGGTTTGGTTTGGTTTGCGATTTTCTATTGGGTTGGTTTGGTTTTGAACACCCCTAGTTATTCATGTATTATCATAATTGAATGATATATGATCAAGATTATGTTTTAATTTTTGTATGATATTAAATTTTGATAATGGTTTGGTCGTTATTAATTATTATGTTAAATTTGTGTTTGTTGTATTTAACTCTTAATCGAATAAGCTAATTGATTAGATGAATAAAAATAGTATGTTAGTTGATTAGGATGGTAAATAATTAGTTAGGAGGAATATATAACGTATTTAGATTATAGATAATCGATAAAGCATGCAATATAATCAATTAGGCATTGTACTTAATCAATTAAGTATTGATTATAACTTTAAAAAATATTCTAAGTTAGGATTCTAATGAATTTTGAGGTGTTTAGTCTATTAGAATTTTAATTTTACCAACTAAGTGATTATCCATAAGTAAGATTTATTTTAAGTTATATTATAAACAATTTTGCTTAATCAACTATTTGGAAGATAGTGATTGATTAGGATGACGATGTTAATCGATTAAGAGTGAGTTAGATTCATAGTAATGTTTAAGTATTGATATGAAATGGTATTAAAGGATTAATATGTGTATAAAGATTAGCGGGGAGTCGATTAATAGGGATGTTTGTGGATTGGTTGGTTCCGTTTCGAGAGAATTTGATATTCAAATCGATTAAATATATATGGATTTGTTTCGATTGGATTTGTATATTTTTTTGATAAAATCCAAACTGAATCAAACCGAGAAACAATTAATTGGTTTGTGTTGTATTGATCGAAGACATTAAAAATAAATGCGCAAAAATATTTTAAAAAGATATCTATTTTACATCAACTAATTTTCCAAAATAATATAAAATTGTTAATCTTTTCATTTATCCATATACGTTGGGAATGTCACAACTGGTGTTTCATTTTTAATCGTTGAAGTTGAATATCTTATACTAATTTTCATGATAATGATAATATAAAGTATATGAATTAATTATGGTTGATTCGGGTAGACGGTCTCGCGGATAGAATTTTGGAAATCTGTTACCATAACCAATTAACATCGGGTTTCATTGGTTTGTTTTGGTTTTTGCCCAAACTAATAAAATGCCCAACCCAAACACCATGATTTGATTTGGATTTCAGTTTGGTTCGAGTTTGGTTCGGATTTGCCCGAACCAATGAATACCCCTTAAAGACCAAAAGAAGTTGAGGTTGTTCACCTTCATTTGATTGGACGAGCAAATGATTGGTTACATGTAATGCTAAGTGGTACTATTTTAGGCATGGTATAAGTTGGAAGAAAAATTTATAGAACGATTCCTTTCTATCACTAAGTCCATGCACAAAAGGGCAGATATAACAAACTTTAAATAAGGCGACTTTGAATCTCTGGTGGCTAACCAATTTGATATTCAGTTATTTTTCTCATACTTTAATAAATTTAGAAAACTTGTGATTTTTATATGAAAATATGGAGTAAGGACAGTGAATACTATTGATTAGATGAACTAGGATAGAATTGAAGCAATGAAGTGATGAAAAAGATAAAAATGATGAAGCGCCACACTCTTTCTATGAATTCGAAATAATGATACGCCTAAGTGAAGAACGGCACAAGAAACTTGTTATCTTAATAAAATAAAAATGTTGGTTCAATCCTGAACCAAATGAGCAAATCTCTCAAATTCACATAATGTTTGTGTTTAACAAAATGCAACTTATTTTTTTATTCATGATTAACTCTTTATTTATATGTATAAGATAGATTGCTGATTTTACAATAATACCTCATAAAATGATACAAATTCAGTCCATTATTCTATCAATAATGGCATGGAGCTGAAAGGTCACACATTAAAAGGTGGCGGAGGAAGTGGATATTTATTGCTTTTATGAATTATAGCAATTTACAGCCAATTTGATTAATGCAACCTCACGTATATCTCTCTTCCTCCTTCAAGCTTTGACTTTTCCTTTCTTCAGCTCATTATTTGAATGGAAAAGAAAATGCACGAATTTTAAAGTTTGGAGAGCTTTAAAATGTTTTAAAAACACAAAAAGAAATTAAGTGTTTTTTGCCAAAATTAAACAAGTTGGTCCTTACAAATTTTATTACAGCATGATTAATTAAAATATTAAAATAGGGCAGCAAGCCCATAAGTCATGTCATCTTCATGAATTTGGATCAAAAAGACAAGTCTTGACTCATTTCCTCTCAATTAGTCTATTGATTCCATTAGTTTGGTCATGAATTGTGTTAGGACGCCATTAACTCTCTTAGCACGTTCCTTTGTCATATGACCTCTTAAGCTTTGGGTTGCTTCACTTAAGTCTTGATGCTTCATGTCCTCATCATTCATTCCCACTTGAAGAGAATTTGACCTTGAATTGAGCTCATCATCACCATAAAATGGATATAAATCAGAAATATTGAAAGCGGGACTTAAACATACTAACTAGCAAGTTCTATCTTGTAGGCATTGTCATTTATCTTTGAAAGCACTTGAAAATGACCATCTTCTCTTGGATGTAATTTGAACTATCTTTGTAGGAGAAACATTTTCTTTTTCATATGAAACCAAACCTATTCTTCGGGTTCAAACACCATTTTCTTCATGCTCTTATTTGCACACTTAGCATAACTTTCATTTTTTCTCAATTTGTATTTTAACTTTCTCATGTAATTTCTTTACAAAGTCAGTCTTAGATTTTCTGTCCTTAAGCTTCAAAATAAAAAGTGTTAGGAAATGACGATAAATCAACATGCGCTAATGGATTAAAACTATATACACTTTCAAAAAGTGAATGATATCTAGTATTATGAACAACCCTATTATAAAAAAACTCTACATGAGGAAATCATTTTTCCCACATTTTTAAGTTCCTTTTCAGGACGCCTATAACAAAATTAGAAAGAGTTCTATTGAATACCTCTATTTGTCCATCTGTTTGAGGATGACAAGTGGTGGAAAAATTAATTTAGTATAAACTTTATCCCCTCTACCCCTACAAAGTCCTCCATAAATGACTTAGGAACTTAGTGTCCCTATCTGAAATAATGCTCTTTTGCAACCTATGAAGTCGTACCACTTCTTTGAAGAAGAGATTAGCAACTTGACAAACATTATCTACTTTCTTACAAGGTATGAAATGTGCCATAATTGAAAATATGTCAACAACCACCAAAAATAAAATGTTTTTCAATCTTTGTTCTAGGCAACCCTAAAACAAAACCCATAAAGATGTTAATCCATGAGGCATCACCTTAGATTTGACATTTTTATAAACAATATTTTTTCACAAATCTTTTGAACAAATATTTAACACTCCAATACTAAAGTCAGTTCAAGATACAAGATGAATTTAGTGGGAAAAAAATGAAAATCATAGAGTATACCCCTAGTTCTTGTGTAAATCAATTTTTATATCTTGAGTTAGGTGAAATGCATTGAATGAATATGGGTCTGAGCTCCTTTGGACCCTTGGGTGACCCATAACAATATATATATATATATATATATATATATATATATATATATATATATATATATATATATATATATATATATATATATATATATTCTTAATTATTTGAACATTATTTTAGTTATTATATTCTTAATTATTTGAACATTATTTTAATTATTATATTCTATTATTTTAATTTTGGTTTGAATTAATTTAACTTAGTTTATTATAATTCTTTAATTTGGTCCAATTATTCTTAAATGAATGTTAAAATGAAGTGTAGAACTATGTTATGTTATTATATGTATTATCGATATTATTGTATTAAATTTGTAATGAATTTTTGAATTAATTATTTTATTAAGTTGTGAATATATGATTATGTGTGACATATTTATGAAATTTAATTTTATATTATTAATTTATTTAATAAACTGTTCGACCGAAGGTTTAACCGGTTGAACCAATTGAACCTTAAACCGCAAGTTTCACCAGTTGAATCTCCGGTCCGGTTTTTAAAACATTGCAGTCGGCGTATGAATAACTATTCACGACGGTTAAAAGACCCCCAACATCTAACATACCCAGCGAGTCTTGGGGGTAACTGTTCCGTGTCAGCCAAAAACTCAATAACACGAGGTCCATTTATCCGATCTACTCCATTAAGTCCAAGGTAAAACCTTCACAAAGAATTTTCAAGTATACGGTGTCTAATATCCACTTTCACCACAATTATCTTGAACCCTAACTAACTTGAGTGTTGGAGTGTTAACCATGCAGGTATCCCCTTGAACCGTCGTACCGGAGATTAGCAACGCCAATTCAATATCGACGTTAATTGGTGACGTCAGTGCAAGATCAACGTCTCCGATTCAAGAAGCATTGTGATCGCAACATTCGATCCACGATGTTATATCACAATATCACTCAAAAAGCATCGCTCCGCCTTACAATTCTTTCCATTTCTGATTCCGCAATAAAATATATATATATATATATATATATATATATATATATATATATATATATATATATATATATATATATATATATATATATATATATATATATATATATATATATATATATATATATATATATATATATATATATATATATATATAACTGTTTATATATTTATTACTTTTATTCTTATAAGAAAAAAAAATTATTATATGTTAACTATGCATAAATAAGATGCATTGTTATTCAATGTATTTAAAAAGTAATATTTTCTTAATATCTAAATATACAAAAATAATTTTAACATATACTAGAGGAATACTATACAGCTGTTTTGTATTTGTATGAAAGTTGTGTCCAAATACATTTTTTTTTGGTAACTGAAAACAACATAGAAAAGGATGCCATGTATTTAGTGATTCTATCTTATAAAGGGTTTAGAATTTCTACTACCGGTTCTTAAGATTAGCTCTTACTTTCACTCTGATTTGGAGAGAGATATCGAAACGATGCCGTGCCTCAATCTCTCCACCAACGTCAACCTTGACGGCGTCGACACCTCTTCCATCCTCTCCGAAGCCACCTCCACCGTCGCAACCATCATCGGAAAACCTGAGTCCGTACGTCTCTTTCTCGCTGTATCTCTCTTCAGTTATTTTGAGTTTGTTTGTATGATTTTCTCTCTAGTTTGTTTGGAATAGCCTGCAATTTCTGCAATATGTTGAAATTTCATGTGGTTTGTGTTGATTTGTGAAAAATGATAGATGATGAGCTTTTAGTTTCTGAGGAGGGGTTGATATGCTTTTTTTACCTAATTTAGTAGAATGTTTTGTAGAAAACTGTGTTATTAATTGAAAATTAGTGATCGGCGAAGATTTAATCATAATTATCTTGTATGTTTTATCATAATCTGACTATTATTCACAAGGGGGCGAAAATTGGTGTACCCTATTTGAATGGAAAACCCTAGAATTAGCCGGTTGAAAACATATTCAAGATTGAAAGGGAGCCTTAACGAATGCGGATGGAGTCGTTACCTTTTGACTAATTCATAAGTTTTAGGCTGTGGAGATGTAGTTAAGGATTGTAGTTGGATGTTCTGGAAAAATGTAGACATATGTGGCTGATGCGAAGAGGCTCCAAAAATCGTGACATTGTGTCTGCATTTGTTGTTGCTGTGATGCAGACAATTATTGAAGACCTTTATTATTAGATCGCAAGTTGAAGATGGAGGTTCACTCTGTTGGAAATCCAACTTACCCACTGGAGAACAACAATGGGTCCAACCCTTATTTGGGTGCTGTTTATAGTAGGTGTTGGAAATGATTTCCCTCGAGATACTATTTTGGTCTTCCGCTATGACCTGTCTGCAAATGCAGTCTTTTGGTTGAAGTTGTTCTACATTTTCCTGTGTATCTAACTGTTTAAAGTTCTAATTTTACATTTATTGCTCTAAGTTGTCCTACATTTCTCTATGTATCTAACAGTCTCATGTTTTCAATATGCATTTCTAAAACTGCTCATTTGAACAAGTGAAGTAAAAGGCTTCTGAGATACTAGTATCCCATAAGGCACTTCCCTGTGTACTGCTGCTTCTCCTTTCTGGCTCAGTCAAGGCACGCCGTTAGCACTTAGTTTGTAAATTTAAAACACTGACTAGTCAATGTGTCTAACATGCTAAGAGGGATGGTATAGAGGGCTAAAAATAATTGGAATATTAAAAGCGACACCAACTCTCAGATTACTTAATTTATTTCGAAAATTAAAGTCAAATGTCCTACTATTTGTTTCTTAATTTTTATTGTTTGTTAATTTTCTAGTGTGCTTAGTGCCTTTCCAACTGCTTTATGGTGCCTCTGATTTAGGCAATAAACTCCTTGGCACCATATGGACACCTTTCATGTTAAATCTTTAACTACTTTGATTTGAATTTGAACAAACAATCTTGAGTGAATTTTAAGGATGCTTTAGATTGATGCTAGATGCAGGGTGTTATATTTATGTTTAATTGCTTTTTGTGGCTGGTAGTTTATTATTCTCTTTTATTATATTCTTTGATTTGCCATTATATTTTGTAGTTTTGATGTAATAAGTGTTTTTAAAGCATTAGTAGTCACACCTTTGTTGATTTCACAGTATGTGATGATTGTCCTGAAAGGATCAGTACCCATATCTTTTGGTGGGACTGAGCAGCCAGCAGCTTATGGAGAATTGGTGTCCATTGGCGGTCTTAACCCGGATGTGAACAAGAAACTAAGTGCTGCAATTTCTGCAATTATCGAAACCAAGTTGTCTGTGCCCAAGTCACGATTCTTCTTGAAATTCTATGACACCAAGGCAAGTGTATAAATCTCTAAGCTGTCGTGAAAAGAAGGGTCTTTTCTTATTGCAATCTTCGTTTTTGTTTAGGCCCATCAGAGTCAAGAATATGCACAGTGTTTGCATGCTTTACATCAGCAATAGATCATGTAAATTAATCCTTACCGTTCAAAACTGTTAGTTAGCCCCTTTTAAGATGTAATTAGTAACTCAATCTGTATCTTCTTTTGACATCGCCTCCCCTTTTTCAGTGTTTACTTTTATGCACAGTAAATAGTTGCTTCTGCTTCTTTTGCTGACATTTCTGCTTTGATTGTGTTGCAGGGTTCCAACTTTGGATGGAACGGTTCTACATTCTGAATTCCATGTTAGTTTGGTTACTCATGGTGTCATGAATGTTGGATGGAGTCTTCATTATGTTCCGTTTCTACTTATGTGTCTATATTTGATGTCATAACATTAGTACTTAAGGTTTCTGGTGGTCTAAGCGAGTCATGCAGTCAATTTGGTCAATTGTAGGGTCAAATGGTGATTATGTGTGGTTATCGTTCTTTTGGACAAACATTATCCGGCATCATTTTAAATGGACATTTGTATTGATGATGCATGATCAATTAAACATGATTCCTAGATGAAATACCTGTCTGTTGCTTATCAATATGAAGCCATAATAGTTTTATCTATGATTGATTGGTGTCTGGTTTATGTCATAGTTGTGATGCCATAATAGTTCTATCTAATGATTGATTGGTGTCTGGTTTATGTCATAGCTGTGAATGCAGTGCTGCGATGTTATTCAATCACGTTTTATCTTTTTCTATTTACTTTTGGAGACAGTGTCCATTTTATGTGTGTATGATTTCTGTTAGTAATAGAGTATGATTTGGTAAATTAATGGGAGATAAATTTTCTTATGTATATCAATTTTCCATTGTAGAAGAAAAATGTGGACAGCATGTCTGCAACACAATGAACCGTAGAAGAGAATAGAAAATTAGGATTGTGGAGTTTTTGAAGTTGATGTTACAAAAAGATAAAAAATTATTGGGTGTGTAGGTAAATGGGTTTTAAACTATCAATGTTTTCTATAACTATAAATGAATATTTTAAAAATAAGTTTAAATTAATTTTGAAATGGGACCATTGTTTTGGGCCCGACAACCTATGGCAAAATCGATCAAATGATATACTGGAATGCTGGGGGCGTGTACGTTGTCACGTTGGGGTTGAATGTTCTTCGGGCCGTCTCCCGTGGGCTGGGTCGCCTGTTAATGGCATGTTGTATGTGGAGAATTTAACTTGCCAATCTCAATTATACACATGTGTTTTTTTGAATTTTCTGGGCGATACCGAAAATTTCAATTTATCTACCGAAAACTTAAAAAATATTATGTTTTTATCGAGAATTATGAAATTTAAGTGATTATGTATCTTAAATTTCAATTTTTTTTATAATTTATCACAGAAATTTCATCGGTATAAAAATGACCTGTAAATTTCTGGAAATTTCAAAAATTTTGATAGTTATAAAAACTTTGTTTTTCAACGAAAATTTTAGAATTTCCTAAAAAATTAGAAAAATTGTAAATTTAGTGAAATTACCAATAATTATTGATCCTTTTTATTTTTTGGTTTTTTGCAGTGAAATACAGGGACATGAACAACACTATTGCAAGTAGAGCGGCAAATAGAACGACACGCCAAACTAGGGCTAATGAGGTTGAGTCTTCCCAGATACGGGTTGGACAGGTGGTTCCAACCGGTTCACATCGGAAACGGTTCCGCGCACCCATAACACCAGACGAAGACTTGTTAGATCATTTGAGTAATCCATAGATGATGCCGAGGTAGTTCATGCTCAGGATGTTCATGATCCAGCGGATGGGACAAATGTGATACATTGCTGATGAGGTCTTAACATCTAACTCAATCGGTCCCTTTGTTAACCTACGGTGAAATGATCTCCACATATCCTTCACATCTTCATTGGTCTTTACCTCAATAAGGTTGTATTTTATCATTTCATCAATATCAATTCAATCTTCACGAAATCCGATCTTTCTCAACTTTCCGTTTTCGGTATCAGGCAATAATTCATTCAACTTGGATGTCAAAGCGACGAGAGATGTGATGCCAATCGGAATCCAGAATTTTACAGGAGGTGAAGCTCCATTGAAATACACTTCTGCCTTAATAAAAAATTAAGGAAGAGACATTTTGAGATATTTTTATCAAACAACAACTGACCCCCTTATTTATACAACTTTGCATTTATTCTGTATCACACAAAACTGTTTGTGCAATCACAGTCGTCCAAAGTTATCGGTAAAATCCTAAGCATTTAAAATTTCAAACAATTAACACTACCAAAAATTTCACTTTGATTGAAATTTTCGGTATAAAATTATAATTTTAGAATTCCCAATATTATTTGTAAATTCACGGAAATTTCATAAATTCTGGTATATCGGAGATTAAAATAGATTACCTAGTTTGTATCGAAATTTTTTATTTGTCTACCAAAAACTTTACACGGAAATTTGATTCAATTTTTTGTCAGGGATAGTTTTGAAATTTTAAAAATATGTGAATGTCAGGTATAATTGGGGGGTGTTAAGTTAAATTCTCTTCTATGTTATGTGAGGTGTTTAAGGAATGCAATTTGGAATGACACTTAAAGGAGAAAAAACCATATCCTCAATTTGAAAAAGAAGTCGTCATCCCATATTCTCAGTTCCACTAAAAAACAGGGAAACTGTATACTTGCATCTAGCTTAATCCATAGAGTTTGAAATAAATATTCCTATGTCATAGTGCAAGAAAGATCATTCACTAATTTCACATAAAGATATATAGAGTCTCTCACAATTCTTACGTGAACAAACATTTTTACTACCTGTACTTTTAATAAATATAATTGGTGTTCACAGTGAGAATTGACGTCCATTGTGGAGCTTAATAAAACTAAAATAAGTCTCAAGTTTAATTTGAATGGTGTCGTTGTCGGTGGCGACTGCAATGATGATGGCAAGGGGAATATTTGTAAATTTGGTGTAATGTTGCCTTTGCAAATTTGGTGCAGAATTGGTATGGAGCATGCCTTAAATCAGAATTTAGATCAATTGTGGTTGGAGTCTCACTTCAAACTAATGGTTCTTACTTTTAGTAATGCTTCAGATGTGCCTTGGAAGGTTAGAAATAGACGGGACAAGTGTATTCAACGTCTAAATGGATCGAATTTCTTGACAACTCATATTTACATAAAAGAGAATCATTGTGCATAAACTCATAGACTTATTAATTTTTAACTATACTTAATGGAATTGTATACATCTCAATGTAATTATGCATTTCAATAGAAACAAGTTGAAGTTCTTAACTTTCATATATATATATATATATATATATATATATATATATATATATATATATATATATTATATATATATATATATATATATATATATATATATATATAAAAGGTTTGAGGTTTAGGCTTTAGTCCCTCTAATTTTCTTTTATATATCATAGGCCATTGCCCTCTTTTAGTTATAAAAAAATTAAAAAATTTACCATTTCATTTTTTGTTGACTAAACTTCCACGATACTTCCGCAAACACGCTGGCATGATATAAACGACGTGTGACGAGAATGAACCAATCACATTCCTACCCGCAAACGCCACTGCGTTTTTTCGTCGGTGGTGGATTCGACACCTTAACCATTAAGAATAATCAAAAACCCCTTTACTTCTAATTCACAAAATCACAATACAAATATTTCAATCATAACCCCTACCTCTCATTTTCTCTCTCTAAACTCCCAACAAACCTCTCTCTCTTTCTCTCTCTAGACCGTTACAACAATGTCCTCCTCCGCACCACCCGTTCTCCCCGTCGCCAACGTTCCTCCTCCTCCACCAATCGGATCCACCGTCGCTGCCACCGGATCTGATGCTCCTGCCAACTCCCCAGCCGTCCGTGTTCTCCTTAACAACCTCTCCGAGTCTCTCCGCCACGGCCTCGCCTTGCGCCGCCCTTGGACGGAACTCGTTGACAGATCCGCCTTCTCGAAGCCTGAATCCTTCTCCGAAGCGACTCTCCGTGTCCGCAAGAATTACTCATACTTCCGTGTCAATTACTACGCCATCGTCGCAGGGATCCTCGCCGTGTCTCTCCTGACGAATCCGTTCTCTCTCATTCTCCTCGTCGGCCTCCTCGCTTCGTGGACGTTTCTCTACCTCTTCCGTCCCTCCGATCGTCCTCTCGTTATCCTCGGTCGCACTTACACTGATTTCGAAACCCTAGCGATTCTCTCAGGACTCACTCTTATCGTTGTGTTTCTCACCAGCGTTGGTTCTGTTCTCGTCTCAGCTTTAATGCTTGGCGTTGCTGTTGTTTGTATCCATGGAGCATTCCGCGCACCTGAGGATCTTTTCCTTGATGATCAGGATAACTCTCAGGCTACTGGATTCCTCTCGTTCCTCCGCACTCCTGTTGCAGCCGCTGTTCCTTCCGTCACCGGACGCGTTTGAGCGTGTTGAAGATATCTTCAATATGAAAACGGTAACGGTTTTTTAGCCTGATCCTTTGAATTTTGGTACTGTGGCGAAACCATTGCTGAAAAAAACCAGTTCTATATTTTGTATTTTTTTTTAATTCCATGATCAGTATTGACAAATTGGATTTATATAAATATAAATATAGGTTAAGATGAATCTTGAATATTATATGTACGGATCTTTGTTATTTTGATTTTGTATTATACATGATTTGGTTATGTTGTTGATGGATCTATCAATTTTCTGTAATCTATATATTGGTTCTGTAATTTTAGGAGCTATTGGTTATTTTTTGGTTTATTCTGAATCAATAGGGAAATAAATCATTGTTCTGTATTGTTTACACAACCATTATGTCCACTTGATGTTGTTTAGATTTAATTATTTCTGGTATGAAGAAAGAATAGAATTAGGGTTTAATCTTTTCCCTCTTAAGTTGTGCAAGAAGTGTTATCTATTATGAAGGACGGACACAAGAAACATCAATGTCGGTAATAATTTTAAAAAATAAATAAATAAAATATAATTTTTTTCATAGGTGTAGGTGTTAAGATAGATGATGTACGCAAGTACATTACTCTCCCCGTGACATATTTGTGAATCACTACTCTTTCTGTTAAGATCAGTCAATTCATATTCTGACTTAAAGCCAATTTGATATAGTGGAAACGTTCGTTCTGTCATTTGTTCAACTATCATGATCCCTTGATGACGTGATTGCATACATCTCAATCTCGGACATCAGGGATCCCTATGTTTGCATTTGTCAAACTATAGAGGGAGTCAAATTGTCACACAAAGATTTGTGTACGATTAATCTTCTAATTTGATCTCTTATTCATGCCCTAATTGATAATTTAATGAAGTGGGGCAAATTGAGTCACACTCATTCATTTGAGTTTAATTGAGAAAATCTGTTATATCTTTTAGGTAAACAGTTGTGAAATCACATATCTGTCAAGTGTTAGAATTGATTTTTCTTAGTAAAAATCTTTTAGTTTCATATTTCTAAACTTTTGAGGTCAGAAAAAGAATTAAAGATATAATTAATTCTTCTTGCCAGTTTGTTGTTTTAGTAATGAAAGATATAATTGATGTTCAATTTATTTAGTTTTTGTATCCTCAAAATATTGAGATGTACTGGTTGTTGGATTATGTTTGGTTTTGTATGTACAAACTATTATATAGAGAATGATCTCAACAAGACTGTATGAGTTTGTTTTTGCTATACTTATACTGTTTGTTGGTTCTACTTCCAGAGTTTGGTAGATGCAAAATTTATGCGAAAATGCTGTAGAAGTATCTCATTTTATATCTGTTATTTTTTTATAACAAAACAAACACAACAAAGTTTGAACAAATTACTGTACCCTGTTTTATAATTTGACATATATTATTATACTCCAACTTGAAGCAGGCCACGTAGAAATGGCACAGAACAACCATTTTTACTTCTTACTTATTTCTCTTGTTCCGTTAAATTTTAAACAAATTATTTTCCTTTTTACTGCTAAAAATGCATTGTACATGCATCAGAGTCAAATGTTATACACTCGAGATGAAATATTTTAGTCGTGATTATATGTATTGGTCAACCTAGGCAAAATTTGAAATTGAAAATAGAGAAACAAGTTGCTCCCCCATACTTCTGTAGCAATGTAGAAAACTGGTTTGAGTACCACTGACTCCAAGAAAGATAATTAAGAGATTGTTTGTTTCAATGAGTTTTATCTTTTTAGTTTTCAAAATCTATTTTATATTATTAATTTCAAAAACATGTTTTGAAGAAAAAAATGAAAAAAAGTTTACTGATTTTATTTTTGAAATTGATTTATATACAAAAATAAATAAAAAACATTTGCTTGATAAACACAATTGTAATTGAGATGGTTCATATACAATTTTTTTAATATTTCAAAATTGTATAAGTAATTTATTTGTTCTCATTATGAGTTTAATGGATATGCATTAATTGGATAAAATAGTTTTGATATGTAATCTAATAAAAAATTGGCAATATGTCATGTTTAAAATATAAGCGTAATAGGGTGAGATATTTGTTATATGGATAGTCGTAATAGGGTGAGATATTTGTTATATGGATAGTCGTCATTGATTGACAGTACAAAATGTGATGGGATGCACGATCGTCATTGATTGACCATGTAAAATTAATTTAAAGTGATAGTGCATCACTCTTTTTTTCTTACAATATTTTAGTTTTACAAATTTATAAATATGAAATAGTTTTCAAACACGATATTATAAAATTGGTTAAAGATATATATAATAACAATTGCGAAATAAGAGTATGAGTCAAGGTGGTTCGGTCTAACTCATAAATTTTGAAATTTTAAATCCACAAACCAATTTATTATTTTATTTTTTATATAAACTATGTAGCATAATTCATAATTCTTCCTTATCATGTATACATGTTTTTTGATTTAATTATAATTTTTATTAATTGTAAAAAATTTAAGTTTAAATTAAATTTGAGGGATTGAATTAGTTTATTAAAAGAGAGATATTTTATCCATTAAATTATGTTTTATACGGTTTATATTTATTTTTGCACTTGATTCGAATCATCAAGAATTTTTAAATATTAAATAATACATTTTATTCAAATTAAATATTAAAATTTTATGATTTTTTGAATGTTTATGTATAACAAATATGTTAATTGAATTAATATTTTTATTTACAATTTAAAAAAATACTTAGGCATGACTGGCAAAATCGACCTAACATATTGATGACTAAGTTTATTTGTTTGAACACTTAATCCAAATCAAAGACTATTGATTGGTTTGGATATTAGATTTGATCAAGTTTGATCTTGTTTAACCTGCGGACACCCCCCACCCATAACCTTAAGAACAATTAGATCGGAGTACGAAAGAAGAAGAAAATACGCCAAAAGGAGGGCTATAAGATCTCGAGAATATACTAAGTTCTATCTTAAGGAAACACCTAATCAAGGTGAGCGATTGAATAAGGATTATCAGATGACATATTGAGTAAAAAGTTACACCTTTTCTACATAGAAAGGTTATGGACTCTTGAAAAATCATAAAATTCACTTATAAAAGAGAAGCAAACTTCGAAATCAAAGTACACATTCTCTAAATTTTAAAATATTCTTCTTTGTCTTATACAATTACTAATTTGAGCAATAGAGTATATATATATATATATATATATATATATATATATATATATATATATATATATATATATATATATATATATATATATATATATATATATATATATATATATATATATATATATATATATATATATATATATATATATATCACTCTCTAATGCTAGATAAACCATCAACAAATAACTAATTTATTAAAACTCACCATCTCACAGAGACTATCAAGTTTGATGCCTGTTACTTCATGTCCATTTTGTAGTGCAGATAACAAGTGAAATTTTTACCATTTTCACATAGACTTGTTGAGTTTTAAAGACCATTCAATAACTTATATTACTTCAAGATTTGTTTATCAAATGTTTGATTGTTTATGAGTATTTGAAATGTAAAATAAAATAAAATAAATTTAAACTTGTGGTGATAACAGTGAGAAAATTTGTTGGAGTTAGATTTCATTAAATTATACTCATGTATCATCCTTGACCAGTAATATGCAATTCTAATCAATTATTAATATTAACGCTCGAAGCTCTCATCGCAACTCATTTATGAGTCAACGATGTGAGATCAGACGTATTACCTAATAGGTGATATCTCAACCTATTAACTAATACACCATCATTAAGTTTCAACAACTAAAACAAATATTGAACCTAAATCTATGTCTAGACTTTAGCATACCTAATAGATGAAAGACTTGGATCTAGTGATGACTAGTACCTTTCAAATATCAAGTCATAACAAGAAAACATGTGTTTAGGTAGTGTTCTGCATCGGCCAAATGCCCAATTTACCAAAGCTCAATACATCTCAAGTCCACTCTACTCGACCCAACGTACAAATCAGTTCACACGATAAGAACAAGATACAATCTTTGATCTACACTTTTAGTATACTCATCTTGAATCCCGATCTGACTTGGGCGTCAGAGTGAAAAGCATGCATGTCTAATTTGCGTAACCGTAAAGGAGACAAGAGCTATCGTTCAAGACCACCAAATATCCAACCGTCTTCATTTCTGGTTCCCGAACGAAACAGTGGTACCGTCTGTAGGAATCAACTTCTGATTCCTACATTTTCCATGAAAATCATGCTCCCTTAGAAAACATTATTAAGTAACCTCAAAAGTTCCAAATCTGGATTCTTGTGGTTCAGATCCAAATCTATGATTTACCGGTTTGTAACTTCCTTAGGTTATAAATTTGGAAACACATTCAACTTCTAATTCTAACAATTTCCATGAATCCACATTCGTGTTTAGGTTTCATTGTTCATAGTTCCCTCAGATATCAGAATCAAGAGCTTTGTGAAGCAGACGCAGAGATTTATCATAGTCGATTCAGCTAACCACCGCCTCTGCCTCAATTCATCTCCGTCAACATCTATAACTTCCTCGAGAACCCTGTAACGAAAGGAAAAATATCATACCTATGTATAGGGTTACACAAGGGTCTAATTATGACTTTCGTGAAGGCCCGTCCAAAACCTTTCAATCCACCTTCCGGCCTGACCGCACCTACACTTCCCGCCGTTGTCGGGGTGATTACAGGTGCGACGTCCAAAGATGCTACAAGTTCATAGTTATTGGAACATAGATACCACAAGTTCATAGTTAACATAGAGCGCCAATCAAATACTGGGGTGTATCTCATGGGAACCATCATATTTCCACTTGATATACTAGGGTTTCCTCAAGCCAAATCAAAAAGAAGATGTTTAATAAGCATACCAGAAGATGATATCTCGGACTCCAGTTGCAAGGAGACCGGTTGGTAACAACCTCTAACCCCTGCTTAGCATCCTCATTCCAAAGGAAAGATTAGATGGGAAGAACATCGGTCATTAGAGGCGCGATCCGCTCTAGAGTAAGACGGGGTACAAAACACTCAGTTTTTGCAGCTGAAGAAACACCCCACCAAATCATTTGACAAAGCAATTTGACGAGTCAAAAAATCAATGGCCATCCTTAAGCTACATCCCCAAAGAAGCTGACCATCCTAGCGTACATCAACATCCAAGAGCATGGCAGGACACCTCAACACCCCGTCCAATCAACGAACGCGTTTTAAAGCGCGAAATATACTCAAACGCACACCTCACATGCCTCCACATCCGAGGCATATTAAATGTATTTTTGCATAGCTGGAGCACGCCTCCTCAGATCTAACCATGTGAGCGTAATATGCTCTTAGATGAATTGAGAGTGATGTCAAAACTAGGTAGCTTAGATCTTTGTGTATTTGGATCATACAATCTTTGTCAAAATGCACATCATCATCATAGAACATGTAAGATTATATTACATAAGTCATCACATGCCAAAATATAAGTTTTTCATAAAAAAGTCATGCATGGGTCGATACATCCTCAGTATGGGTCGATACATACTGAGTGGAATTTAAAAGAATTTGGATCTGCCTTGAACGGGTCGATACAAGGGAGTAATGAGTCGATTCATTTTGTGAATGGGTCGACTCATTCTTGGTTGGGTCGACTTAATTTGAAGATTTTTTAGGATTTTCCATTGCCTCTAATGGGTTGATACATTAAGCGAATGGTTAACTCTCTCGTGTTTGGAGTCGATTCATTATGAAATGTTTTTCTCTCAAATTTGCTATTGCCTTAAATGTATTGACTCTATTTGGTCTTGTATTGACTCATTTAGCTTATGTATCAACTCATTCAACTTTAGAGTCAATACATTCTTAACTAACTTTCAAAATTTTCATTTTGGCTAAAACTATATTTTTACTCATTTCTTTTCTACACATAGACATACATATAAATATGCATTCATGAATCATTTCTAAGGATTAAAACTTGAAAGATACAAATGATTCTCATCATCTTCAACCTTTCTTGAAGCATTCATCAACTACACATAATCATTTTTTATTGTTTTTTGGTAAGAATAGATTGATAAAGTCCAAATTAGGATTGTGTAATCAAATTGGGTTGAGGTTTTCTTTGGGAGATTCAAGGATAAAACCTATAGGGTGTTTACTCCAAGATCAATGGTTGATTTGGAGGTTTTTGCACAACTCTTGTCAACTTGGATTCACCTGAGTGAAGGCTTTGAAGAATGAGGGTTCTTACAAAGGAGTAGTGATAATCAGAGGATCATATTGGAGATCTCGCGTGACTTGGTCTTGCTAGGAACAAGGGTAGAGAAGGATATATGATTATTTATCATACCTAGGTTTTGGGGTTTGAATTATACACTTCTCTTGTAAACTGATATTGTAAAGGTTAATCATAATATCTCAATTCGATTTCGAATTGAGGGCAGACGTACCCATAGCGAGGACAATTAGGAAACTACCTAAACAAATCTTGGTGTTCTCTCTCTCTCTCTCAAATTTATTTTTATATTTTGATTATACTTAGTGTGTAATTTTAATTGTTACAAATTCTAGTTCTTTTAAAGTGTTTAAAGCAATTTGTGTAAAACCATTGTAGTCTAAACTATTACAATTGATTTGTTGTAACTTCAACATAAAGAGAATCAAGCTTGGTGTATTGCACACCAAGTGTTCAATAAAGTTACTGCACACTAAGTGTTCATCAAAATTCCTTTGTCAAGTTTATTTTTACTTTTCATTGGAAATCGTTTATCTTAAGTGTGGTTTATATTCAAACAAAATATATTGAACTTATTGATGGGATTTTCTCATTTTTCGCATACTTTATGTTATGGTTTGTACGCATATCTGATCTTACCAATAACGGTTAGGATAGACGAGACTCGATCCTAATTCGTTTCCGCTTGACATAGAAAAATATTTTTCAAAATAGAATTTTAATAAGAAATTTTTATTTGGCGATCTATTCAACCCCCCTTCTAGATAATTGCCCTCGTCTAACAAACCAATCTAAGGGCGTAGGTGGTGGAGCCTGGAGACGTCAAACTCGATCTCATTTAAGCCTCAGGGCAGGGATATGGATTCTACCCTTTGTCGAGGAACAGTCCTTTGTGATGCAGAGCATCGTATAAAGTACGACCACATGACATCAGATTCATCGATCCCAGCCCTCGCCCTAGGGAATGCAAGCGATTCTCCAAACATGATGTACAAATAAATACACTACTAAGGCAAGTGCTAAATACAGTGAATACGTTTAGAAACCAAAAATGGTAGCTAACATGATTCAATGCACGAAGTTGCAAAAAACAGGAAAACTCAATAGTCATATTTTCCATTTTACTATAATCAAATGCATTGTTTCCTTCTAAAAGCAAGTTGTTAAGGATTTCACGACCAAAATAGACATCCCGACATAGACAATGAACGTCGATGGTTCAGCCTAAACTTTGAATTAAATAAAGACTTCGCATGGTAAAAGAATAATTGTTGGAGTTACTTCAATTCATAAATTAGCAAAGACAATCACAAAACATTAATGTAAAAAACACTTGAATCATCAAGGTAAAATATTCCATTTAAATATTAAATATTGTTACACCTAAGGCACAAAAGCCTGAGAAACATTGTAGGAAATAAAAATAATAAATAGAAAGTAAAAATCAAGCCTAAGCATCTAAAGTCGAGGATCCGAGGCAGCCTTTTGGAGCCACCTTGGAAGCAAACTTGAACGAATCAAATGCCTCGACAGAAATTACAACATTGGACAGAGCTTCCTTGCTTGTTCCATAACTCTCTCACGGAGTCCAAGCATGTCTTGTATAGTCTGTTGGAGAGAGTCATGAAGCGTACGCTTCAAACTTATCACCTCGTCTTGAAGAGCTATCAAGGATTCTGCATGGGCCTCAGACTTCTGAAGAAGGGATTCCTGATGTTGATCCACCTATTGAGTCTTCTCCTTAACACAATCTGAAACAACCTTATACCACTTATCTGCATCCTCAAGGAAACCATACAACTCAGTCATATGAGCTGTTAGAACATAAGGAAAACCGTGTATGTGTGCAACCTCTTTTAAAGAGTTGGCAGCTTTAACTTTTGTAGCACAACAAGCTCCTTCTAAAGATTATTGTACTTCGATTCCATAGCTTCAGAATTTCGTTTCTACGTATCCCTTTTTTGGGAAGGGTTACTTAGGGCCAAGACATCACCCCATCCAACATAGACAAGAGATAAAATAGTACCAACTTTGAACATGTTGTGAGCAAGCTGAGAAGCCAATTCTATCTTATCCCCCTCAGAGAGATTCTAGACAAAAGATAATTATGACGCAAAAATAATTGCAACATCATCCTCATGAGTGCAAGGAAGTTAGGAAGAGAAGATGTTTAATATCTTTATAAAGAGAGTTATCTCCGTAGAAGCACTACCCTCAGCAACTCAAGCCCGTTTCGGAGAACCTTCAGCCTGAGTAGATTGTTGTTCATCATCATGGACCCTAGTTGTCGAAAACAGAGACATGGTTTATTCTCCCACTAATAAAATGGCTACAACATTCACAAGTTGATCCACCTCAGGAGCAGGAGTAGAAACCTCTATAAATGAAACATGAGAAGGGACCGGAGTTATAACAATGGTGACCGGAGAAGCATGTCATGAAGTGGAAGTCTTATTTTCACCCCAAATCAAACTCCTTGAGCATCTTCAAGGTTGTATAACATGTTCAACTTATTTATCGTATCCATGATTCCTTCAAAACGCAATCATGCATGTTAAAAAAAGCATGAGGGCTCGACATTCACCAAAAACCCTCAACCTCTCCTCTTTGTTAACTATATTCAACATGTTATAAGTATCTATTCACTTTTTACTCACATTGGTAGAAGGCACCTCACCAGGGATGAACTGTCTTCATAGCCAAGCCCTTGAAACTAGGATAAAATTTTCTTCTTCATTGTCACCTCATCAAGAGAAAGAGAACCCAACTAGGTACAATAGGAGTGCGTTGGCGGTTAAAATGGAGCTTAAACCATTACTTTGGATACAAAATCTTACAGTATTGAGGAGAATCATGAGGGATATAACATAAAACAAAGCGAGTTGTGGGTGTGAGGGGTTTCACCAATAAAAAAGTTCCAAAAAATCGCTTTGGTGTAGAGTGAAGGGGTCGAACTAAAGGTTGATCTGATGGAAGTAAATAATCCCTTTATTACTAAAGTTATTCCGTTAAGTATATGTCAGATAAAAATGGTCTAAAAATAAGCTAGAAGGCTTCAAAGATTTATACTTGACACACATTTGGAAGACCCTTATGTATGCCCATGATCACATATGAAGTTGGGAAGGGACAACTTTTAAACGTTTCAGGATAACTACCTCAAATTTTAAAAAAAGCACTCGAAGTAAAATTCTTGTAAACATGCACTCATAAAAAGGGACCATGCAGTCATCAAAAGAACTTCATATCCTTTTCTCCTTTAACATCGGGAGGACCAACCACTAAGAATGACGGTTGACCATAATGTCAGCATCGCTTAGGGCGACCTCAGTACCTAGGACTGAGGAAGTTCCTTATACTTTTTCATCCACCCAGTCATACTCTGGTGCATTCCTCTGATTCCGAAGATTCAAGTGCTCTAGTACTTCAGCATCGCTCGGCTCGCAACCAGCGGTTTGTAGATGAAGCTGAATGAAATCTCTATCACTTTTCCTCCTTTAAAGTTGGCCTTCACCACCTCTTCTGATAAAAACGAGGGGGGCATAGGGACCTCAGTATGATTTACTACATCTCCAACATTTGATATGAGGGCGTCTAACGACCTAAAAGAAGAAATTTCTTCTTCTAAGTAATTCCCAGATACCCAATCCGACCTAGAATGATTAGAATGAACTATGATTTCGGTCATACAATATATTTACTATGAGAAGCATGAGGAGAATTAGGGGATGCCCCCATTACATAAGCAGATGAAGTTTCCACTTCATAATTGCTCAGTAAATAAATTGTATTATCGGTCATCCTAACTAGAAAACATGAAATGTTGAAGGGAAAACATGAAATGTTGAAGGTAAAACATGAGTTATAAGGTCACCTGGTTATGGGAGATTAATGAAGCATGAGAATTTAAAGAAGATGAAAGCTTTGAGGGAAACACTGGATCACTTTTAGTGGTACTCTCAGGGAAGAAGGAACAAAGACATTTCTCAAGAAAGTAACTGTAAGCTTGAAAGCTAAAGGTTGCACACATTTCCAAATACTCAAATCACTTTACTTATAAGTAACAACAGTTGGAAGGTCAAAAACCTCTATGGAGATCACTTGTCTTATTTTTGGTTCAAAATGTTATTTTTGTATGTGCTAGATCACTTGTCTTATTTTTGCCATATCTAGAGTTCTAGATGTCTGATGGACGCGATATTTAATGTGCTGGAAATCTTAGAGAATTATCTACAATCTATAATATAAGAAAAGAGATGGCTCTGGAATAAACAAAATTTCCCCTAGATCTAGCGCTGCCATCTGTCCAATTGAGGGGTGTTCTTGGTCAAATTATGCATTTCTCAACTAAATGTCCCCTATGGTTCTACTCCAACTTGATTTTTTTTAGTTACAACTATTTTAACTCTTTCCTCCACATTTCCCAATTGAACCATTTATTTCTAATTGTAAACCAAATATATGTCAAATCAATCTCTCTGGTTTTCCATCACAATTTTCTTTCAATCATCTCAATTCTATCACGTACATCTCCTTCTCTCCCCCATTCCATTTTAAAAAATAATCTATCTCTCTGGTCACCTTCATCTCATTCTCTCCCCAGCCTACACCAAACCCACTATGCAAATCTTCTCTACCAAATTCATCTCCTTTGTCTCTCCAACCTATTCCTAAACTTCTCAATAATATCGATCTCCTTTGCCTCTCCAACAAATTTTAAACTTTCTCTATAAACCTCATCACCTTCACCTCTTCTCTCCAACTTATTTGAAACATTCTCTATAAACTTCATCTCATTCATCTCTCCAGCCGATCAACTAGGTAAAATGTCTCTAAATCTCAATTATGTTTTTGCTTTGCAAATCCTAATGTTTTTCATCTCATTCATATGTCCTAACCCAATTATTTTTTATTTGCACATTTCTTTTGTTATTTAGGGATACCATGTTTTGTTAAATCTTTCATTTCAAAGTTGTTCTTTTGTTACACAATTTTGACATTTTTTACAGGTTCTTTTTCGTTTTGGTTTCAATTTTATATTTGTTTTTGTTTTTGTTTCTATTGTATGAACTTGAGCTTATTTTGGAGGTAAGAATGCATTCAAGTAACAAATCTTAAAGCTGAGTCATGATTCAAGTAATAGATCTCAAAGTTGAGTCAGATAAAAAACAATCTCCCTCCATACCCTTTTTTTTATTTCTTCTTATGAGGTTTTCTGTTTTTTATTGTTTTTTCATGATTATGTTTTTCATTGTTTATGTAAGTTATGCTTACTTTTTTTTTGATTAACATGCTTTAATTTTTTCAATATCTTCTTATGAGGAATCTTCCTCCATATCCATAACAAGTGTTTATGATTTTTTTATTTGCAATAAGTGACTAAACCACACATAAAGTTTAACAATGGATTCAAGTAAGAGATTTCAAAGATGAGTCAGGTAAAAAAAATCTTCCTCCATACTCATTTATTTTTGTTATTACTATTTTATTTTTCTATGAACATGCATTGATTTTTTTTACGATTTTTTTTATGAGATTTTCTATTTTTCACGATGTCACAAAGTTGGGAATGAAGGTCTCTTGATCCCTTTCTTCAACAACAATGACTTGATAAGACTAATTTGGATTTATAAAGCAACAAGGAGAGTAAAACTGAAATTTAACTTCAACTCATATGTAAATCAAATTTATATTGTAACTTTTAAAATCAAATTTGATACATAACTGATCCATCGATATCGACACTACAAATTGAACTCAAACTTTTATCCGAAAAGAATATTATAATTTCAATACACAAGAATTCGTTGAGATCCATCATCATGTATCTCGACAAGTTAACTTCCCATAAGATGATTGGACTACTCATCTCAATGATCTTAAATTTGTTTTTGTGACTGTTGTGTGATTATGATTTTTATGCATATAGATACAAAGATCTATGAAATCAATTGGTCAAGTTAATGCATTTGGTTTGGAGTATGCCTTTTGAAATCGTGCCACATTAATATGAGAAATTTATATACTTTTCATTTTTTTTATTTGCCTTTGTAATTTGCTTCAGAATGTACTTGTGCTAGACAAACACCATTGTTGTTGCAATACTTTGGAACTCTGTTAACTAGGGGGTAAGTTGAATGCTTTCGAGTAGTTGGAACTATCACGACTTGTTGTAAATAAAAAATAAAAAGAATCTGTTAGAAATTGTCTAACAAAGGACAAATTAGAATGCAGTGGTGAGCTTGGTGACTTTGTGTAGGCCTTGACAAAAATTTACATTGATTCTTTTTTTTTATTTAAGCTTATTAATTTAAATTGGTGACCTTACTGATTTTCTTTTGTACTTATTTTCTGTTGCCTTCCTAATTTGTATAAGGTTGACATATAATGTTGACAATTGATAAATGACTTTGCACTAAAAATCAATTTGATCGACGAGAAGAGAATGATTGCGTTATGCCATGGTCAGTTGTATCAGAAAGGACTCAAGAAGGCATTGATAAGAGGCAGACCCGGCCTTTAGCATGAGCAAGAAGTGCTATAGCACTGGACCCCAGATTTTGAGGGGCCCACATATTTTTTTTTTACTACAAATATATATTTTACACCTGTTATTTTAAAAATAGGTGTTAAATCATAATGTTTTCAAAATCTATTTTACATCCGTTTTTTAAAAATAGATGTAAAAATATATAATTTTTTCAAAATTTATGATTTTGTATCGTTTTTTTCAAAAAATCGATATAAATTCATATTCTTTTAGACCAATTTTTTAAATTAGATCGGGGGCTCCAGATTGATTGGGTCGGCCCTGACAAGAAGGTTCGCCCTCGAGAATTCATAGTAGGTGACTTGGTGCTGAAGAAGATAATCTCCCTCTAGAAAGATCCTCGCGAAAAATGGATCCCCAACTATGAAGGGACATATGTGGTGAAGAAAACTTTCTCTGGTGAAGCTTTAGTTCTTACAAACATGGATGGAGAAGAGTTTACACATCCCTTCAACTCCGACACAGTAAAAAAGTATCATGCCTAGCAAAAAGAGATGAGTAATAAAGTTCGTTAAGTCAAAAATCTGAAGGGGCGACTTAGAAAAAAATGAGCAATCCGATGGGTTGAAAATCCGCAAGGGCAACTCAGACAAAAGTTAGGGATAAATAAAATTAAGTCCGATAAGTCAAAAATCCAAAAGGACAATTTAAGCAAAAAAAGATAAATCTCCCGATGAACTGAAACTCTAAGGAGCAGTTCACGCAAAAGTTAGGGAATGTCCAAAGACATAAAACTGTAACACGCAAGTTTGCACCGCCATAGAACTCGAATGGAAGGGAACGGTCCAATCACCATCTCCAAAAACGAAGTAACGAGGATTAAACGACATAGGAGAAAATAACAAAATATTAGATTTTCATTCTATAAAATGAGCTAAATTTGGGAGATGTGGTTGTCATTAATGATTTGGACGTATAAAACAAGATACGCCATCGCTAAATGAGTTTATTACCATCCTTCAAATTTTAATTTCTAATTTTTTTAATTTAATCTAATGAACAATATTAGTAATGATTGATAAGGTTAATTCTATTTTATTTTTAAACTTTGACTAATCAATCAGAATTTCCATAACCACTTGTGCCTCTAGCCTAAGCTTTATCATAAACATTATTACTATTTTTTTCTTGTTACATTTTAGTTTTAGTTTGATGTTGAAAAAGTTGAATACAAAATGTCTTCATTTACAAGCCACCGATTTTTAATTTCTTTATGTTCACTTCTTCGTCATGCTGGTCCAAAATATGACCCTAAAATTACTGAAATACAATAGATCACATTTTCGGAATGTGACAACTGAATATTTCTGCTACCAAATTAAACAACCCTTCTCATGTGGTGTCTTTGCTTTTTTACTCATTCCATTCCAATAATGCATTTAATAAAATCACGAATTTGTAAAAAGCTTCAGGTGTGCAATCCATGTCACGTTAATACCCATCATGACTGTGATAACCATTTAGATGAACGTTTAAAAAAAAAATCATTTTCATGAGTGTTATAATAGTCTCTGATAGGATAATTATAGTTTAAACATATGATTATAAATGGAGATAATCATTACTATATATACTAAAGGGTTTTGTGAGAATGAGTTAGACTCGATTACATTTTTTAATATAATATTAGAATTTGATTTAAAATCTGATAGACCATTTATTATAGTTAAAAGTCTCATATTAAATAATATATAACATGAACACGTGTTTATAAATAAGACAATCTCACGATAAAACAGTCACAAATTATCATTTTTTTCATCATCACAAGGTTTCTTAATTCAAGGTTAGTTAAATACTACTTTCATCCCAAATTATAAGACGTTTTGATGTTTGATACAAATTAGTAAAAATAATTAATGTTGTATCAAAAAGAAAAATGATGTATAACTTTACAATATTGTCATTCATTTATTACAGATGAAAGCGAAATTTAAAGAATTGAAAGAATAAATAATAATAAATGATATAGAAGGTACTACTCCGTACCAATTTATAATAATAAAAAAATATTTTATACTTATTAAAAAAGTTTAAGTTTTTGTGTCTTTTTTGAAATATGTTTTCTCACAAAGATGTAAAAACAATTTTGATTGGTTGTTGTTGTTTATAGAAAAAATGGGAGAGAAATTAAATTAAATACAATTTGCAATTAGATTTGCTTTGAAAAAGATGATTTTTTTAAAATGAAATAAATTTGATGTTTTTTTACTTAAAATTTGTTACAAGAAAAATGAGTGTTTTTTTCCAGATAAATTGGTAATGTTGCATTGAAATAGGAAACTAACTTATAATTTTAGACAATTTGTTTTAGCAAAATAACTTATAATTTAGTACATGTGGAGTATGTCTTTCGTCAAAGCTAATTTTTTACTAACATTATCTAATAAAAATAATAGTCATATTAAAATATATGCAAAATTATATCAGGAGTCCTTTAAATTATTTTTGTGTAATAGATTGATTTTTTAATTATTTTTTTAACAACTTGCCTCTTTAAATTACTAAATATATGCATCGTTATCCTTTTTTAATCGAATGAATGTGTTAAATATGAATGGTATGAAAATGATGAAGTGTAACCAAAAATACAAAATCACATATTTTTAAATATTAAAAATGTGAGAAAAAATATGAAGAAACCACCCTAAAGAATCAAATATTACAAAAAAAAAATCATAAAAAACCAATATGTGACAAAAAAAAATATTAAGAACTTTAGTGTAATTTTGCCTAAAATATATGCATCGTTATGCTTTTTTAATCGAATGAATGTGTTAATTATGAATGGTATGAAAATGATGAAGTGTAATCAAAAATACAAAATCACATATTTTTAAATATTCAAAATGTGAGAAAAAATATGAAGAAACCACCCTAAAGAATCAAATATTACAAAAAAAAAATCATAAAAAACCAATATGTGACAACAAAAAATATTAAGAACTTTAGTGTAATTTTGCCTAAAATATATATACTCCTTTAAGTCATGATCTAAATTCTTGTTCTAAAACTCTATCGATTTTTTCAAAGTGCTAAAAATGATAACGTGAATGTTAAACTATAAAAGAAATTTAGTGATTAACACGTTGAGAAAATCTTTTTTAATGGAACAAACTTATTACAATAGGGTGACAATCTCATATGCTCAGGATTATCACCAAACCAAGTTTTGGAGCCACAATTCATTGCAAGCCTAGCTAGGATGAAAATCATATATATAGGATGAAAATCATTTTATAAAATAATTTGAAAGATGATTTTGTCATTCAATATAAACTCTTTGAATATTATATCTCTAATTAATACGGGATTTGGGATTTCCCCGATACACCTTCCGCGTCCAACACTTTTTTTGAATTTAGTGTGTGAATATTAATTGTGGGCGGCCCAAAATCCGATCTATAGACTCCGATATCAATTGAATGATTTAATTGATTAAATTGATATTCAATAGATACAAATTATAACATATTATTATTTTAAAAGAATAATTAAGAATGACGCCGGGCATATCTTATAGAATTTGAGAAACTTGTAGGATTCGAGAGACTTGTAGAATTTGAGAAACTATGGTCGATAAAAGTGAGTATGGGATGATTACTACCCTCATTATCATTTAAGGTTTTTAGAATATCTTAATCGTTTAATGTGACAACGTTTAAATATTTAAAATACTTATGACAGAGATCTCTCATTGGACTTAATTGAATGGTCTAACCATCATGATCCATTCAAACACAAAATTGAATCAAATAATTCAACAATAAAACAAACAAAAAAAATTAATCATGTCAATCCATATTTGATTTATTAAAGTGATCAAAGATAATCAATCTTAATTTTTCTTGTTGTAGTTAAAATGAAGGTTGAAGATGAAATAGTGATATTAGTGTTGATGTTTTGACATTAAAACAAACAAAAAATTTATTTATTTTTAAATGTAAAAATTAATTTAAATTTAAATAAAATAAAGAAAATTATTATTATTTTAACTGAACCTCCACAACCACTGAGCTCGCTTGTTCGAGTCTGAAAAAATAATATTATATAAGATTGAATTAGTTTGATTGTCTGATATAATTACAATGGTCGAAAATAATTTTAAAATCCTAAATAGATATGATTAACTAAGTGATTAAAAGAATAATTCAAAAAAATCAACACATCAAATTCAATTTATAAAAAAAAATATTTTAACAAATTAAAAACTTTTTTTTATAATAATCACTGTAATAACAAAATATTGATCAAAGTAACATATAATTATTCATAATAGAACGTGGCAGTGGGTCCCTCAGAAAATCCAAAACCAAAATCCAATACAATGTAGCCGTTGGGGACCAAAAATGTTAACCTCATTATTCTCATCATCGGTGCTCACGCATTGTCTCTTCTCCCCCAAACCAACCCGTTACTATATTCATCACTCATCAAATCAATAATTCAATATTCAACACGATATCAAATCAATAATTCAATATTCAACACCATCACAATTCACAACAATAAACTATATTTTCATCAAAAACAAAACAACCTAAAAACTAGCCGTTACTATAACAAAACCTGCAACCTTTGACCCATTCCCATGTTGTTTTTTTCTCTCTCTCTCCCTAAAACCATAAACCCCACTTCGTCTTTCCTCATTCATTCATCAAAGTTTTCATCTTTCTCCTTTTCACCTCTCTTCTTCACTCTTCATTCTAGTGAAAGCTTGTTTCTTTCTTTGTACTTTTCATAGCCATTGTTGTTCTCACTTCACCTTTCATGGAGAACAATGCTAAAGATTTGATTTTTAGTAGAAAAAATCAAAAGGGTGGTTTTAGTTTTACATTTTTAGCTTTTCTACTTTTTCTATCTTCCACTATAAAACCTATTCTGGGAGATTTATGGGATGGTGTTGTTGTAACACAATCTGATTTTCAATCTCTACAAGCTATCAAAACTGAACTTATTGATTCCAAAGGTGTTCTAAAAACATGGAATGACAGTGGTTTAGGTGCTTGTTCAGGTAACTGGGTTGGAATCAAGTGCTTAAAAGGTGAAGTTATTGCAATTCAGCTTCCTTGGAAAAGCTTATCCGGAAGAATCTCTGAGAAAATTGGCCAACTTCAATCTCTTAGAAAACTTAGTCTTCATGATAATCATCTTGCTGGTTCAATTCCTTTTTCTCTTGCTTTTCTTCCTAATCTAAGAGGTGTTTATCTCTTTAACAACAAGCTTTCAGGTTCTATTCCTCCTTCTATTGCTAATTGTCCAATGCTTCAGGCTTTTGATGTTAGTCATAATTCACTTGTTGGTAGAATCCCTTTTGGTTTGACAAATTCCACTAGGATTTTTAGGGTTAATTTGAGTTATAATAAACTTTCTGGTCCTATTCCTAGTGAAGTAGGTACATTTTCAAGGCTTAGGGTTCTTGATTTCTCAAACAATGAAATCAATGGTAGTTTACCTTTGAGTTTCTCTAATTTATCTTCTCTTGTTACATTGAATCTTGAAAACAATAAACTTGATGGTGAAATTCCTGATTCTTTTGGGAAAATAAGAAATCTTAGTTCATTCAATGTTTCTCACAACAATCTATCTGGTCATGTTCCTTTGATTCTTTCCAAAAGATTCAATGCTAGTTCATTTGAAGGAAACTTTGGTCTATGTGGTTACATAAGTTCGAAACCATGTAGTTCTTCACCACCACCACCACGGCCGCGGCATAATCTTCCATCTCAATCACCGGAAGAATCTCCCTCGGAGAAACATCACAGGAAATTGAGTACTAAGGACATAATCCTCATAGTAGCAGGTGTTCTTTTGTTGATTTTGCTATTACTGTGTTGCTGTTTGCTTTGTTGTTTGGTCAGGAAAAGAGCTTCTTCGAGTAGAAAGAGTGGTAAAGCTGCTAAAGCTGCTGCTTCTGCTAGGAGTCTGGAGAAAGGTGGTGGTGGAGAGGTTGCAGCAGGAGGTGAAGCTGGTGGGAAGCTGGTTCACTTTGATGGGCCGTTTGTGTTCACTGCTGATGATCTTTTGTGTGCAACGGCGGAGATAATGGGGAAAAGTGCTTATGGAACGGCTTATAAGGCGACATTGGAAGATGGTAATCAAGTTGCGGTGAAGAGGTTGAGGGAGAAGACTACTAAAGGACATAAGGAGTTTGAAGGTGAAGTTGCTTTGCTTGGAAAAATTAGGCATCCGAATTTGTTGGCTCTTAGAGCTTACTATCTTGGACCTAAAGGAGAGAAGCTTCTTGTGTTTGATTACATGAGTAGAGGAAGCCTAGCATCATTCCTTCATGGTAAGCACTATTCGAGTTTTCGTGTTGACACAATCATACATTGTTTATAGTATGGACTAGTGACCAAGATTAAAAGGTTCATGTTCCGACTTTACCAAAGTTCGAATATGGACTGTGCGATCTTGATTCGTAGTCCAAATTGTGCGATTTTTTAGCATCGTTCCATCATGGTAAGCATTAAGTAGTTCTTATATTTGAGTTTTCTCATTTACACAATCACACATTATTGATGATGGCATGGACTAGTGGATCAAGATTAGAAGGTTCGTGTTCCGACTTTACCAAAGTTGGAATATGAACTATTTGATCTTGTTTCAGTGGTCTAGATTGTGCGGTTTACCCACCCGAAGAAACGCACAATCTTATAAGATACTATTTGAGTTTTCTCATTGACACAATCACAAGTTGTTGACGGTATGGACTAGTGGATCAATATTAGAAGGTTCTTGTTCCAACTTTACCAAAGTTGGAATATGAACTATCTGATCTTGATTCAATAGTCTAGATTATGATCTTATAAGATAGTATTGTGTCAATCTTGATAAATGGTTCAAGTCGTGTAATTGCGTGATTTTCTTACAGCAGAGAATCCGAAACTTAGAATGCATTGTGAATCTTATTAGTTAATACATATTTTATCGCTTACTTATATGGCAATGCTTCTGATATTGATATTTCCAAACATAAACTTGCAGCTCGCGGGCCGGAAATCATCGTCGAATGGCCAACAAGGATGAAAATAGCAATCGGAATCACCAACGGTCTATCTTGCCTTCACAACCAAGAAAACATAGTACATGGAAATCTCACCTCAAGCAACATACTATTAGACGAGCAAACAAATCCTCACATAACCGATTTCGGTCTTTCAAGACTAATGACAACTTCAGCCAACACAAACATCATTGCCACAGCAGGAAGCCTCGGATACAACGCACCCGAGCTTTCAAAGACGAAGAAACCTACCACGAAAACCGATGTTTACAGCCTCGGCGTTATCCTTTTGGAGCTTTTAACCGGAAAACCGCCGGGGGAACCAACCAATGGCATGGATTTACCTCAATGGGTTGCTTCCATAGTTAAAGAAGAATGGACTAATGAAGTTTTTGATTTGGAACTCATGAGGGATGCACCTACCATAGGAGATGAACTTCTTAATACATTGAAGTTGGCTTTACATTGTGTTGATCCTTCACCTTCTGCTAGACCTGAAGTTAAGCAAGTTTTGCAGCAGTTAGAAGAGATTAAGCCAGAATTGGTTGAAGTTGAAGTTGATGATGATGGAACTAAGGTTCAAACAAATGAATAAAAGGAAGGAAAAAAAGGATTATATTATTGTATACATATATATTTGATTCTTTATTTTATTTGTTTATTGAGTTTATATATGTATATAGGGTGTGAGGATTTTGTTTCAAACATCAAGTATTCTTTTACAACTAGATGAATAATGAATGTAATTCAATTGCTATTTATACTAAGATGCTATTGTTTTCATTTGCTTTAGATTTGAACATTTTCTTGCTTTGATCTTTTACTTTTTATTTTAATCTTAAAATTAAATGTTTAATTATATATATATATATATATATATATATATATATATATATATATATATATATATATATATATATATATATATATATATATATATATATATATATATATAAAAGTCTTTTTAACAATTCTTTTTAAAGGTGTAAAATGTAATAACTTGCATAAACATATCATATTCGTATTTTTCGTTTTGCTCTTCGTTTGTTCTTTTTTAAATCTAAATTTTTAAATTTAAAAATCTAAGAACAACAGTTTTTAATTTTTTTTAGCAATTACTTCATTTGGACAAAATAAAGATTTGTTCGAATTCACAAACCCAAAATAAAAGAGTAATGTATTTCCAATGAAACATGAAGACCAAATAAAGATTTACTTGATGCACGAACTAACCATAATTAGTTATTGCTTACTCAAACTTGTTAAAGTTAATTATAATTCTTGTTGAGTATTGTTAGGATTTTTTTTGTTAGCAATTAAACTTTTATTAAGCTATTTTTAACTGGTTTGTATATAAGCATATACTTGTTATCAGTTGTAATCCAATTTTTCAATACAATATAAATAATGAGAAAGATTCATTCTTCAATGAGGTATTAGATTGCGTTTTTCGATTCAACAACACTGTCTTAACCATTTAACTAATCTTTGTTATCTTCAAGTTTCAACTCAAAGTTTCACCGGCGGATTCATCTCCAACATAAATCAAAGCTTCTCTATAACTCTCATCAAAATTTAGTATACATTTAAATTGCATCATCAATGAAAAATTCGGAAGTTCAAACTTCTTTTCACCAAAGATCTAGCTCAATCACAATGAGTGTCTTCCATCTTCTCCGCATTGAATTCCAACCATTCATTTGGATTAAAGCTATCAATCAATTGCATGAAAACAACTATTTTCTACGGAATCAATAGATGAAAAGGGGGTAATTCTCATGCATAAATTCATCGTAAACCCCCAAATTTCTTTAAAGTTCAAAACATACCAATATTGTCAAGAAGGTAACATCTTTGATGAATACGAGTCATGGATCGTTCAAGATCGATCATTATTCATCTGACTTCTATCTATAATCTATGAATACATTATGCCCAAGGTTCTATCATGTGAACATTCCTATGAAGTTTGTGATAAAATCTACAAATACTTCTGTCATACGGTGAACTGGACTTTTTTGTGTTTTTACTCGCAATGTCGCGGTTAGCAAGAGTCGCCACCGACTTTTCTTTTATCCCATAAGGAAAGGTGGAAAAGAACAAGAAAGACCTTAATTTAGATTCTTAGGTTCGGGAGGTACGTTATACAAAGGGAAGGTATTAGCACCCTTTGTATCCATGGTTATCCATGGGCTCTTAATTGCTCAATCATTTATGTTTTGCTAGTTTGAAAAAGGTGGTTGAGAAATGTGTAGGAAATGTCTTGAAAAGGAGAATTTAACTTTGTAATGATTCTTGCATGAATGTATACAAAGTGGTTATCTCATTAAGATTTGAAAGTTATTTAGAAAAATATAACTTAGCAATGATCCTGGTACGGATGTATGCTAAGTGGTGATTTTCCAAAAAAAGGATGTTTGAAATGTGTAAGGTGGGAAAAATATTTTAGGGTATGAATGAGCAATTAAGGGTTATACCTGTCCGAGGTCTTTACTGTCATTTTCTATCCTTGTGAGGGTAAAACTGTCCTTACTATTGAGAAGTAAGTAGTTTTATCCTTGGGATGTAAAAGGGTCATCGTAGGGTCATCGATTGGTCATTGAAGGCAACAGTTATGAGGATACCTTAGCATTCGAAGGGACTATCATCATTTAACCGTAGGCTACACCGGGGGGTCATCGAGGGACAAAGTTGTATTTCCGAAGGCAACATCTGAGGGGCTATGATGATTTAACCGAAGGGTCTTTGCTAAGTGTATCCCCACGTTCGCGGGACATGACCGTATTACGTAATCGTGGGGTAACAAAGAGAGGTCCGATATCATTTATTTAAAGTCCATATTTTAACGTTCATTAGGTAATTATGATGAATCTCCACATTAAAATCAACACATTAAAATCAATACATTAAAAATTAATACATTAAAATTAATTAGGCAATCAATATGAATCTTCACATTAAAGTGAAGTAATTTAGAATCCATCTCCACGAAGGTCTCCCACACGTAAAGTGGAGTACCTAGCCGGCCACTTCATTGAGGATATGGAAGCCTTTACACCATTTAACACACGGGTTAGAGCATTGAGATAAAATATGATTTGACAATTGCACCATAAAATAGACATAACAGTTATGAGCTCAGGCCAGATGATGCAAAAATCGCAATTAGATAAGCATAAGATAGAACAACAAAGAGACAAAGCAGCCCCTGTCCCGCTCGCCTCTGCTTCGCCTAGCGAAGGCTCAGCGAAGGCTCGCTGCAGGCTCGCTTAGCGACGTGCTAGCGAGCGGCCACGGGTTTAGAGTTTGGCAGCAGCACGACTTCCGAAAACCTGCACTCTTATGGCATTTGATCACAGGCATAGCATAGACAATTATACAGGATGTTCATACTTAGATTCACATGTGAAATCAAATTATATATCAAAACTTTAATCGTAATGCATCATGCATGTAAAGAATATCGATTGAAAAGGTAAAACAGTGGTGATACGCAAACCTGTGTGCAATTGCGATATTGAAAGGGACCGATCGTTTGGATGCCGGATTGAGTTGGGCGGCGGTAGCTTCGGCGCGGATGGGCTGCCTTCAAGTTAGCAGGGTTTCTGCGCCAGGGTTTCCGTCCTTCCCTGTCTGCCTTCCTCTGTGTTTCTCCCTTTGGGTCTGTCCGTCTCTGTTCCTCCTTTCCGTGGCTGAGGAGCTGGTATTTATAGTGGTAGTGGTGGTGACCTAATGGGCTTAAAATGAGGTCCAAAACTTCAGATTTTCGCAAGCTTCGCTAGGCGAAGGAATTGCTCGCCTAGCGAGCAAGCTATTCTGGGCTTTTTTTGCTGGATCTGATGCTTCGCTGGGCAAGTGTCATGATGAAGTGTTCGCTAGGCGAAGGAATTGCTCGCCTAGCGAGCAAGCTAGTTTGGGCCACTTTTGGATCGGGCCTGTTGTGAGCTGGGCTTTTGTCCATTTGATGTCAGTGCCTTGCAGAACAAGTCGGAGAGTCTTGAGGAATGCTTTGTAATATCAACGGGCAAATTTTGGGGTATGACAGCTGCCCCTGTTCAATATTCTTGAACCGAGAGAGTAGAATGGTATGTGCCATTCGTGGTCTGGAGGTGAAAGATTATTGAACACTAGAATGCCCCAAAAATTTGCGCTTGTCAATCAGGAGCTAGTCTTGATGGAGATGGGCTTAGAGATGCCATCCAGGAAGTTTGATGACGAGCTTCCGATTGTGTCGTACGTTAGACGATGTCCGAAGACATGGATGTCATACCGGGTCTTACGCTAGACCGTATAGTGAATCATCCATCATGCTGTTGACTTCGCTGGGGAGTCAGAGTATGCTATATACTGCTGGGGATAAGGGATCAGAATGGATCATACACTGGACCGTATCTGAATACCAGAGTGGGCTGTTCGTTAGGCGGATGACTTTGCCGAGGATGAAAAATCAGAACGGATCGTACGCTAGACCATCTCTGAGTTGAAGATCCAAATGGGTCTTATGCTAGACTGTATTGGAGTTGCAGGATGAGACGTCCGTTAGGCTGAATCTGACGATGAAAGGGGGTAGTCGTATGCTAGGCTACAAATCAGAAATGTACCTATCACTAGGTAGCATCTGAGGAGATGAAGGTTTAACTTGGTCGTACATTAAACCGTATCTGAGCAGAATGAGCCGTCCATTAGGCTGAATCTGCTGAAAAGGGAGTAGTCGTATGCTAGACTACAATTCAGAAATGTACCTGTCCTAAGGTAGCATCTGAGTAACAGAATGAGCCGTCCGTTAGGCTGAATATGCTTAAAAGGGAGTAGCCGTATACTAGACTACCATTCAGAAATGTACCTGTCCGAAGGTAGCATCTGAGTAAGGGAGTAGCTAGACTACCATTCAGAAATGTACCTGTCCTAAGGTAGCATCTGAGTAACAGAATGAGCCGTCCGTTAGGCTGAATCTGCTTAAAAGGGAGTAGCCGTATACTAGACTACCATTCAGAAATGTACCTGTCCGAAGGTAGCATCTGAGTAAGGGAGTAGCCGTATACTAGACTACTATTCAGAAATGTACCTGTCCTAAGGTAGCATCTGAGTAGCAGAATGAGCCGTCCGTTAGGCTGAATCTGCTTAAAAGGGAGTAGTCGTATACTAGACTACCATTCAGAAATGTACCTGTCCGAAGGTAGCATCTGAGTAAGGGAGTAGCCGTATACTAGACTACTATTCAGAAATGTACCTGTCCGAAGGTAGCATCTGAGTAGCAGAATGAGCCGTCCGTTAGGCTGAATCTGCTTAAAAGGGAGTAGTCGTATACTAGACTACCATTCAGAAATGTACCTGTCCGAAGGTAGCATCTGAGTAAGGGAGTAGCCGTATACTAGACTACTATTCAGAAATGTACCTGTCCGAAGGTAGCATCTGAGTAGATGAAGGTCTAACTTGGTCGTACATTAAACCATATCTGAGTTGTTGAAGATCAGAATGGATCGTATGCTAGATCGTATCTGAGTTGAAGGTCCAAATGGGTCGTACGTTAGACCGTATTGGAGTTGCAGAATGAGCCGTACGTTAGGCTGTATCTGAAGAAGAAAGTAGTCGTACGCTAGACTACACCCCGGAATATACCGTACGCTAGGCAGCATCTGAGGATTTGAAGGTCCAAATGGGTCGTACGTTAGACCGTATTGGAGTTGTTGAAAGTCAGAATGGATCGTACGTTAGATCGTATCTGAGCTGAAGATCCAAGTGGGTCGTACGTTAGACCGTGTTGGAGTTGCAGAATGAGTCGTACGTTAGGCTGTATCTGATGATATTTGTTGTATTTGGAGTGAATATCTGGGGTGGGCTTAGAGATGCCACCATTGGGAGGATGTCAGAACGTTCGTCAGATGGATTATATCTGAGAGCTGTATTCGAATCTTGAATGTGATCAGGAGGATAATTAGCCTGAAAAATAAAGTTAGTTTCATGCAATGTCATGATGCATGAGATGTTTTATGCTTTCGAAAATAACTGCGAACGATGTATGCATGCGTATGCTGTGAAATGATGTGATGAGTGTGTCATACGGTGAACTGGACTTTATTGGATTTTTAATCGCAATGTCGCGGTTAGCAAGAGTCGCCACCGACTTTTCTTTTATCCCATAAGGAAAGGTGGAAAAGAACAGGAAAGACCTTAATTTTAAATTCTTAGGTTCGGGAGGTACTTTATACAAAGGGAAGGTATTAGCACCCTTTGTATCCATGGTTATCCATGGGCTCTTAATTGCTCAATCATTTATGTTTTCTAGTTTGAAAAAGGTGGTTGAGAAATGTGTGAAAAATGTTTTGAAAATGAGAATTTAACTTTGTAATGATTCTTGCATGAATGTATACAAAGTGGTTATCTCGTATAGTTTTTGAAAGTAGTTTAGAAAAATATAACTCGGCAATGATCCTAGTACGGATGTATGCTAAGTGATGATTTTCCAAAAGATGTTTGAAAGGTGTGAGGTGTGAAAAGTATTTTTTTGTTATGAATGAGCAATTAAGGTTATACCTGTCCGAGGTCTTTCCGGGCATTTCCTATCCTTATGAGGGTAAAACTGTCCTTACTATTGAGAAGTAAGTAGTTTTATCCTTGGGATGTAGAAGGGTCATCGTAGGGTCATTGATAGGTCATTGAAGGCAACAGTAGTGAGGATACCTTAGCATTCGAAGGGACGATCATCATTTAACCGTAGGCTACACCGAAGGGTCATCGAGGGACAAAATCGTATTTTCGAAGGCAACATCCGAGGGACTATGATGATTTAACCGAAGGGTCTTTGCTAAGGATATCCCCATATTCGCGGGACATGACCGTATTACGTAATCGTGGGGTAATAAAGAGAGGTCCGATATCATTTATTTAAAGTCCGGATTTTAACAATTAATTAAATAGCCGTAATCAGTTAGGTAATTAGGTCCACAGGAAATCAATGAAATCAATACATTAAAAATCAAGCTTGGTGATTCAAGATGAATCTCCATATTAAACTTAGGTCATCCAAAAGCCATCTCCTCAAGAATGTCCACACCTAAAGCGGCATGCCTAGCCGGTTATTTCTTTGGAAGTATGCTAGCCTTTACATCATGCAACACACGGATTAGAGCCTTGAGGCAAAATACAATTGGAAATTGCCCCATAAAATAAATATAACAGTCAGAAATTTAAGCCAAATAATGCAGAATCATGATTAGATGAACATAAAATGGACAACAAAGAGACAAAACAGCCACTGTCCCGTTCGCCTTTGCTTCGCCTAGCGAAGGCTCAGCGAAGGCTCGCTGCAGGCTCGCCTAGCGATGAGCTAGCGAGCGACCACGGGTTTGGAATTTGAGAACAGTATGACCTCAACCTGCGGCATGGCTTATGGCATCCAACACATAATTACATGGTTCAGCATTCACAATATTCAGGCACACTTAAATTCACATGCAAAACTTCAAATATGTTTATGAATTCAATTATAATATCATCCACAAGTTAAGAACATGAAGCGGTACCACATGCCAAATGAGAACACAAAGCGATATCACATGCAGATTAAGGACCTAAAGGGGTACCACATGCAAAATAAGAACATAAAGTGATAATCACATGCAGATTAAGAACCTAAAGCGATAATAGTGATGCAAACCTGTTTGCAATCGAATTGCAACCTTGAATTGGCGAGCCGGATTGAGTTGGGCGGCGGTAGCTTCGGAGCGGGTGAGCGGCCTTCAGGGTTTCCGTCTTCCGAATTCTCTGGATCAGCAGGGTTTCAGCGTTTCTCCCTCTGGGTCTGTGTGTGTGTTCGTCCGTCCGTGTCCTTTTTTTCGTGGCAGAGGAGCTGGTATTTATAGTGGTAGTGGTGGTGACCTAATGGGCTTAAAATGAGGTCCAAAACTTCAAATTTTCGCAAGCTTCGCTAGGCGAAGGAATTGCTCGCCTAGCGAGCAAGCTAGGTCTGGGCTTTTTCTGGACCTGGTGCTTCGCTGGGCGAGTGGCATGCTGAGATATTCGCTAGGCGGAGGAATTGCTCGCCTAGCGAGCAAGCTATTTTGGGCCACTTTGGATTAGGCCTGTTGTGAGCTGGGCTTTTGTCCATTTGATATCAGTGCCTTGCAGATCAAGTCAGAGGGTCTTGGAAAATGCTTTGTAATATCAACGGGCAAATTTTGGGGTATGACAGAGTGAATTAGGCGTCTGGAATAAATGCGAGCATTGTATGCATGTATATGTTACGAAATGATGTAATGTATATGATGCGGTATGTGATGTGAAATGATGTAATGAATGCACTATGCGTCTGAAACGTTCCTCCAGGGAACTCTACTGGGGAGATAAACCTCAGTCTACTGGTCGGAGACATTGGTATTGATGACCCTGTCTCGGCTGGGGGATACTTGATTTCTGTCCGACGATGAAAACACTCAACAGAGCCTGGCTGGGGATGGAAGAGATGACCTGTCGGTATGGTGGTGCCGACCTCTTCTGGGGAATAATTGGCGTTGCCGGGGAATCGAATTAGCAACAGATTCATTGGAAAGCATGGTTAGACCTTCTCCTTGGTCCCGAAGTCTTGTAGTAATCGCTATTTCTATTTTAAGCATGCATCTTTGTAAACATTGATCATATTCAAATGCATAAATCAATTCAAATTAAATCAATGGACGTTTACGCAAACAAAACAGAGGAAGTAAAACAAAAGCATCTTTTTGGGAATAAAATTGGATTGATTTTGAAAGAGGGCCTACAAAGAGGCAACTTATGTACAAGGAGACAGACATCCTAGTAAGAGGACATTGCCAGGAAAACAGAGAGAAAGCTATGCGGGAGAAAATCCTATCAATTCTAATTTCACTACTGTCATTATGTCTTCAAGCATCTCATCTCCTGCTGTCGGATAGAAGTGATTGGTTTGTTCAGTCCCTCGAACTTGGTTGAAGCTGACAGAGAACGGGATGTAGTCATACGCTTTAATCCCTAACTTTTGCCTGGACCGCCTTTTCAGGTTTCCAGTCCACCAGGATACCCATTTTTGCCCAAGCCGCCTTTTCAGGTTTTCGACTTGCCGGGTGTACATTTTTATATGTTTATCCCTAATTTTTGCCCGAACCCTTTTGGTTCGCCAGGATGCCCTTACTTTTGCCTAGGTACGTCGACCTAGCGGGTCTCTGTTTTTATGCGTAGTATTTTTTAACTCCGTCTTCCGAATTCTCTGGATCAGCAGGGTTTCAGCGATTCTCCCTCTGGGTCTGTGTGTGTGTTCGTCCGTCCGTGTCCTTTTTTTCGTGGCAGAGGAGCTGGTATTTATAGTGGTAGTGGTGGTGACCTAATGGGCTTAAAATGAGGTCCAAAACTTCAAATTTTCGCAAGCTTCGCTAGGCGAAGGAATTGCTCGCCTAGCGAGCAAGCTAGGTCTGGGCTTTTTCTGGACCTGGTGCTTCGCTGGGCGAGTGGCATGCTGAGATATTCGCTAGGCGGAGGAATTGCTCGCCTAGCGAGCAAGCTATTTTGGGCCACTTTGGATTAGGCCTGTTGTGAGCTGGGCTTTTGTCCATTTGATATCAGTGCCTTGCAGATCAAGTCAGAGGGTCTTGGAAAATGCTTTGTAATATCAACGGGCAAATTTTGGGGTATGACAGCTGCCCCTGTTCAATATTCTTGAACCGAGAGAGTAGAATGGTATGTGCCGTTCGTGATCTGGAGGTGAAAGATTATTGAACACTAGAATGCCCCAAAAATTTGCGATTGTCAATCAGGAGCTAGTCTTTAGGGAGATGGGCTTAGAGATGCCATCCAGGAAGTTTGATGACGAGCTTCCGATGGTGTCGTACGTTAGACGATGTCTGAAGCCATGGATGTCATGCCGGGTCATACGCTACGCCGTATAGCGAATCATCCATCATGCTGTTGACTTCGTTGGGGAGTCAGAGTATGTTATACACTGCTGGGGATGAGGGATCAGAATGGATCGTATATTAGACCGTGTCTGAATACCAGAGTGAGTTATTCATTAGGCGGATGACTTTGCTGGGGATGAAAGATCAGAATGGATCGTACGCTAGATCGTATCTGAGTTGAAGATCCAAATGGGCCTTATGATAGACTGTATTGGATGAGCCGTCCATTAGGCTGAATCTGATGATAAAAGGGGGTAGTCGTACACTAGACTACACTTCAGAAATGTACCGTACACTAGGTAGCATCTGAGAAGATGAAGGTTTAACTTGGTCGTACATTAAACCATATTTGAGCAGAATGAGCCGTCCATTAGGCTGAATCTGCTGAAAAGGGAGTAGTCGTACACTAGACTACCATTCAGAAATGTACCTGTCCGAAGGTAGCATCTGAGTAAGGGAGTAGTCGTATACCAGACTACCATTCAGGAATGTACCTGTCCGAAGGTAGCACCTGAGCCAGGGAGTAGCCGTATACCAGACTACCATTCAGGAATGTACCTGTCCGAAGGTAGCACCTGAGCAAGGGAGTAGCCGTATACCAGACCACCATTCAGGAATGTACCTGTCCGAAGGTAGCACCTGAGCAAGGGAGTAGCCGTATACCAGACCACCATTCAGGAATGTACCTGTCCGAAGGTAGCACCTGAGCAAGGGAGTAGCCGTATACCAGACTACCATTCAGGAATGTACCTGTCCGAAGGTAGCACCTGAGCAAGGGAGTAGCCGTATACCAGACTACCATTCAAGAATGTACTTGTCCGAAGGTAGCACCTGAGCAAGAGAGTAGCCGTATACCAGACTTCCATTCAGGAATGTACCTGTCCGAAGGTAGCACCTGAGCAAGGGAGTAGTCGTATACCAGACTACCATTCAGGAATGTACCTGTCCGAAGGTAGCACCTGAGCAAGGGAAGTAGCCGTATACCAGACTACCATTCAGGAATGTACCTGTCCGAAGGTAGCACCTGAGCAAGGGAAGTAGCCGTATACCAGACTACCATTCAGGAATGTACCTGTCCGAAGGTAGCACCTGAGCAAGGGAAGTAGCCGTATACCAGACTACCATTCAGGAATGTACCTGTCCGAAGGTAGCACCTGAGCAAGGGAGTAGCCGTATACCAGACCACCATTCAGGAATGTACCTGTCCGAAGGTAGCACCTGAGCAAGGGAGTAGCCGTATACCAGACTACCATTCAGGAATGTACATGTCCGAAGGTAGCACCTGAGCAAGGGAGTAGCCGTATACCAGACTATCATTCAGGAATGTACCTGTCCGAAAGTAGCATCTGAGCAAGGGAAGTAGCCGTATACCAGACTACCATTCAGGAATGTACCTGTCCGAAGGTAGCACCTGAGCAAGGGAAGTAGCCGTATACCAGACTACCATTCAGGAATGTACCTGTCCGAAGGTAGCACCTGAGCAAGGGAGTAGCCGTATACTAGACTACCATTCAGAAATGTACCTGTCCGAAGGTAGCATCTGAGGAGATAAAGGTCTAACTTGGTCGTACATTAAACCTTATCTGAGTTGTCCGAGGACTTGACGGTCTAGCTTGGTCGTACATTAGACTGTATTTGCAGAATCTGACTTGAAGGTCTAACTTGGTCGTACATTAGACTGTATTTGAGTGGTATTTGAAGATTTGAAGGTCAGAATGGATCGTACGCTAGATCGTATCTGAGTTGAAGGAGTCATGTGTTGAGATGAATCAGGGTGGACCGTATGCTAGGCAGTACCTGAGAAGTGAAGGTCCAACTGGGTCGTACATTAGACCGTGTTGGGAGTAGTTGAAGATCAAAATGGATCGTACGCTAGATCGTATCTGAGTTGTTGAAGGTGTCATATGTTGAGATGAATCAGGATGAACCGTACGCTAGGCTATATCTGATAGCATTTGTGTATGCTGTATTTGCAATGAATATCTGGGATGGGCTCGGAATATACCGTACGCTAGGCAGTATCTGAGGGATATAGTTAAATCTTGAATGTAATAGATAAAGATGCCCGTCTGAATGGACCTTTGTTTTGACTGTGTCAGGAGGATAATTGACCTGAAAAATAAAGTTAGCTTCATGCCATGTCATGATGCATGAGATGCAAATGTTGTATGCATGCGAAATGATGTAATGAATGAATTATGCGTCTGAAATAAATGCGAACATTGTATGCATGTATATGTTACGAAATGATGTAATGTATATGATGCGGAATGAAAATTGTATGTAGGTATGTGATGTGAAATGATGTAATGAATGCACTATGCGTCTGAAACGTTCTTCCAGGGGACTCTACTGGGGAATAAATCTCAGTCTTCTGGCCGGAGATATTTGTATCGATGACCCTTTCTTAGCTGGGGATACTTGATTTCTGTCTGACGATGAAAACACTCAATAGAGCCTGGCTGGGGATGGAAGAGATGACATGTCTGTCTGGTGGTGCCGACCTCTTCTGGGGAATAATTGGCGTTGCCGGGGAATCGAATTAGCAACGGATTCATTGGAAAGCGTGGTTAGACCTTCTCCTTGGTCCTGAAGTCTTGTAGTAATCGCTATTTCTATTTTAGGCATGTATTTTTGATAAACATTAATCATATTCAAATGCATATATCAATTCAAATTAAATCAATGGACGTTTATGCAATCAAAACGGAAAAAGTAAAAACAAAAGCATCTTTTTTGGAGATAAAATTGTATTGATTTTGAAAGAGGGCCTATAAACAGGCAATTTGTGTACAAGGAGACAGAAATCCTAGTAAGAGGAAATTGTCAAGAACACAAAGAGAAAGCTATGCAGAGAAAGTCCTATTGATTTTAATTCCACTACTGTCATCATGTCTTCGAGCATCTCATCTCCTGCTGGCGGATAGAAGTGATTGGCTTGTTCAGTCCCTTGAACTTGGTTGAAACTGACAGAGAACGGGACATAGTCCTACGCTTTAATCCCTAATTTTTGCCTGGACCGCCTTTTCAGGTTTTCAGTCCACCGGGATACCCTTTTTTGCCCAAGCCGCCTTTTCAGGTTTTCGACTTGCCGGGTGTACATTTTTATATGTTTATCCCTAATTTTTGCCCGAACCCTTTTGGTTCGCCGGGATGCCCTTACTTTTGCCTAGGTACGTCGACCTAGCGGGTCTCTGTTATGCGTAGTATTTTTTAACTATGTCCGCGCTCACAGGATGCGGGAAGTCTTTGCCATCCATTGTAGCAAGTATCATGGCTCCACCAGAGAATACCTTCTTAACCACAAACGGCCCTTCGTATGTGGGAGTCCATTTGCCTCTGGGATCACCTTGTGGTGGAGTGATACGCTTGATCACCAAGTCGCCAAGTTGGTACACCTGTCTCTTAACTCTTTTGTTAAATGTCTAGGTCATGCTTTTCTGATATATCTGCCCATGACAAACAGCCGCAAGTCTCTTCTCATCAATCAGATTTATCTGATCGAGTCGAGTCTGAATCCATTCATCTTCATCTACGCCCGCCTCTTTCATGATTCTTAGAGAGGGGATCTGAACTTCCACTGGTAAAACGGCTTCCATTCCATAGACTAAAGAGAAAGGGGTTGCCCCTGTCGAAGTGCGGTAACCATGAAGAGCAAATGGTAACATCTCATGCCAGTCTTTGTACGTTACCGTTATTTTTTGTATGATCTTCTTGATATTCTTATTAGCAGTCTCCACGGCGCCGTTCGTCTTTGGCCGGTACGGAGAAGAGTCATGGTGCTTTATTTTGAACTGCGTGTAGAGTTCAGTTTAGTACAATTATCAGTGATAACTCTCTCAGGGGACAGCAGGTTTCTCAGATGCATATTTGATAGAATCCCTCTTAGAAATCAATAAAGTGGTATGATTCAACATATACTGTCTTAGTCGGCGAGCAGCCTAGGCCAAAGCGTAGCAAGCTTTCTCAGGCTGTGAGTATCTTGTTTCACAGTCGGTACCTTTTGCTAAGGCAGTATATGACATGCTCTTTTCGACCAGACCCGTCATGTTGCCCCAGCACACCTTATTGAATTTTCTAATACGGCCAAATACGTGATTAGAGGTCTTCCTTCAACTGGCAGCATTAGAATTGGAGGTTCTTGGAGATATTTCTTGATTTGGTCATTCATCATTCCATACCATCTCTTGATTTTTCTTTTTTTCTTGTAACTTGAAGATGGGTTTGCAAGTTGCAGTCAAGTGCGGGATGAATCGGACAATGTAATTCGAGTGCCCCCAAGAAACCTCTGACTTCTTTCTGGTCTGTTTCAGGACCCATTGCAATTTCAATTGACTCCTCCTGCGGCTGTATGGTCTTTTCCTCTTGTAGTACCAGTCTGGCGAGTTCTCCAGGGACTTCACAATCCTCCTCACTTCCATCCTCGACTTGGTAGATCGGATTTTCAAAGTCATAATGAACAGTAGCAGAACTATTATCAACAGGATCCAGAGTGGATGTGGATCGGAAAATTGTTACGTGCGTGTGTGCAAGAAAACATAGCTTGTTTTGAAAACATGACAGGAAAGACAAAGAGCGCAATATTTGAATGCTAAAAGTCCATTGATCTATTGAATATGAATATGCTTATGAAAATGACAAAACCCTTGAAAAATTAGCTATTGTGCCCCGGGCATAGACACAATGCCTTAAAATGCTAAAACAACAATAACAATTACTCCTGACTAAAGGAAATCGGGATAGTGTCTTCAGCCTTCCAACTATCGAGTCTGTCACCAATTGTTGGGGAAATCCAGCTATCCAAGTCACAATCGTTATCAGTATCTTCCACAGCATTGACAGTCTCATCTTGATTAGGCAGAGGGGCAGTGATGACATTAGGAGTCTCAGGCGGATCAAATTCAGATTCTCCGGCGTCGATCATATCCTGAATTTTGTTCTTCAACGACCAACAATTGTTTGTATCATGCCCGGGGCTATCGGAGTGATATGCACATCTGGCATTGGGATTATAACGAGGAGAAGTAGTGTTGGGTTTTGCAGGAGGATCTCTGAGGGTAATTAAATTTGCTTTTAGCATACCCTGCAGTGCCTGTGCTAAAGTCATATTGATCTTCGTAAACTGCCTTCTTCCCGGGTTAGTGTGCCTCAAAGATTTCTTGTCTTTTTTCTTCTCGAGCAAAAGAGCCTTCAGTTCCTTCTGCCCCCTGGATAAGTTCAAGATTATCTTCTGGAGTTGAGCATTCTGAGCCTGGAGGTCTTTGACAATTTGTTCGAGGTCCATTTTTCTATTTGGAGGAAAACCGTGAGAACACTGATCCCTTTAGAGTACCTGTTATGCTATGTTATGCTATGCAATGCATGAAATGTTTTCAAGGACTTTTGGACTTTAACTTTGCATAAACTACCAAAAAAGGAAACTTTTTTTTTTGTTTGTTTTTTTTTTTTATTTTTTATTATTTTTTTTTTTTTTATACAAAACAGAGCAAAGTTAAATCCCTAAGTCCTTGAAATGGTTAGTACAATGTTATGATGTCATGATGTTATGCAAGCACAAGCATGTCACACAACAATTATTCCTAGGTTTTAAGGCTTGCATGAGTTCCATAGGTAAGTACCCTCCCCACTGAAGTTTGGTTGGTTCAACCTGTCCTAGAATAGTAACCGGGTTCTAGAAGGATCTCAGATCATCGACCTTTCTTTAAGTCCACTTCAGTGCAACGCCAAGTGGTTGACCGAAGCTTCCCTAAAGTCCAATCTCAAAGAGTGTAGTATCGAGTATCAACCAACCTCAGTCGGAACCGAAGCCAGTTATCTCACTACTTTCTAATGGCTAGGATGAGTCAATTAGGGTTCTAAAGGTCTGGTTAATGCTTTGATGACACCACGCGGAAGCCAAATTTTTCCTCAAGTAACATGAGGAACATCAGGACAACCAAAGTGTCACATTAACCGTAGCCATCATTTTAACCATTCTAGTATACGCCGGATAGTCGCGATGATCTATTGCTACTTACCTAAGGTACACTAGATCCGGGTGTAGGATCTTTCACTCAAACAATCCCTTAAACGAAGGAACAATTTAAAACATAAATGATTTTTTTTTTAAGATGGACCTCTCTTTAATCATTCCCCAGCAGAGTCGCCAGTTCTGTCATACGGTGAACTGGACTTTATTGGATTTTTAATCGCAATGTCGCGGTTAGCAAGAGTCGCCACCGACTTTTCTTTTATCCCATAAGGAAAGGTGGAAAAGAACAGGAAAGACCTTAATTTTAAATTCTTAGGTTCGGGAGGTACTTTATACAAAGGGAAGGTATTAGCACCCTTTGTATCCATGGTTATCCATGGGCTCTTAATTGCTCAATCATTTATGTTTTCTAGTTTGAAAAAGGTGGTTGAGAAATGTGTGAAAAATGTTTTGAAAATGAGAATTTAACTTTGTAATGATTCTTGCATGAATGTATACAAAGTGGTTATCTCGTATAGTTTTTGAAAGTAGTTTAGAAAAATATAACTCGGCAATGATCCTAGTACGGATGTATGCTAAGTGATGATTTTCCAAAAGATGTTTGAAAGGTGTGAGGTGTGAAAAGTATTTTTTTGTTATGAATGAGCAATTAAGGTTATACCTGTCCGAGGTCTTTCCGGGCATTTCCTATCCTTATGAGGGTAAAACTGTCCTTACTATTGAGAAGTAAGTAGTTTTATCCTTGGGATGTAGAAGGGTCATCGTAGGGTCATTGATAGGTCATTGAAGGCAACAGTAGTGAGGATACCTTAGCATTCGAAGGGACGATCATCATTTAACCGTAGGCTACACCGAAGGGTCATCGAGGGACAAAATCGTATTTTCGAAGGCAACATCCGAGGGACTATGATGATTTAACCGAAGGGTCTTTGCTAAGGATATCCCCATATTCGCGGGACATGACCGTATTACGTAATCGTGGGGTAATAAAGAGAGGTCCGATATCATTTATTTAAAGTCCGGATTTTAACAATTAATTAAATAGCCGTAATCAGTTAGGTAATTAGGTCCACAGGAAATCAATGAAATCAATACATTAAAAATCAAGCTTGGTGATTCAAGATGAATCTCCATATTAAACTTAGGTCATCCAAAAGCCATCTCCTCAAGAATGTCCACACCTAAAGCGGCATGCCTAGCCGGTTATTTCTTTGGAAGTATGCTAGCCTTTACATCATGCAACACACGGATTAGAGCCTTGAGGCAAAATACAATTGGAAATTGCCCCATAAAATAAATATAACAGTCAGAAATTTAAGCCAAATAATGCAGAATCATGATTAGATGAACATAAAATGGACAACAAAGAGACAAAACAGCCACTGTCCCGTTCGCCTCTGCTTCGCCTAGCGAAGGCTCAGCGAAGGCTCGCTGCAGGCTCGCCTAGCGATGAGCTAGCGAGCGACCACGGGTTTGGAATTTGAGAACAGTATGACCTCAACCTGCGGCATGGCTTATGGCATCCAACACATAATTACATGGTTCAGCATTCACAATATTCAGGCACACTTAAATTCACATGCAAAACTTCAAATATGTTTATGAATTCAATTATAATATCATCCACAAGTTAAGAACATGAAGCGGTACCACATGCCAAATGAGAACACAAAGCGATATCACATGCAGATTAAGGACCTAAAGGGGTACCACATGCAAAATAAGAACATAAAGTGATAATCACATGCAGATTAAGAACCTAAAGCGATAATAGTGATGCAAACCTGTTTGCAATCGAATTGCAACCTTGAATTGGCGAGCCGGATTGAGTTGGGCGGCGGTAGCTTCGGAGCGGGTGAGCGGCCTTCAGGGTTTCCGTCTTCCGAATTCTCTGGATCAGCAGGGTTTCAGCGTTTCTCCCTCTGGGTCTGTGTGTGTGTTCGTCCGTCCGTGTCCTTTTTTTCGTGGCAGAGGAGCTGGTATTTATAGTGGTAGTGGTGGTGACCTAATGGGCTTAAAATGAGGTCCAAAACTTCAAATTTTCGCAAGCTTCGCTAGGCGAAGGAATTGCTCGCCTAGCGAGCAAGCTAGGTCTGGGCTTTTTCTGGACCTGGTGCTTCGCTGGGCGAGTGGCATGCTGAGATATTCGCTAGGCGGAGGAATTGCTCGCCTAGCGAGCAAGCTATTTTGGGCCACTTTGGATTAGGCCTGTTGTGAGCTGGGCTTTTGTCCATTTGATATCAGTGCCTTGCAGATCAAGTCAGAGGGTCTTGGAAAATGCTTTGTAATATCAACGGGCAAATTTTGGGGTATGACAGAGTGAATTAGGCGTCTGGAATAAATGCGAGCATTGTATGCATGTATATGTTACGAAATGATGTAATGTATATGATGCGGTATGTGATGTGAAATGATGTAATGAATGCACTATGCGTCTGAAACGTTCCTCCAGGGAACTCTACTGGGGAGATAAACCTCAGTCTACTGGTCGGAGACATTGGTATTGATGACCCTGTCTCGGCTGGGGGATACTTGATTTCTGTCCGACGATGAAAACACTCAACAGAGCCTGGCTGGGGATGGAAGAGATGACCTGTCGGTATGGTGGTGCCGACCTCTTCTGGGGAATAATTGGCGTTGCCGGGGAATCGAATTAGCAACAGATTCATTGGAAAGCATGGTTAGACCTTCTCCTTGGTCCCGAAGTCTTGTAGTAATCGCTATTTCTATTTTAAGCATGCATCTTTGTAAACATTGATCATATTCAAATGCATAAATCAATTCAAATTAAATCAATGGACGTTTACGCAAACAAAACAGAGGAAGTAAAACAAAAGCATCTTTTTGGGAATAAAATTGGATTGATTTTGAAAGAGGGCCTACAAAGAGGCAACTTATGTACAAGGAGACAGACATCCTAGTAAGAGGACATTGCCAGGAAAACAGAGAGAAAGCTATGCGGGAGAAAATCCTATCAATTCTAATTTCACTACTGTCATTATGTCTTCAAGCATCTCATCTCCTGCTGTCGGATAGAAGTGATTGGTTTGTTCAGTCCCTCGAACTTGGTTGAAGCTGACAGAGAACGGGATGTAGTCATACGCTTTAATCCCTAACTTTTGCCTGGACCGCCTTTTCAGGTTTCCAGTCCACCAGGATACCCATTTTTGCCCAAGCCGCCTTTTCAGGTTTTCGACTTGCCGGGTGTACATTTTTATATGTTTATCCCTAATTTTTGCCCGAACCCTTTTGGTTCGCCAGGATGCCCTTACTTTTGCCTAGGTACGTCGACCTAGCGGGTCTCTGTTTTTATGCGTAGTATTTTTTAACTATGTCCGCGTTCACAGGATGCGGGAAGTCTTCGCCATCCATTGTAGCAAGGATCATGGCTCCACCGGAGAATACTTTCTTAACCACAAATGGCCCTTCGTATGTGGGAGTCCACTTGCCTCTGGGATCCCCTTGTGGCAGAATGATACGCTTGATCACCAAGTCGCCAACTTGATACACCTGTCTCTTGACTCTTTTATTAAATGCTTGGGTCATGCGCTTCTGATAGATCTTCCCGTGACAAACAGCCGCAAGTCTCTTCTCATCAATCAAATTTATCTGATCGAGTCGAGTCTGAATCCATTCATCTTCATCTAAGCCAGCCTCTTTCATGATTCTTAGAGAGGGAATCTGGACTTCCACCGGTAAAACAGCTTCCGTTCCGTAGACTAAAGAGAAAGGAGTTGCCCCTGTCGAAGTGCGTACTGAAGTGCGATAACCATGGAGAGCAAATGGTAACATCTCATGCCAGTCTTTGTACGTTACTGTCATCTTTTGTATGATCTTTTTGATGTTCTTATTAGCAGCCTCTACGGCGCCATTCATCTTTGGCCGGTACGGGGAAGAGTTATGGTGTTTAATTTTGAACGGCGTGCAGAGTTCAGTAATCATCTTGTTGTTCAAATTAGTACCATTGTCAGTGATAATTCTTTCAGGGATGCCGTATCGACAAATAAGGCTATTCTTGATGAACCGTGCCACCACATTCTTGGTGACAGAAGCGAATGAGGTTGCCTCTACCCACTTCGTAAAGTAATCAATGGCGACGAGAATGAAGCGATGTCCATTAGAAGCCGTGGGTTTAATCTCTCCAATCATATCGATGCCCCACATTGCAAAGGGCCAAGGAGCTGTCAACACGTTCAATGGAGCAGGAGGCATATGTACTTTGTCCGCATAGATCTGACACTTGTGACAGGTTCTGGAGTGATGGTGGCAGTCAGCTTCCATGGTAGACCAATAATACCCTGATCTCAGAATCTTCTTGGCCATTGTATGTCCATTAGAATGAGTCCCAAAAATACCGTCGTGCATATCTCCCATAATCTTTTCTGCTTCCTTTCTATCCACGCAGCGAAGCAGAGTCGAATCATGATTACGTCTGTATAACACTCCATTACTCAGAAAGAATTTAGCGGAGAACTTCCTCAGGAATTTTCTGTCATTGATGGATGCCCCTTCAGGGTATTCCTGAGCTTCTAAATATCTTTTCACATCATGGAACCAAGGTTTCCCCTGTACCCTTTCAGTGTGAAGTTCATAACAGTGTGCTGGTTCATCTAATCGTTCAATAGTGATCCTGGGAGCTTCACCGTCCCATCTGACTCTGAACATAGATGACATGGTAGCTAATGCGTCTGCCAACTGATTCTCCTCTCGTGGAATATGTTCAAATGTAATCTCTTCAAAGTATGGAAGTAATGTCATTACCCGCTCTCGATAAGGGATGAGATTCGGATGTTTAGTGTCCCATTCTCCTTTGATCTGACTAATTACCAAGGCTGAATCTCCGTACACACTCAAAAACTTGATTCGCCGGTCTATGGCAGCCTTGAGTCCCAAAATACATGCTTCATACTCAGCCATATTATTGGTACAATGAAAACATAGTCTAGCAGTGAAAGGTGTATGGTACCCTCCGGGAGAAATGATTACAACACCAACACCATGGCCCAATGCATTGGAAGATCCATCAAAAACCATAGTCCATCGGGATCCCAGTTCGGGTCCTTCATCCGGTCTAGGTTTTTCGTAATCAGTAACAAGCATGACATCCTCATCTGGGAACTCAAAATTCATAGATTGATAATCGTCCACCGCTTGATGAGCCAAATGATCAGCTAGCACGCTTCCTTTGATGGCTTTCTGGGTAGTATACTGGATGTCGTACTCCGTTAAGATCATCTGCCATCTTGCTATTCTTCCAGAGAGGGCAGGCTTTTCGAACATGTATTTGATGGGATCCATCCTAGAAATCAACAAAGTGGTATGATTCAACATATACTGTCTTAGTCGGCGAGCAGCCCAGGCCAAAGCACAGCAAGTTCTCTCGAGCAGTGAGTATCTTGTTTCACAGTCGGTAAACTTTTTGCTCAGGTAGTATATGGCATGCTCTTTTCGACCAGACTCGTCATGTTGCCCCAACACGCACCCCATTGAACTTTCTAACACGGTCAAATACATGATTAGAGGTCTTCCTTCAACTGGTGGTATCAGAATTGGAGGTTCCTGGAGATATTTCTTGATTTTGTCAAAAGCCTCTTGGCATTTGTCATTCCATATCATCTCTTGATTCTTCCTCAGTAATTTGAAGATGGGTTTGCAGGTAGCGGTCAAATGGGAGATAAATCGGGCAATGTAGTTCAAGCGTCCCAAGAAACCTCTGACCTCTTTCTCCGTACGGGGAACTGGCATTTCTTGAATAGCTCTCACTTTAGCCGGGTCAACCTCAATTCCTTTACCACTGACAATAAAGCCCAAGAGTTTACCGGATCTTACTCCAAAGGTGCATTTGTTCGGATTCAATCTCAACTTGTACTCCTTCAACCTCTCGAACAGTTTGTATAAATGATCGAGATGTTCTTTTTCAGTATGAGATCTGGCTATCATGTCATCCACGTATACTTCTATTTCATGATGAATCATATCATGGAACAAAACCACCATAGCACGCTGGTACGTTGCTCCTGCATTCTTCAAACCGAATGGCATTACTTTGTAGCAGAAAGTGCCCCATTGCGTCACAAACGTAGTTTTCTCCATGTCCTCAGGTGCCATCTTAATCTGGTTATAACCCGAGAATCCATCCATGAAGGAGAATACTTTGTGTTGAGCGGTATTGTCTACCAGAATATCGATGTGCGGGAGTGGAAAGTCGTCTTTGGGACTTGCTTTATTCAGGTCTCGGTAATCTACGCACATTCGCACCTTACCATCCTTCTTTGGCACTGGCACCACATTAGCAACCCATTGAGGATAAGAAGTAACGGCTAGAAAACCGGCATTGAATTGTTTCATAACCTCGACTTTGATTTTCTCAGACATTTCAGGACGCATGCGGCGGACTTTTTGCTTGACAGGACGACAGTCCTCCTTCATTGGCAGACGATGCACTACTATGTCAGTATCCAATCCTGGCATGTCTTCATAAGACCAAGCGAAAACCTCTACATAGTCATGTAACATCCGAATCAATCTTTCTTTGACACTGTTTTCCAAGCCCGCTCCTATTTTGACTTCTTTTCTGTCCACTTCAGTACCTAGATTTATGATTTCGAGTGACTCTTCATGCGGCTGTATAGTCCTTTCCTCTTGCAGTAATAGTCTGGCAAGCTCTCCAGGTACTTCACAATCTTCCTCACTTCCATCTTCGGCTTGGTAGATCGGATTTTCAAAGTCATAATGAACAGTAGCGGAATTATTATCCATAGGATCCAGAGTGGATACGGATCTGCAATTCGTTACGTGAGTGTGTGTAAGAAAGCATAGCTTGTTTGAAAGATGACAGGAAAGATAAAGAGCGCAACATTTGAATGCAACAAAGTCCATTGATTTATTGAATATGAGTATGCTCATGAAATGACAAAACCCTTAACAAATTAGCTATTGTGCCCCGGGCATAGACACAATGCTTTAAGAAGTTCAATTGAAAAATTAAAATTTGCAATACTAAATGGACAATAACAATTACTCCTGACTAAAGGAGATCGGGATAGTGTCTTCAGCCTTCCAATTATTGAGTCTGTCACCAATTGTTGGGAAGATCCAGCTATCCAGGTCGCAATCACTGTCGGCATCTTCTACAGCATTGATTTGATCTTTGACCATCTTTTCAGAGCTAAATCCCAGACCAGATTTATCAGACTTGTAGGGTATGTTGATCAGTTGACCCCAGCCAGTACAGCCACCATCTTCAACCACAGCTTGAGCGTCCTTCAGGGAAACCATGGCAGGAGGAGCTCGAATAACCTCGGGCACAAGGGGAGTTGGCTTAAGGACAGGATTGGGCGGAGGAACCACTTCAAATGACTGAGACGGAGTCTCGAAGAATTCACCATCCATCTCGACATATCTGAAGGTATGCACGCTACTGACAATATACTCCTCTTCCCCACACACAGTGACAATCTTACCCTCTATTGGATATCTCAGCTTTTGATGGAGAGACGAAGCTACAGCACCTGCCCCGTGAATCCAAGGGCGTCCCAGCAAGCAGGAATAGGCGGGGCGAATGTTCATTACATGAAAGGTAGTGTTGAAGACTTGAGGCCCTATCTTGATAGGGAGAACCATTTCGCCATGGACAACACTCTTCGCACCATCGTAAGCACGTACCACAATGTCACTAGGCGTCAATTCAATGCCTTTACAGTCAAGTTTGTCGAGCACGGCTTTCGGTAGCACATTCAAAGAAGAGCCATTATCGATCAACACATGAGACAGGGTGATTCCCTTACACTCAATGGAGATATGCAGGGCCTTATTGTGATTCTTCCCTGCTGGTGTCAGGTCAGCATTGGAAAAACCCAGGCTATCGTCAACAGTCAGGTTAGCAACATAGTTTTCAAACTGATCGGCGGAGGTCTCCTGAGGTACATGGGCAGTCTTCAGGAATTTTATCAAGGCATTGGCATGAGATTCAGAAGAAAACAACAAGGACAACATCGAGATCTTAGACGGGGTATGCCCCAACTGCTCTACCACGTCAAAATCACTCTTGCGGATGATTTTCAGCACCTCTTCCATTTCTCGTTTGGTAACGTCTTCAGTAGTAGCTTCGATCGGTGTCTCTGACTGAGAAGGGTTGACTGGTTCCTTTCCTCGGTTTTCGGGAACTGGAGGTGAGATCTCTGGAGAGAAGATCCTTCCGCTTCGAGTAACTTTACTAGTCCCAACAATGCCATTAGGATTAGCAGAATCACCAACTCGCTTTACGCCATGGATGTAAACATCACCTCCATAATTCCACGGAATGGCTTTGCTTGAAGAATACGGTACTGGGCCAGGCGCAGTAATAATTAGGGGAGCTACCCTGGGCTCAGCAATAATCTTCACAGGTATTCTGGGAGCAGTAATCTTCACTGGAACCTTGGACCTTACAACCACAGATACTTCTTCAATAGGGTTTTCCGTCTTAGAAACCCTTTCAAAGAGAATTGTACGATCGTCCATCAGCTGTTGAACACCATTCTTCAATTTCAAACAGTCCTCGGGCCGGAGTATGCAGAGATTGCAATCTTCAGTACAACCTGGAAATAAACCAGCTTGCAATAAATTCCTCTTTATGATCGGGAGAGGAGATGTTAAGTCCGCCACATCGGAAATGTGAGAATCGTCATCCATAGCCTTAACAGTCTTGTCATGGTTAGGCATAGGAGCAGTGATAACATTAGGAGTCTCCAGAGGCTCGAATTCAATTTCCCCAGCGTCGATCATGTCCTGAATTTTGTTCTTCAACAACCAACAATCGTTTGTATCATGCCCGGGGCTATCGGAGTGATATGCACACCTGGCATTGGGATTATAACGAGGCGAAGCAGTGTTGACATTTGCAGGAGGTTTTGAGCTGGCGGGGCTGCGATCGTCACTGCTCCAACGGCGTGGTCACCATTTTTCACAGCATTCGATTCATTCTTCCCATGATAGGACTTTTTACTGCTTGTAGAAGTAGCTGCCAGTAACTTTCCACTTCGAATGCCGCTCTCCACCCGTTCACCTGTCAGTATAAGTTCAGTGAAACCTGATGAAGAACTCCCCAGTAGGTGGCTGTAGAATGGGCCAGTCAGGGTACCCATGAACAGGTCTACTAATTCTCGGTCGGTCATAGGGGGTTTGACCCTGTCGGCCAAATCTCTCCATTTCTGGGCATACTCTTTGAAGCTTTCTTTAGATCCCATAGCCATATTCTGCAACTGTAACCGAGTAGGCGCTAGTTCAGAATTATACTGGTATTGCTTATAGAAAGCTGTCGCTAAGTCAGTCCAGGTGCGGATGTCAGAGCTCTCGAGTTGATAATACCATTCCAACTGTGTGCCAGACAGGCTCTCTTGGAAGAAATGGATCCACAGCTTCCTATCAGTGGTATGCGGCTGAATCTTTCTCACATAAGCCCTTAGATGCATCTGAGGACAAGACGCACCATCGTACTTAGTGAAAGTGGGGATCTTGAATTTGCGAGGAATGGTCACATCGGAGACCAGACCCAAACTTTCGAAATTCAGACCGGGCGCCTTCTGCCCCTCCATGGCTAGCATACGTTCTTCCAGCAATTTGTACTTATCATCTCTTGGAGAGTACTGTTCATTTTCATACTCTTCATCGTCATCCTCAGGGTTGGAGAAATCAGCATTCTCTTCTTCTGAATCATTCTCCGCCCCCTCTTCTGGGCCATTCGGGATTCCAAATTTGAGTCCCGTAGCCTGTCCTTTACGCCTTCTTCCTGGGTTAATGAAACTCACAGCTTTCTTGTCTTTCTTCTTTTCGACCAAAAGAGCCTTTAGTTCCTCCTGCCCCTTGGATAAGCTTAGCATCATCTCCTTGAATTGAGCATTCTGAGTCTGGAGATCTTTGACAGTTTGTTCGAGATCCATTTTTCTGTGCAAGAGGCAGACCGTGAGAATATGGTCCTTTAGAATACCTGTTATGCGATGTTATGTTATGCGATGCAATGCATGAAATGTTTTCAAGGACTTTTGGAATTTAACTTTGCGTAAATCACCAACAAGAGAGAAATGTTTATTGCTAATTTTCTTTTTTTTGATCAATGTTCATTACAAAAGGAATAATAACAAAAATACAATGAAAGCTCAAGTCTCCCAGGGGCGACTTCTTTTAGGGCGAAGATATGCATTGAGTCTTCGTTCCTCATTAAGCTGACTGGTGAGCTCTAATACTTTCTTCCTTTCTGCATTGAACTGAGTTTCGAAAGTATCCCTCTCCTCTCTCAACTGGGTCCAGGCTCTTTTCAATTCCTCAACATCGGTAGGCATATCTGGATAAGAAATGATCTGGGAAGTACCTCCTTCGACCTCTGATTCAACAATCAATGGTCCGACTGCAAGATATGGCATGACAAGTTCACGAGCTCTGGCGCGTACCCATCTGAGATAAGGCTCCATAGGAATAGAATTTTTCTGTTCAAAAGTGCTTCTTTTCACCATGCCCCAAGCTCGTACAAACCTTTGGCGGAGACCTTGAGAGTCATTGTCATAGTCAAACACTATACCTTGAATAATCATTTCATGTGGACCATCTCTTCGAGCATGCCCAAACTGACGTAGGGCTAAGGCAGGATTATAAGTAATACCTCCTCTTATCCCCATGAGGGGTACATTAGGGAATTCTCCACAACGGTCGATGAGGATAACATTTTCTCTGGGATTAGAACACCAACGGATGTCTGAATGGGAGAGTGCCATTATCCTTTGAGACCACTTCAGATTTTGATCATTCTTCAAGACTGATTGAGGAAGGTGCGAAATAAACCACCTAGACAATAAAGGTATGCAGCACATGAGAGTCCCTTGTCTCTTCATAGTACGGGTATGAAGGGAATGCAAGACATCTCCAAGCAAGGTAGGCACAGGGTTATGAGTGAGGAATATCTTAATAGCATTCATGTCTATGAATTGGTCCGGATTAGGGAATAGCACCAAACCATAGATTAGCAATGCTAGAACGTCTTCAAAAGCATGGACTTTCATAACCTTTAGGAATTCTCGGGCCTTACTTATCAGAAATTTGGCAAGTAAACCTTTCATTCCACTCCTTGTCACCCAATTAGTTTCAATGTCGGACTTTGTCATGTGTAAAGCTGCGGCAACTTCTTCAGACTTCGGAATCTTTTCCAGACCACTGAAAGGTATTTGATCAAGGATAGGTATCCCAAGCAACTTGGAAAACTCTTCTAATGTGGGTACCAACTGATAATCTGGGAAAGTGAAGCAATGATGTTTAGGATCGAAGAATTGAAATAGAACTCTCATCATATCTTCTTTGAAACCAGTGGTAACTAAATTGAGAAGAGAGCCATGTCTTTTGTTGAACTGAGCATGATTGGAAAGTTCTGACACCAAATCCTTGAGTTGAGGAGAGATCGTTACAAGATTGATCCGGATAGTCTTCCTGGAAACCATCACCTGTTCAACAGAGCAAAGCTAAATTCCTAAGTCCTTGAAATGGTTAGTATGATGATGTTATGATGTTATGATGTTATGATGTTATGATGTTATGTAAGTAAGCAAGTCACACAACAATCATTCCTAGGTTTTAAGGCTTGCATGAGTTCCATAGGTAAATACCCTCCCCACTGAAGTTTGGTTGGTTCAACCTGTCCTAGAATAGTAACCGGGTTCTAGAAGGATCTCAGATCATCGACCTTTCTTTAAGTCCACTTCAGTGCAACGCCTAGTGGTTGACCGAAGCTTCCCTAAAGTCCAATCTCAAAGAGTGTAGTATCGAGTATCAACCAACCTCAGTCGGAACCGAAGCCAGTTATCTCACTACTTTCTAATGGCTAGGATGAGTCAATTAAGGTTCTAAAGGTCTGGTTAATGCTTTGATGACACCACGCGAATGCCAAATTTTTCCTCAAGTGAACATGAGGAACATCAGGACATCCAAAGTGTCACATTAACCGTAGCCATCATTTTAACCATTCCAGTATACGCCGGATAGTCGCGATGATCTATTGCTACTTACCTAAGGTACACTAGATCCGGGTGTAGGATCTTTCACTCAACAATACCCTTAAAAGAAGGAATAATTAGGAAAACATAAATGATTTTTTTTTAAGATGGACCTCTCTTTGTAGTCCCCAGCAGAGTCGCTAGTTCTGTCATACGGTGAACTGGACTTTTTTGTGTTTTTACTCGCAATGTCGCGGTTAGCAAGAGTCGCCACCGACTTTTCTTTTATCCCATAAGGAAAGGTGGAAAAGAACAGGAAAGACCTTAATTTAGATTCTTAGGTTCGGGAGGTACGTTATACAAAGGGAAGGTATTAGCACCCTTTGTATCCATGGTTATCCATGGGCTCTTAATTGCTCAATCATTTATGTTTTGCTAGTTTGAAAAAGGTGGTTGAGAAATGTGTAGGAAATGTCTTGAAAAGGAGAATTTAACTTTGTAATGATTCTTGCATGAATGTATACAAAGTGGTTATCTCATTAAGATTTGAAAGTTATTTAGAAAAATATAACTTAGCAATGATCCTGGTACGGATGTATGCTAAGTGGTGATTTTCCAAAAAAAGGATGTTTGAAATGTGTAAGGTGGGAAAAATATTTTAGGGTATGAATGAGCAATTAAGGGTTATACCTGTCCGAGGTCTTTACTGTCATTTTCTATCCTTGTGAGGGTAAAACTGTCCTTACTATTGAGAAGTAAGTAGTTTTATCCTTGGGATGTAAAAGGGTCATCGTAGGGTCATCGATTGGTCATTGAAGGCAACAGTTATGAGGATACCTTAGCATTCGAAGGGACTATCATCATTTAACCGTAGGCTACACCGGGGGGTCATCGAGGGACAAAGTCGTATTTCCGAAGGCAACATCCGAGGGGCTATGATGATTTAACCGAAGGGTCTTTGCTAAGTGTATCCCCACGTTTGCGGGACATGACCGTATTACGTAATCGTGGGGTAACAAAGAGAGGTCCGATATCATTTATTTAAAGTCCATATTTTAACGTTCATTAGGTAATTATGATGAATCTCCACATTAAAATCAACACATTAAAATCAATACATTAAAAATTAATACATTAAAATTAATTAGGCAATCAATATGAATCTTCACATTAAAGTGAAGTAATTTAGAATCCATCTCCACGAAGGTCTCCCACACGTAAAGTGGAGTACCTAGCCGGCCACTTCATTGAGGATATGGAAGCCTTTACACCATTTAACACACGGGTTAGAGCATTGAGATAAAATATGATTTGACAATTGCACCATAAAATAGACATAACAGTTATGAGCTCAGGCCAGATGATGCAAAAATCGCAATTAGATAAGCATAAGATAGAACAACAAAGAGACAAAGCAGCCCCTGTCCCGCTCGCCTCTGCTTCGCCTAGCGAAGGCTCAGCGAAGGCTCGCTGCAGGCTCGCTTAGCGACGTGCTAGCGAGCGGCCACGGGTTTAGAGTTTGGCAGCAGCACGACTTCCGAAAACCTGCACTCTTATGGCATTTGATCACAGGCATAGCATAGACAATTATACAGGATGTTCATACTTAGATTCACATGTGAAATCAAATTATATATCAAAACTTTAATCGTAATGCATCATGCATGTAAAGAATATCGATTGAAAAGGTAAAACAGTGGTGATACGCAAACCTGTGTGCAATTGCGATATTGAAAGGGACCGATCGTTTGGATGCCGGATTGAGTTGGGCGGCGGTAGCTTCGGCGCGGATGGGCTGCCTTCAAGTTAGCAGGGTTTCTGCGCCAGGGTTTCCGTCCTTCCCTGTCCGCCTTCCTCTGTGTTTCTCCCTTTGGGTCTGTCCGTCTCTGTTCCTCCTTTCCGTGGCTGAGGAGCTGGTATTTATAGTGGTAGTGGTGGTGACCTAATGGGCTTAAAATGAGGTCCAAAACTTCAGATTTTCGCAAGCTTCGCTAGGCGAAGGAATTGCTCGCCTAGCGAGCAAGCTATTCTGGGCTTTTTTTGCTGGATCTGATGCTTCGCTGGGCAAGTGTCATGATGAAGTGTTCGCTAGGCGAAGGAATTGCTCGCCTAGCGAGCAAGCTAGTTTGGGCCACTTTTGGATCGGGCCTGTTGTGAGCTGGGCTTTTGTCCATTTGATGTCAGTGCCTTGCAGAACAAGTCGGAGAGTCTTGAGGAATGCTTTGTAATATCAACGGGCAAATTTTGGGGTATGACAACTTCAATGCACGAATGAAAGCAAGAGTTCATTAGTTAAGAGTAGAATTGAAATCAACTAAGAAAGGCAATCGTTCAATTATTGAGTTTGTGTTAAAATTCAAAGCAATCACTAGTTCCTTTATTGTACTTGGAGACTTGATTTCAAAACAAGAATAGATTGATTCCATGTTCGATGAGTTATTCTAAGAGTACAATCTTTTTGTTATGCAGATATATGGTAGCACATAATCCTCAACACTTTATGATATAGAAGTTGTTTTGTATGTCCAAGAATCTCAACTGGACAAGTTTAGACAAGAATTAAAAGTCACCATTGTGTATGCCAATATTGCTCATACAAGTTAAGAACCAAGCAGTTCACATGGTAGCTTCTCTAACTCTCGTGGTAGAGGTCGTTTTAATTATGGCCAAAGTCTGGGAAGGGGTGCTACATAATTGGAAATCAACCTACTTGCCAACTCTGAAAAATATGGTTATTTGACAAACAACATATGGAATAGATATGATGAGTCATCCGTCCCTCAAACTTCCCAATCAAGGACATTTAGAAATCAACAAGAAAATGATGAAAAACATCAACCATGCGCATACACACAAGAATACACTCTTCCCTTTGAGCTTGAATCACCTTACACCTTTTGAATTTTACTTGCACAATAAACAATTTTATGTAGGACATTGCAAAATGCATGTAGTAATGTCCAAAGTTTATAAATTAGGTGTGTTGGCTCATCCTTGTTATTCCAACATGTCCCTTCAGTCACTACAAAATATTATTTGTTTCAAAATTCTCTAAGGATAACCTTGTCATATTTTAATTTCATTATGATAAATGTTATGTGAAATCTTGGAGTTCTAAGCAAACTCTCATTCAGGGATCTTTTGATGTCAATGGACTATATTGTTTTCCCGAGCTAACTTTGGATGCATCAAGGTCTACTTCAATTTCTAACTGTGATTGCATCTCCTCTATTATTTTAAAATTTGTTGTTTCAGATTCTAATTTAGCTAGTTCTAGTGAAAAGATAGTTAGTTCAAGCAACTCTAATTCTATCTCTTTATGACACTCTAGAGTTGGACATGCCAAATTCATTTTTATAAAGAATATACTCAAATTATGTAATATAATCAAATAAAGATACATGTGATTTCTTCAATTCTCATTATTTATGACAATCTCATATTATTCATGCACCCATGTTATCAAATATTTATAACGCATCCTTTAACTTGGTTTACATTGAACTATGGGGTCCATCTTCTTTTCCATCAAGTTTTGATTTTAATTATTACATAGTCTTTGTAGATGCATATACTAGATATATTTTGCTATATTTTTGAAGCAAAAGTTTAAAGCTTTACACGCCTTTAATCTCTTTCTTGGATTTGTCAAAACTCAATTTAAAACTATTTTTAAATTTGTTTAGTCTGATTATGGGGAAGATTTTAGACCCTTTTACAAAGTACCTAACCGAGTTAGGCATTTCCCACAGGCTCGTTTGTCCACATACTTCTCATCAAAATGGGTGAGTTAAGCACAAACACAAATACATTGTTGAAATGGGCTAACCTTGTGCCCAACCCTGTTATCCCACGCCCCTATGCCCTTAAAGTTTTGGAACCATAACTTTACTACCTAAACTTATTTGATAAATAAACTTCCCTCATTTTCTTTACCAAACTTTAGTTCTCCATTTCATGCATTTTACAACAAAGATCTTGATTTAAGCCCATTACAATATTGGTTGTTCATGTTTCCATTATTAAAACCTTACAACCAACCTAAGCTAGAATTCAGAAGTGCATAATATGTTTATCTCGGTGTCTCCCCTTAATACAAAGGTTTTTAAACCAAGTTCTGATTCAAGAAAATTTCCAATCTGACCTTGATGCAAGAAATTGAGAGTTTATAATCAAGTTTTGATGCAAGTCCAACCAAGACTTTGGCACAAGACAGTTTCCTGATAACCAAAATTTCTGATGCATAAAGTCAAGGAAGATCAGAAGAAATTTCAACCAGGCTTCCTCGTTCAGGGAAGTTATTTCTTTCATGCTGATTGAAATATTTTATGTTAAAATTATTTTAAGTCTTAAACTCAGGGGGAGCTTGCAAACCTAACTCAACAATTTTAAGTTGAGAAATAATTTTAATAGTATAAAACTCAGGGGGAGCTTACAAAATTCACTCTGATGCTTTTTATGTGATTATACCAAGTAAAAATTGTTCATTAAAATTCATGGTTTTGTCATCACCAAAAAGGGGGAGATTGTAAGAACAAGATATGGTTCTGCATTTAGCCTTATGTTTTGATGATAACAATATATAGACTCTTAGAGGACAATTTTGTACCCTAATGACTTTGTTTAGTATGAAGATACTAGATATAAGTTTTGAATTTGATAGAATGACGTGTGACGTCATCAGATTATGAACCTAGTGCACTCTAACTCTGAGATGTGTATTTTACAAGATAATCAAGCTCTGGATTGTGTACTCAAATGCTTTTGAACTCTAATCATCCCAAGCTTTATGATTATGAAGTTTTTGACGATATTTAAGCTCTGAAGTCTTGCGCTAAAACAACTCTGATGAACTGCGTCACCAGACTCTGAAGACTAGGTTCTGATGAACTAGATCAAGACTCTGAAGACCATGTTTATGAAGATTGTCTCAACCAGACTCTTACTCTTCTTTTCTGCATGCTTCATCACCTCTCTATCAGAAGCCCCTGAATATTGAAGATAAGATCAAAAAGGTTTTACGCGAGAACATAATATATAGTACACGATAAAATATTCCCTCCACTACACTGGTTTTGTGGGTTAAAGACTATACTATTGTACCATTTTATCTCCCATTTTTATAGACCGTTATGAAAGGATACAACTTCATTTTAGTATTCCAATTCTACCCTCCAACAAATCTCTTCATTGCCTATATAAAGAAGACTTAGAAGAATGAAATAGTTCTACACTCTAAAAGATTATCATATACGTGAACAACACGTTTTGTGAAATATTTGAGAGAAAAGAAACATACACACAAGGAACTTTTGTTCATACTCTTCATATAATATATTTTTTATGACATAATTTTAATTCATTTATATATTATGCTTTCTTAGAAGCATTTTGTAAACACATTTTGTATCTCAATCTTTGTGATTGTATTTCCTTGAGTGACTAGGGTTTAGTTGGAATTACTCAAGAAGACATTGACAATTAGTCTTTGTGTTAGAATCAAGTTTTATTATAGTGGATTAAGTCCTTATGATAAGGAGAAATCACCTTGGCAGGTGGACTGGAGGTAACTTTGTTAACAGCGAACCAGGATAAAAATAATTGTGTTCATTATTTTTGTTCTAAGTTTTATGTTTGTATCTTTGGGTTGCAAAAGATTTATTTCTTGAAATCCAATTCAAACCCCTCATTTCTTGTGTTTCCATTACCTTCATGGGTTGGATGTGTGTTAAGTGAAATTTAGGTTGTAACATAATGCAATTTGATTTGGTTTGGTTCGGTTTGTAAAATACAAACCGCAAACCGAACCGGGCCAAACAGTTTTGTTAAAAGATGACCCAAACACATCTGAACTAAATGAAGCTTTTTGCGGTTTCAGTTTGGTTTGGTTTGCGGTTTTTTATTGGGTTGGTTCGGTTTTGAACACCCTTATATAATACAATCATTTGGATTTTAAGGTGAGATGGTCTCGATCCACTAAGGCAAGGAGCAAGAGACTCATAAACTTCATTGAAGTTTTCTTTCTTTCCGTACAACCATGTGTATAATTATTTATGAGTCCTCAACTCTTGGATAAGTTGATGGTGGACAAGTGTATGATTATCTTCTCCTTTACCGAATAAATTTGAAACATCTCGATAACCGCAATTACCGTCCCCCCAACATTGATGATTCGCTCGATGTATTTATGCATAAACACCGACATCTCTTCACTGAATAAAATCTTTGGTGGAGGCGGCATAGAAGGTGGTTTTCTAATGCAAGCTCCTTTGAAAACACTTTTTTTGAGATTCTGGAGTTGGTGAGTCCAAAAAAACTTTGTCAACATGTTCAAAATACGAAGGAGACTACACCGTTGAATTGTCACTCGTTGTAGGCTTGAGATTCTTTGGAGCACCTTTTGTTTATACCGGTTGAGCGGGTGGTTTCCGGATAAGCAATCTTCCTCAATTGTTCGTTGATGTGGAGTTTCATGTTGTCATTGGATTTCGAAAATCTCTCTTGTATTAATTCCCATTCGGTCAAAAATCTCTCTTGAACCAATGTCGTCTCGTTTAAAATTCCATAGAGGAGGTCTATACTTCTCGCTTCTTTTGCATGTAATTGTCACAAAAGCACATCTTCTATCTGAATATTTATCGGACCTTCCGATAACCACACAAAATCCCCTCCATACAAATCCATTGAAGCATTTTATCACAAGATTCAAACTTTTGCTCATTTTTAAATTGGTTGCCAATATCTACCGTCTTCACAACAACACCTTGGACACTCGAAAACTCAACTTATTTGGGGAAAACATCGGTGTGCATCATATCTAATGAAAATAATTACCACATAACAGTAAATAAATGCTACTTCTGTAAACAAAGCTAAAAATGAACACATACTGATACCGAAAATGCATTTCCGAAAAAATTCATACTCGTTTCGAAGATACATTTCCAGAAGAAAAAAAAAACAAGATTAATATGTGCAATGAGGATTGAAATAAATGATCTTTACCTAGAATTCCAACTTCTTTTGCTCCCATTGATGTGATGAACCACAAGATTGGAGATTTGGAGTGAAAATGAGGATTGAGAATGGAAGGATTTTTGGTGAGGGTTTGTAATGAAAAATAAGTATAACTGTGTGATGCAGCTCTGTCTTTATCAAATTATTTCGGAGACGCATCTTCGAAAATATTTGATAAGCAAAGGTGACAATAATTTTTAAAATTCTACCCAAAACTTCCGAAGATGCATCTTCGGAAATTCCACTAGACTGATCAATTATGAATATATTTCTTGAAAATTTCGGAGATACATCTTTGGTAATAAAAAAACCAACTTATAAGGCGTATTCAGAATGACCTACGTTGAATGTGTATTGAGTGCGTCCGGAGATGCATTTCCAAAAAGTAAGGGATATTTTAGTATTTTTGCATGGTCCGTAAGTAGTAACATATAAAATACATTAAGAGCATAAATGTCACCACACTTTTACCGTTCATACACAACATCCAAAGCTTCAATCGTAAATGTTGTCTAGTTTGTGACATTTTTTACGTGTCAGTCAATTAGATTATTAATTGAAAGAAAAATCACAATACCTATATTATAAATGATCAACATATAAAAAAATTTCAACAATAATATTTTGGAAATATTAATTAAAAGAAAATTCCAACGGCAATATTTTGCTAAATGAAAAAAAATATTAACGGTAACATTGCTATTTGTAAAAAAAAATTAACAAGTAAAATTTTTCAATCTTATAAATAAGTTTACTAGTTTTATTATAATTTTTATTTATAATTAGTTTAATTTTGAATATTGATTTTATCTCATTTTAATTATTTTCTTTTACACATTTATTTGTTAATGGATCCCAATCAACATAACCTTTAGTCTAACTTTATGTAAAATGGTGGTAATCTCCCTTTTATTTCATGTATTCTTTAATAAATTATTTATGTCATGTATTGTGTTTTTTAATATATATTTATTTTACTTTAATTTATTTTAAATATAATTTTTAAATGTATTTTATTATATTTTTAAATTATATTATTTCAATTATATTTTTATATAATATAAATGTGGGATATACTGTGGAATTTAATAAAAAATATTTTAGAATTTTTGATGAATTGTATGGATATTAAAAAAATATAATAGACTTGTTTAAAAAATGAAAAAGTATAACATAATGTAAAAAATTCAATAGATTCCATTTAAAGAATTCAAATAAAGACGATGGATGCAGATACTCTAAGAAATTCCCATTATTGTAGATTGAGAGGAGGTTTCTCACTCGATCTTGTTTTACTTCTTGCACTCGTTCTTGCACTCGTTCTTGCACAATATCTCACTCTCTCTTTCTCTCTCCACCGTCCTCCGCCATGGACGACCTACCGCCATTACAAAAAATCGCCATCTCCGGTTCAACTCTAGCCTCTCTAATCCACCGCTTCTCCACCACCACCTCCACTTCCTCAATCGACGGCCTCCTCTTCGGCCACGTAACCTACGTAACCTCTCTCAATCTCTCCGACGACTCCTCCGAGACTTCCCAAACCCTCCTCGCAACCGTAACCGGTTTCCTCGCCTCCTCTTCCTTCCGCGACACCTCCGGCCAAATCAACACTTCCTCCCTCCGCCGTCTCATCCCTAATTCCACTTCCCTCCTCGGTTGGTTCTCCGGCCGCCGTCGTACTCCCCTCCGTCCCTCACTCCGCGAATTCTCAATCACTTCTTCTCTCTCTTCTCTCTCCCAATTCTCTTCATCCATCAAACCCTCTCCCATTTCCAACTCCAATTCAAATCCCTTCCCTTCTTCAACCACTTTATCTTCCCTCAATTTCAACCCTTGCTTGTTCTTTCTCCTCGCTTCCCCAATTTCGGATCAAACCTCTCACATTCACACTCACGATTACCGCGCTTACCAGTTCCTATCTGGAACCCATTCATTCAACCCGGTTTCACTCGATATCATCAACATTGGTCCTGCTTTTCGCGACCATTATGGATCATTTATCCCTAATTCTCCATTTCCTGCTCTTGATTGTCAGCTCAGCTACTCTCCGATGGTTCGCGACGACGATGAAGAGCGGCTGAGTAAGATGAAACAGGCTTCTAAAGATCAGAGGGAGTTGGATGCTTGTGTGGAGGGGCTTGAGGTTGGTAAGTTGAGTAAATTGATGGGCTCTGAGGCTAAGAATTATACACAGAGTTTGGAAGATTTGTACCTTAAAATGCTTGTCAAGATTGAGAATTTAACTACCTTGGTTGAGCAGAGTTCGGCTAGGGTTCTAGAGCAGGTTAGTCAGCTTTGTTTCTTTCAATTCAGTGCTAAATAAATATATAGATAATGCTGATCTTGATCAGAATGTAGTGGTTAGTTACTATGAATTACTCAGGACATGTACCAGACATGACATTGACACTGATTTAGACATTGGTAATGATAATTTAAAGATATAGAAAGTGATTAAGTTAAACAACATGTGTCAATGTCATGTTAGTGTCAGACACCCGACACACCTTGATTTTGAAGTGTCAGTCCATGCTACATAGGATAGTTAAGAAGAGTAGATTGAAGTGCCATTGTTTTTTTTTAGGAATATATGATTGGTAGGAAACATTCTTCTTCCTCAGGTGGAGAGTATGTGTATGGATATGTGTATAGGGATACTCTTTAGTGAGAGGTCCCTAGTTTGATCCCTTGTGAAAATTAAATTTTTTGATGTAGTCATGTGGATTTCATGATATTTGTGGAACAAGCATACTCCATTTGGTCCTAACATGATTGAAGGATACATGATATTTGTGGATTTCATCCAAAAATGAATTTATGAGTATGTTATGTTGTTATCAACAGAAGGACAGGGAAGAAAATCACACCTTTGCAATGCCAAACAATATTATGAAAAGTTTCAAATAGTTGCTTTGGAGACACTATCTGATAAATTGATGTTATAGCTTCTTTATTTTTTCATTGGATGGAAGTACTGGAATTAGAGTTTGTGTTTCTAGTGAAAAACTAAAATAGAAATCATTAGTGAATTTAAGCATATGTCATTTGCGTGCATCATGTGCATAATGTTATGTATAGTAAGACAATATACAATTCCTTGGATAACTGGTAGAAATCCTTACAAATCTCGGTTATTTTTGGGACAGTCTAAGGAAAGGATAATGAGAAACTTAATGCTCTGTAAACTTCAAGATGACAAACTTGGGGCTACTGTACCATGGTTTTCGGTATCTCGCTCTAACTCCAGAAATTTGACGATCTTGCGCTCCGGCAATCGGCCACCTACTTAAGTGAAACAATGATCGTGGATTTGGCTGGAGTGTTGAACTCATATAGAAAGATAAAGATTGGTAAATCGTGGGATCGTGAGATCCCAACGATTCATTTTTTGTTTTTACCCACTTCAGATCTGTTTCGACCTGGTCATTAAACAATTGGATCCAGCCCATAAATTGACCCGGTAATTAACCCTAACGGCTGTGCACACATATTTTAGGGTTTTGGGACTTACAATGTTTTAAATGCTTTTGAGAATTGCAAACTAAGGATTGTGAAAGCTGCACACCCGCAAACAAAAGCCATTGGAACACTGAGAATTCTATATTGATTAATCATACAATGAATGAATTTCTTCCCTTGATCTATCTTTTCTATAAATTCAAATAAAATCCTTCTATTATGTTGTTTTGGATTAAATATTAACTATTGATGATTAAATTAATGAGATTTTATGC